>NC_142165.1:14530399-14842075 GCF_029865625.1 Vigna umbellata | reverse complement strand
TGACATGGATGGACGACCGGCTGTTGAGTGCTCGTTGTAATGGATTGACGAGCGCTCGTTTGGACGCTAGTTGACATGTATTGGCGAGCGCTTCTTGAACGCTCGTTGAAATGAATTAACGAGCGGCTCTAGAACGCTCGTTGATATGGATGGAGGAGCGATGTTTGGACGCTCGTTGACATTTGATTGTCGAGCGTTGAGGCCGAACGACGGACTGAGTGGACGCTCGTTGATATTTGATTGTCGAGCGTTGAGGCCGAACGACTGACTGAGTGGACGCTCGTTGACATTTGATTGTCGAGCGTTGAGGCCGAACGACTGACTGAGTGGACGCTCGTTGACAACTGAATGTCGAGCGTTGAGGCCGAACGACTGACTGAGTGGACGCTCGTTGACAATTGAATGTCGAGCTTTGAGACCAAATGACGAACGCTTTCGATGTTGAACGACAGAATCTTTGAAAAGTTGATGCTCTTGGGTGAACATAAGCTAGGCTATGGGGATGGTCCCCTAGGTTTGATGGTCTGGGTGTTCTAGGGCGAACATCTACCAGCGGGAGTGTGTCCCTTTGTTCGATGCTCCTGGGTGTTCTAGGGCGAACATCTACCAGCGGGAGTGTGTCCCTTTGTTCGATGCTCCTGGGTGTTCTAGGGCGAACATCTACCAGTGGGAGTGTATCCCTTTATGCACCCGGGTGTTCTTGGGCGAACATCTACCGGGTTTAGGAGTGCTTCAGGATGAACGGCGCTCAGGTGTCCGCGTTTACATACAAGATATGCTTATCTGCACTGTAAGAAATAATATTAAACATATAGGTGAGACCGTTTGGTCGAGTTGCAAACCTGGTGACCGAACGTTCATTAGGCCGAATGCTGGACGCTTGAGGCAGAATGACCGAACGCTTCCTGCGGGAATTGTCGACCGTTAAGGAAGCTATTGCCCGAACGGCTGAATTTTTGAACGCTCGTCCACAGGTATTGTCGAGCGCTTTAGAGTGCGGTGGGCGAGGACGAACGGCTGATTGCTCGAACGCTCGTCCACAGGCGTTGCCGAGCGTTGGAAACCGAAGGTTGAGGACGAACGGTCCGAGGACGAACGGCTGATTGCTTGAACGCTCGTCTACTGGCGCTGTCGAGCGCTCCAGTCTGAAGGGGGAGGACGAACGTCCCGCTTTTTGGACGCTCGTACACACTTATTGTCGAGCGTTCGGTTCCGAAAGTCGAGGTGGAACGTCCGGCTGTTTGGACGCTCGTACACATGAGTTGTCGAGCGGTCGAGTAGCACGTAGTGACTGAATGTCGATGATGAGCGAAGAGACGAACGCTCTAGGCCGAACGTCAATGTCGTACGCGAGGCTGAGCTAGGGACGTTCCAGGACGAACGTTATTGCGTACGCGAGGTTGAGTTGTGGACGTTCCAGGACGAACATCATTGCGTACACGAGGCTGAGTTAGGGACGTTCCAGGACGAACGTCATTGGCGTACGCTAGGCGAGCTTGTGGCGCTTCAGGACGAACGGCTGATTGCCTGAACGCTCGTCCACAGGCATATGCGAGCGTTCGCATCCGAAGGTCGACGACGCACGGTCTTTTGTTTGAACGCTCGTCCACGTTCAATGTCGAGCGTTCGAATCCAAAGGCGGGGACGAGCGTTAGAGAGATCGAGTGACCGAACGCACAGAGGCCGAACAAGAGCATAGCCGAACGCTTGGAACCGAACGTTAATGATGAGCAAAGTTCTGAACGCTCTAGGCCGAACGTCAACGAGAGAGCATTGTTGGCCGAACGCTATTGAAACGAATGGCCGAATGGTTGAGGCCATGGATGGCCAAACGTTGGTGACGGACTGAACGAACGTTGATGACCGAGTGGGGAGGCCATGGATGGCCGAACGTTGGTGACGGAGTGACCGAACGTTGGGGACTGAGTGGACGAACGTCGGGGATGGTTTGAACGTTCGTCCCATTACTTGCCGAGCGGCCTAAACCGAGTGGAGTGTCGAGCAGTGTTATAACGCTCGTTGACATGGGTTTGACGAGCGCTCGTTGAAATGGATGGACGAGCGCTCGTTGAAATGGATGGACGAGCGCTCGTTGAAATGGATGGACGAGCGCTCGTTGAAATGGATGGACGAGCGCTCGTTGAAATGGATGGACGAGCGCTCGTCCACATATTGACTGTCGAGCGTTCGTCTACGAAGGCGAGGCCGATTGCTGGACGCTTGAAGCCGCACGTCCGTTATGTGAAATGGTCGATCATGTGGAGGCAGGACCGAACGGTGCGTGGATTGCGCGAGGGTTGCGGAAGACGTGGAGAATGGGTTTGACCAGAAACCCTAGTTTTGCGCACCAGCTCTTGCATATTGGCGGGAATGTGTCTGCATTTTACACGGCAGATTCCGCCTGGGCCCAACTTGGAGATTTAGGGTTTTCGGCGTTCTGCGATTTCCCAGAATGGATAAGATTGTTAAAGTTGTGGGGTTGAGTTACATCCAATAACCCACAGGAATAGCACCACGAAGCTCCAGCACAGGAAGAGTGGCAAGTGTGAAGATGACAACCCCATCAGGCCAACCCAATTTCCTCAAAGAATTGGCAATTTTCAAGCCAAAGCCAGAGGCTTTGATGGAGTCAACAGCAGCATTTGCATCCCTTGAAACAGCAAACCAAGCCAGGGACAAAGAGGCCTAAAATATGATCCAGAAGGCGAATTTAACTGGCTTTTCCCCAGAAAGCAGTAACCTTTCGGCTTCATCAGCAGGGTCAAAGCATTTATCAGAAGAAGCTCGTATTTGGGTCAGTGGGAAAGGGGTAATTGCAATTGGAGGTCTGAAATGGGGAGAACCTTGAAGGATTGAGAATGAGAAGGTCGATTTAAGAGATTGTCTACCCTTTTGGATGAGAGGATGAAAATTGAAAGATGAAATCCCGCTGTGGGTTTTTCTGATATGGAATGTCAGTGACAAAGATGAGGCAGCCATTATTAACCCAGCAATTTGATAAGAAAAAGTGTGGAACTTAGAATTGAGAAAGGTTGGTCAGTATCATCGTCGTCTTGAGGGATCAGCGTAATAGTGTTTGGGAGGTGATTTAGGAATTTAGGGTTTTTTGATTTGCGGATCGTGCAATCATGGAGGCGATGGAGGTGATCTAATGGTGCTTCCGTGACAGCAGCGGTTGGTGGCGCGGCGGAGGCTGATGGGTGGACCCGATTTGGGGGTGTGATTCGATCTGGTAATGACAGTGGCGTCACGGCTTACGGAGGAGAATCTTGGTGGCGATGCAGCGATTTGATGGAGTAGCTCTATCCGAGGAAGTGATTCATCGAGGCCGAGTGCTCCTCTTGCGGTTTTTGTGAGATGACACTCGGCCCCACGGTGGGCGCCAAAATGTTTCGGTGTACATTTTCCTGTGTGTCTTTGTTGCTCTTGACTGTCTGGGTTGCTTGCTGGTTGTCTAGGACGCGTGCTTTTCTCCAATCATTGTTGTTCTTCATACTCGCCAAAGGAGGGGGAGGTACCTGCAAAGATACTCTGACGCTCAAGTCAGATGTGAGTTATGGAGCTGAAGCTCTCAAGAGAATGATTACGATACTGCTCTGAAATATTATTCAGGATCTCTAGAGCATAAAGAGAACGTACCTGGACTTTTGTCCTGTCACTGTATTTATAAGCAAAATAAAAATAACCACCTTACCTAAAAATGTGGTGAGTGGCTTTGATAAATATCTTAACTGTCTAAAATATCTAAGATATTTATGTTATTACATAAATATCCTTACTACATAACAACTTACATCAGAACTATTTTTTCTTACATGTCTTTTCTTGTAGTACTTCCAAAACTCATCTTTCTGCCTAATCACTTTCACACCAGTCTTACTTTTAATCTGAGCAAGCAAGGCTCTCCAATCCTTGTTTTTCCGAGCAGCTCTGGCCTCCAGAATGGCCAGAAGAGTCTGATAAGAACTGACATCCATAGTGCTCCGAATAGTGCTCCGAATTGAGCGTTCGTCCAAATGGCGCTCGGTTTTGAACTGAGCGTTCGTCCAAAGGTGCTCAAAATTGAGCGTTCGTCCTAATTGTGCTCGGTTTTGATCTGAACGTTCGCTCTAGTTGGTGCTCGGTCTCAAACTGAGCGTTCGTCCTAATTGTGCTCGGTTTTGAACTGAGCGTTCGTCAAAAAGTGCTCCGAATTGAGCGTTCGTCCAAAATGGTGCTCGGTCTCAAACTGAGCGTTCGTCCTAATAGTGCTCGTTCTGAACTTAGCGTTCGTCTTTTTGTGTGCTCGGTTTTAATGTGAGCGTTCGTTCAAATTGGGGTTCGGTATTATACCGAACGTTCGTTCAAAAGGGTGTCGGTCCTATACCGAACGTTCGTCCTAAACAGGGGCTCGGTCTTAGATTGAGCGCTCGCTCAAAATCGGTAGCGTTCGTTTTCTGATTCTTAACGAGCGTCCTTTTTGTCCAGTCAGCATGGTTCGTCCTCGTTTCTTGGTGAGGACAAGACGTTCGGTTTTTGATGGTCAATCTTATAAATAATGAAAATAATTATAGAATGATGAGTAATAAATGATGAACAGTATATGAGATGGAAAGAAAGTTGTGATGTTGAACTAGCGTTCCGGGGACGACTCCTGATTGAGAATTTGTAAATGTATGACTGTGGGAAGTTAATGCTGGCTGTTCGATCCTGATGTTCCGTGAGTGCTCGTCCTCAAGTAGAGGGCGCACGTCATGCGTGGGAACGGCAGGAGGTCGTCGTCCTTAGAGGTACTTTGGACGAACGTACTAACCTCGGGTGGCAGCTGATGAGAATGCCAGTTACCACACCACCCGGGTGCGTGAACGCCTGTAACTACGCAGATTTCATACAGTCCGGACGGTCAGTCGTGTCGAGTCTTATTTTGTGCATGCGTTATAATGCCTTGATATGTGATGAATTATGTAATGAATTGTATGATTGATGCATGAGTTAAATTAAGTAAGCTTACCCTTTCGTTTCCTTGTGTTGTCTATTGTCTTTGTACGTCCGTCTTGTCATTGCAATGATCATCCGTGTGGATGTGAGCAGAGGGAGACGAGCGTTTGGAAGAGGCGCTGAATGAAGAGAACCTGGTTGATGTCGAAGTGAAGACCGAGCAGTGAGGCGCTCGGTGTAACATCCCAATAAATAGAAATTTCCATTAATCAGAACTAATTACATTTACAGAAAATACAGTGCAGTCTTTAGATATAAACAGTAGCTGCTCAAAAGGATACAGCACGTACATAACAGTATTTACAGTAGTTTCCGTGTTCAGAAATTCAGCCAAACTACAAAACCAGTTCTGAATAATCTATTCTGCACAACCGTATACAGAACTGTCAAAATACAGTACAGAAAAATCTAATATCTACTACGGAACTAATCCCTACTGCTCCGATTTGACTTCAACTTCCACCAAGGTGGCATCCTCCAAATTTTCTTCTTCCAGCAATGATTCCAAGGGTGCTTCGCCATCTGCTCACATCCACAACGGATGATCATTGCATTGACAAGACGGACATACAGAAACAGCAGACAACACATGGAACATTGCAAGGGTAAGCTTATATTGTTTAATAAATACAACATACATACAGTTCATGATTCAATTCACACATTCATCAAGTAACTTAATCATATAATTTAACATATAAATATATATATAAGACAGACCGTCCGGACTGTATGAACCATGTAGTTACAGGCGTCCTTGCACACAAGTGGTGTAATAGCCGGGATATACCTAATCAGCTTCCACTTGAGGTTAATCCTTCGCCCCTGCTAAGTGAGGGATACGAAGACCTCCTGCCATTCCCACACATGACTACCCCCTTCTACGTGAAGATGAGCATCACGGAATATCAGGATGGACCAAGCCAGCATTAACTAACCACAGTCATACTTTACCAATTCAATATTCAATCATATAAGAGACGTTCCTCCCTGGAACGCTCATCCAATATCCATAATCGTATAATCATATCACATAGTGTTCAACCGTCAAATCCTTTCATAGTTATAATCTTTCCATTCTGTGTTCCACTCTCTTAACATTAACATCATGCATTCTTTAATCAAATAAAACGAACTTATTACAGAACCTTTGATTTCACGTTTCTGAACAAAAGAAACGAACTCTTATTCATTGATGGACGTTAAGAATTCTTAAAGAATTTAAATGAGATTGAATTTAGAAGTTCAGAATAATACTTAGAAGATGTTGAGTACAAGAACTTTAGATTGAATCAAGAGAATAAATATCTTACAGAATAACTTAGATAAATAACCAGAATATTTAAAGTACAGAAAACAACTCTTACTGTCAATGAATAATGTTCAGAAATTTACTTTGGACGAACGTCAATTACGTTCGCTCAGAATTCAATAATAAGGACGAGCGTTCAGTTAGAAACCGAACCCTGCTTTGGAAGAACGCTAGGTCAATGACCGAGCACGAATTAACACGAACGCTGGATATACACCGAGCGCTATTTAAGACGAACACTTCGGTATAGGACCGAGCGCCAGTTCGGACGAACGTTCAGTATAAGAATGAACGCTCTGTAGAACGAACGTTCGACATAAGGTCGAACGATATTAAGGACGAACGCTCGACTTAAGGCCGAACGTCACTTATTTATAAAGTCTTAAATATTTAAACATTGCTGAGCTAGACGAACGCTCAGACCATTAACTGGGGACGCTCGTTCTCGAGCAGAATTCTTTCCAAATGAAAGAATTTCAATCTAAGTAATTTTACTGAAAGCCGAACGGTTTAAGACCGTACAGGGACGAACGTCCTTCATCAGTGGGAAAGAGTAATTTCCAGATTTTTCAACTTTAGCAGAATTTTTCCAGATTTCAACTTTATGAACTTTACAACTTTCCTTCCATATTTAATACATTAAAATCATACAGATTTCAACATTTGAATCATTCCAACTATACAATCAACATATTCCATTCATACATAATCAAATCAACATGCATTTGAATCAAATCAACCACAACCTGTATAATGCATATATCAGTATTCATTCATGACAGATTCAATCAATCCACTCATTCCAATTCTATAACATTCATACACCTTTCATACGTATCCAAAGCAACATGCAAATGAACCAGAATTCATATCCCATATCAGTAAACGTTCATAAGGCTCAAACATCAGATTTCATATACATGCAACTCAGATTATAAAATCAAGCAGTATGAATTAAACATATAAGCTTCCCTTACCTTATCAAGCAGTTCACTTCAATTGTTTAGAGTTTCTCTCGTGCTCTCACAGCTTTCTATCAGAATTTCACTCAACCACTTCCACTTAATCTAACACACCAAAACCGTAAGCAGATCAGACTTCTAACTCATGCATGCAACCAGAATTTTGGTTTGCATGAACCAAATGGACGAAGATGCAGAGATGAGAACTTACCAGTTCAGTTCTCAATTCTGTTCGGATCAGAATGAGATTCACAGTGCAGGGAAGGCTTCTATGGTGTCTGAAATAGGATTGGAGGAATTGATAGTGAGTGATCTTAGGGAGAAGATGAACACGGTTTAGAGAAAAGCAGAGAAATCGAAAACAGAAATTCTGAGAAGGAGATGAAGCATGCAGGAGGAAGAGGGAGAGTTTCCAGAATTATTTTTCTCTTCCTATGCAGAATAAACTCCCCAACCTCCACACGCCACTTGTCTCCCACTAACCATTCTCAGAATGCTCAAACCGTGACACATGGCAAGCGCATGCAGTGGAAGTGTGAGTGCATTTTGACGTGTCACGGTGCATTAAAATAGTGATCAGGGAATGAATTAGTGTGTATTAATTATCAGGTTCTCACATTCCCCCTAACTACAAAAATTTTCGTCCTCGAAAATTCTAAAGCTTACCAGGGAATAGGTGAGGATACAATTTCTTCACAGCCTCTTCCACCTCCCATGTTGAGTCACCCGTCTTGGCATTCCACACCACTTTCACGAGATGAACATTTTTGCCTTTGTAGAGTCTGGTGCGGCTGTCTTCCACACAAACAGGTTGCATTTCCAGTGTTCTGTCTGGGCGAATTTGGATATCTTCTAACTCCAGTACGTGAGATGGATCAGCTATATACTTCCGGAGTTGAGACACGTGAAAGACTGGATGAAGGTTGGACAGTTGAGGAGGTAAGGCCAGTTCATACGCCACTGCTCCAATCTTTTTCAGAATCTGATAGGGTCCTACGTACTTTGGTGAAAGCTTCTTTGGACGAAGAACTCTTCCCACTCCAGTGATTGGATTCAATCTCAGAAAAACGTGATCACCAGCAGAGAACTCTAAGGGTCTTCTTCTCTTATCTGCATACGATTTCTGCCTGCTTTGAGAAGTCTTCAAACGTTCTTGAATCAGTTTCACCTTCTCAGTTGTTTGCTGAATTAATTCAGGTCCAGTTACTGCAGTTTCACCTTCTTGGAACCAACACAAAGGAGTTCTACACTTTCTTCCATAAAGAGCTTCAAATGGTGCCATTCCTATGCTTGCTTGATAACTGTTATTATACGTGAATTCAACAAGCGGCAGAACTTCATCCCATACTCCCATATGATCTATCACGCAAGTCCTCAACAAGTCTTCAAGAGTCTGGATGGTTCGCTCAGATTGGCCATCCGTCTGAGGGTGATATGCAGAACTCATCTGCAGTTTGCTTCCCAATTCTCCTTGCAATGACTGCCAAAAACGAGATGTGAATCTCGTGTCCCGATCTGATATGATACTTGAAGGAACTCCATGCAATCTAACAATCTCTTTAATGTACAATTTGGCCAAGTTTGTCATGGACATCTTCAAATTAACAGCCAGGAAATGGGCGCTCTTAGTCAATCTATCCACAATCACCCAAATTGAATCATGGTTTCGGACTGTACGTGGCAGATGAGTCACGAAATCCATGGAGATGCTATCCCACTTCCATTCTGGAATCTCCAAAGGCTGCAGCAATCCTCCTGGTCTTTGATGTTCAGCCTTGGCTCTTTGACAGGTTAAACAGGATGACACAAAACGTGCAATGTCACTCTTCATACCAGGCCACCAGAATGACAAACGAAGGTCATGATACATCTTAGTCATGCCAGGATGCATGCTAAGACGGCTGTGATGTGCTTCCTCCAGGATGATTCGTTTCAGTTCGCCGTCATTGGGAATGCACGTCCTACCACGGTAACGTAGCATACCATCTGTCCCAGCATTAAACTCCTTGGCCTGATCTGTACCAAGCACGTTAAAAATTTTCACCAATTCTTCATCCTCACGTTGCTTCATCCAAATTCTGTCAAACACATCGCTGGAAATTCTAAGATTACAGCACTTTATAACGTTCTCTCCTAAATCAAATTGTAATCTTAGATCTCTAAAACTCTCCACCAAGTTCAGTTCCTTCACCATCATTGCAGAAACCCTTACGGCCTTCCTACTCAAGGCATCAGCAACTACATTGGCTTTTCCAGGGTGATACAGCAGTTCAAAATCATAGTCTTTTAAAAACTCCAACCAACGTCTTTGCCTCATATTCAGCTCCCTCTGATCAAACAAATATTTGAGGCTCTTGTGATCACTAAAGACTTGGAATGTTGATCCGTATAGATAGTGTCTCCAAATTTTTAATGCGAAAACAACTGCTGCTAACTCCAGATCGTGTGTGGGATAATTTTTCTCATGAATCTTCAATTGGCGAGACGCGTATGCTACTGCACGTCCCTCTTGCATGAGCACACAGCCCAAGCCTTGGTGAGAAGCGTCACAGTACACTTCAAATGGCTTGGACGTGTCTGGAATAATTAGAACTGGCGCGCTCGTCAGTTTCACCTTCAGCTCCTGGAATCGCTCCTCACACAGATCAGTCCAAGCAAAGGGTTGATCCTTTCTAGTCAACCGGGTAAGAGGAGCCACTAACTTGGCGAACCCCTCTATGAAACGTCTGTAATAGCCTGCCAGTCCCACAAAACTCCTCACTTCCGTGACTGAACGCGGGCTCTTCCAATCCAACACTGCTCTCACCTTAGAGGGATCCACTGAAATACCTTCAGACGATATCACATGCCCCAGAAACTGCACCTCCTTCAACCAGAATTCACACTTGGACAGCTTTGCGTACAACTCTTTCTCCCTCAACACGGTTAATACTGTTCTCAAGTGTTCTTCATGTTCGGCATTGGTTTTGGAGTAGATGAGAATATCATCTATGAACACAACCACAAACTTATCCAAATAGGGTCTGAATATCCTGTTCATGTAATCCATGAAGATGGCTGGAGCATTTGTCACTCCAAATGGCATTACCACGTACTCATAATGCCCATAACGTGATCTGAATGCTGTCTTCTGGATGTCGTCCTCCTTAACCCTTATCTGGTGATATCCCGAACGCAAATCAATTTTAGAAAATACCGTTGCTCCATGTAGCTGATCCAACAAATCATCTATCCTTGGTAACGGGTATTTGTTCTTGATGGTCAGTTTGTTTAATTGTCTGTAGTCTATACATAACCGAGAGCTGCCATCTTTCTTTTTCACCAAGAGCACAGGAGCCCCCCATGGTGATACGCTTGGTCTAATGAATTGCTTCTCCATAAGCTCTTCAATCTGCTTCTTGAGTTCAACCAACTCTGCAGGTGCCATACGGTATGGTTGAACAGATATAGGGGCTGCCGTTGTCACCAGATCAATGGTGAATTCAATCTCTCTAACAGGAGGCAATCCTGGTATCTCTTCTGGAAAAACGTCCAGAAATTCATTCACAACTGCTCGTTCAATACTGCTCTCCTGGGACGTCCGTGCTTCTGCCAATCCTCCTAATTCCTTATCTTCATGCGTCATGATGAGGAAACAGCTTGCTCCCTCCATGATGTCCTCCCTAAACTGCCCAACAGTGATTGACAGTTCTTCCTCTTCTTCACTGGGAAAAACTAATTCCTTCTTCCCACAATCTATAATAATATGGTTGGTAGCCAACCAATCCATTCCTAGAATTATTTCCAAGTCCTTCAAAGGTAAACAGATTAAGTTCACCTTATAACTATGCCCCTCAACCACAATAGGACATCTAATGCACACGGTAGATGTCCTAATCTCTCCAGCCGCTGGTGTTGATACCACCAAGTCAAACTGCATATCCCTCTCCACTATTCCCAGCTTTTCAACACACGCCTTCGAGATGAAGGAGTGCGTCGCCCCAGAATCAAACAGTACATGACAAGGCATTCCAAACAGCAAGCATTCACCAGTTATAAGATTACCTGCGCTTGCTGCCTCCGCTCCAGTGATAGCGTACACACGGCCTACTGCTTGTGCTCGCCCCCCCCTAGGCTGATTTCTTCCCGTGTTTGGTGGTCTCATCACTGCTCTTCCACTCATATTACACTCGTTCCCCAAGTGTCCATTTCGTCCACATCGGTTGCAGTGTTTTCCTCCCACTAGCTGAGGACAGGATGAACGATAATGCGGCCCCCCACACTGAAAGCAAGTTATATTTCCTTGTCCAGTGTGTCCGACAGGAATCAATGCTTGAGAACCACTCGTATTGGCTGATTGATTTGGACGAGTGTAAGGTATTTTCCTTTGAACAGAACCTCCCCTGGACACAATTGGTCCCCTACTAGCTTGTTGTTGCTTCTTGTGTCGTTCCGCCTCTGCCAAGTTCTTCTCCAACACCTTGGCTCTCTCAACCATAGCAGGGAACGTTCTGATACACAAACTGGAAATTACAACTTTTAGATCACTGCGTAGACCGTTCTCAAATTTTCTGCACTGCCACTCCTCACTAGTGGCCATTGTATTGAATCGGACAAGGTGTTTAAACTTATTGGTGTATTCTGATACAGACATTCCACCTTGAGCCAGTTGTAAAAACTCCACCTCCTTTGCAAACTTTACGCTGTCAGGGAAATATTCCTCATAAAACTTATTACGGAATACTTCCCAAGTAATAGGGCGGTGAGCGTCTACCAGTATGGCCCTTGTGCTCGTCCACCAATGGCTTGCTTCTCCAGTTAATAAGTATTCTGTATACGCCAACCTGTTCTCATCCGGACACCTTTTGGCGTTAAAAATCCTCTCCATATCCCTTAGCCACTGGTCCGCCTCATCAGGAAGACATTTGCCACTGAACTTAGTCGGATGATGTTGGAGGAAACTCTCCAAACTCCATTCCGCTGCAGGTGGGGCAGCGTTAGAAGAAGATGCTCCAGGTGCACCTCTAGTTGCAGCCAGTATTTCCATCAATTGCCTTTGCGTGTTTTCAGAATGAACACGCGAGGCCTCCAAACCTTGCATAGCAGCTTGGTTTTGCTGCATCAAGGTAGCATTCTGCTCCATTAACGTGGTATTCTGTTGATGCAATCTTTCCACCACGGTTTCCAACAATCTAGTGTTGTTGGACGTTTCGGACTCATTCGGTTGAGGAGGAGGAGGAAGTCTAGGTGCCATTTGTTCTCTGGATGCAGAGAAAAACAAACGAGCATTAGTTATGTCCAAGAGTTAAAACAATAATAACTCATTAAACATGCAATAAGCACACAGCAAAAACACAGTGCACTCATAACCCTACAGTGTCCTTAGAAGAACAAAACTGCTCTGATACCAATAAATGTAACATCCCAATAAATAGAAATTTCCATTAATCAGAACTAATTACATTTACAGAAAATACAGTGCAGTCTTTAGATATAAACAGTAGCTGCTCAAAAGGATACAGCACGTACATAACAGTATTTACAGTAGTTTCCGTGTTCAGAAATTCAGCCAAACTACAAAACCAGTTCTGAATAATCTATTCTGCACAACCGTATACAGAACTGTCAAAATACAGTACAGAAAAATCTAATATCTACTACGGAACTAATCCCTACTGCTCCGATTTGACTTCAACTTCCACCAAGGTGGCATCCTCCAAATTTTCTTCTTCCAGCAATGATTCCAAGGGTGCTTCGCCATCTGCTCACATCCACAACGGATGATCATTGCATTGACAAGACGGACATACAGAAACAGCAGACAACACAT
Organism: Vigna umbellata; assembly: GCF_029865625.1. NCBI lineage: Eukaryota > Viridiplantae > Streptophyta > Magnoliopsida > Fabales > Fabaceae > Vigna > Vigna umbellata. Next base: position 14,829,015 of record NC_142165.1, on the reverse strand, counting down.
GGAACATTGCAAGGGTAAGCTTATATTGTTTAATAAATACAACATACATACAGTTCATGATTCAATTCACACATTCATCAAGTAACTTAATCATATAATTTAACATATAAATATATATATAAGACAGACCGTCCGGACTGTATGAACCATGTAGTTACAGGCGTCCTTGCACACAAGTGGTGTAATAGCCGGGATATACCTAATCAGCTTCCACTTGAGGTTAATCCTTCGCCCCTGCTAAGTGAGGGATACGAAGACCTCCTGCCATTCCCACACATGACTACCCCCTTCTACGTGAAGATGAGCATCACGGAATATCAGGATGGACCAAGCCAGCATTAACTAACCACAGTCATACTTTACCAATTCAATATTCAATCATATAAGAGACGTTCCTCCCTGGAACGCTCATCCAATATCCATAATCGTATAATCATATCACATAGTGTTCAACCGTCAAATCCTTTCATAGTTATAATCTTTCCATTCTGTGTTCCACTCTCTTAACATTAACATCATGCATTCTTTAATCAAATAAAACGAACTTATTACAGAACCTTTGATTTCACGTTTCTGAACAAAAGAAACGAACTCTTATTCATTGATGGACGTTAAGAATTCTTAAAGAATTTAAATGAGATTGAATTTAGAAGTTCAGAATAATACTTAGAAGATGTTGAGTACAAGAACTTTAGATTGAATCAAGAGAATAAATATCTTACAGAATAACTTAGATAAATAACCAGAATATTTAAAGTACAGAAAACAACTCTTACTGTCAATGAATAATGTTCAGAAATTTACTTTGGACGAATGTCAATTACGTTCGCTCAGAATTCAATAATAAGGACGAGCGTTCAGTTAGAAACCGAACCCTGCTTTGGAAGAACGCTAGGTCAATGACCGAGCACGAATTAACACGAACGCTGGATATACACCGAGCGCTATTTAAGACGAACACTTCGGTATAGGACCGAGCGCCAGTTCGGACGAACGTTCAGTATAAGAATGAACGCTCTGTAGAACGAACGTTCGACATAAGGTCGAACGATATTAAGGACGAACGCTCGACTTAAGGCCGAACGTCACTTATTTATAAAGTCTTAAATATTTAAACATTGCTGAGCTAGACGAACGCTCAGACCATTAACTGGGGACGCTCGTTCTCGAGCAGAATTCTTTCCAAATGAAAGAATTTCAATCTAAGTAATTTTACTGAAAGCCGAACGGTTTAAGACCGTACAGGGACGAACGTCCTTCATCAGTGGGAAAGAGTAATTTCCAGATTTTTCAACTTTAGCAGAATTTTTCCAGATTTCAACTTTATGAACTTTACAACTTTCCTTCCATATTTAATACATTAAAATCATACAGATTTCAACATTTGAATCATTCCAACTATACAATCAACATATTCCATTCATACATAATCAAATCAACATGCATTTGAATCAAATCAACCACAACCTTTATAATGCATATATCAGTATTCATTCATGACAGATTCAATCAATCCACTCATTCCAATTCTATAACATTCATACACCTTTCATACGTATCCAAAGCAACATGCAAATGAACCAGAATTCATATCCCATATCAGTAAACGTTCATAAGGCTCAAACATCAGATTTCATATACATGCAACTCAGATTATAAAATCAAGCAGTATGAATTAAACATATAAGCTTCCCTTACCTTATCAAGCAGTTCACTTCAATTGTTTAGAGTTTCTCTCGTGCTCTCACAGCTTTCTATCAGAATTTCACTCAACCACTTCCACTTAATCTAACACACCAAAACCGTAAGCAGATCAGACTTCTAACTCATGCATGCAACCAGAATTTTGGTTTGCATGAACCAAATGGACGAAGATGCAGAGATGAGAACTTACCAGTTCAGTTCTCAATTCTGTTCGGATCAGAATGAGATTCACAGTGCAGGGAAGGCTTCTATGGTGTCTGAAATAGGATTGGAGGAATTGATAGTGAGTGATCTTAGGGAGAAGATGAACACGGTTTAGAGAAAAGCAGAGAAATCGAAAACAGAAATTCTGAGAAGGAGATGAAGCATGCAGGAGGAAGAGGGAGAGTTTCCAGAATTATTTTTCTCTTCCTATGCAGAATAAACTCCCCAACCTCCACACGCCACTTGTCTCCCACTAACCATTCTCAGAATGCTCAAACCGTGACACATGGCAAGCGCATGCAGTGGAAGTGTGAGTGCATTTTGACGTGTCACGGTGCATTAAAATAGTGATCAGGGAATGAATTAGTGTGTATTAATTATCAGGTTCTCACACTCGGCCAGTTTTGTAGCCTGTATTAGAGTGGTCGTTCGACCATCTTGTCTTGTTATTTTATTCTGATAGACCGTTCGGTATTTGTGCCGTGTAAACCGTTCGGTCAAGTTTCGTGTACGTTTGGCTTTTTCATTTGTAACTCTGAAGACGTGCGGCTTTGCACGTTTGTTTTGTTATTATTGTAAGACTGTACTCAAGCACGTTCGTCCTTGAGCGTTGTTTTGTTTTAGTTGGAAAACTGTATTGAAATATTATTAAATGTGATTTTCTGATTTTATGGTTTATGCTGTATTTTTGGGATGTCACATTAGTGGTATCAGAGCAGTTTTGTTCTTTTAAGGACACTGTAGGTTATGAGTACACTGTGTTTTTGCTGTGTGCTTAAATTGCGTTTAATGAGTTATTTTCGACTCTTTGAACAGGACTAACGTTCGTTCTTTTCTCCGTTCCAAAGAGTCAATGGCACCTAGACTTCCTCCTCCTCCACCACAGACCAATGAACATGATGTGCCCAACAACACCAGATTGTTGGAATCGGTGATCGAAAGGCTACAAGAGCAGAATGCTGTTCTGATGCAGCAAAACGCGACTAATTCACAAAATCTCGAAGCTGCTCGCGCTAATTCTGAAATGACTCAGAGGCAGCTGATGGAGATTCTTGCAGCTACTAGGGGTACCGCAAGAGCATCTGCTTCAAACACTACTCATCAGGCTGAGTGGAGTTTGGAAAATTTCTTGCAGCATCGTCCTGCAAAGTTTGATGGGAAATGCCTTCCTGACGAAGCTGATCAGTGGATAAGGGACATGGAGCAGATCTACAATGCCAAGCGATGTCCAGAAGACAGTTGCAGATCTACAATGCCAAGCAAATCTACACAGATCACATCACATCACCATCCACCCTCTCCCACCACTGGAACACCTGCACAAGCCTCAGACACTTGCAGAAGTGCCTAAAAGTCACTTTTTATTCCAATGGTGACCTGTGTTCACCTGACTGAGTACCTGTGTTGGACTTTCTGTACAAATTCCCAATTTCTCTCGGGTAATCGTTTACAGGGGTGTTGTAAACGATTACCAGAGCCTTTTTCCAGCAGTCTCACTCATTCCTTGCACAGCTTGCTCCTCCAACTCATGAGGGGTCTCCCCACCCTCCTTGGCCTCACATCACATCACCATCCACCCTCTCCCACCACTGGAACACCTGCACAAGCCTCAGACAGGTGCAGATTAGCATAAAAGTCAGTTTTTTGTCCAATGGTGACCTGTGTTCATCTGACTGAGTACCTCTGTTGGACTTTCTGTACAGGTTCGCAATTTCTCTCGGGTAATCGTTTACAGGGGTCTTGTAAACGATTACCAGAGCCTTTTTTCAGCAGTCTCACTCATTCCTTGCACAACTTGCTCCACCAACTCATGAGGGGTCTCCCCACCCTCCTTGGCCTCACATCACATCACCATCCACCCTCTCCCACCACTGGAACACCTGCACAAGCCTAAGACAGTTGCAGAAGTGCCTAAAAGTCACTTTTTTTTCCAATGGTGACCCCTGTTCACCTGACTGAGTACCTGTGTTGGACTTTATGTACAAATTCCCAATTTCTCTCGGGTAATCGTTTACAGGGGTGCTGTAAACGATTACCAGAGCCTTTTTCCAGCAGTTTCACTCATTCCTTGCACTACTTCGTCCCCCTACTCATCACGGGTCACTCCACGCTTCTTGCGTTCACATCAATCACCAACACCCATCTCCCCACTCAGAAATTGATCAAATCCTTCGCATTAATTACCATTAATTTTAGTGAAAATGGTCTCGTACTTTTCAAATTTTTATTATAATGCTGCGTTCATTTTTCAATCACTATTTTTGTCATTATAACAAACACAAACGCAAAGTAAAAACAATTCATTTCGAAATCCAACCACTATTCTTATTACAAACACATACTGTACATTGTCAAATAACATTAGGTACATATTTGAACATCTTATACATGTCAAAATTTGATAATTTCTTAGCAATCCTAGACAATGCCGTATAGATGTAGGGCTTCCATTCTGCTAATGTTCTCATTGTCCAGGATCCAGTCACACACATATTTCTTTCTAATCCCAAGCAGCTCCTCCTGAAACCAACATTTTCCACATTAGAAACCAGGACATACAAGAATATTATCAAACACACAGTTCCAACTTACAGTTGTATATTCAGGCATGTTTTTCCCGTTGTATTTTTCATCTCCATCCCAGATTTCCATTGCTTTCAACATTATTACTCCACAATCATGTCTGAAATAATATACCCACAACATCAGATTACTTTTGCCCATATACATCACAATATAATCCGGCAGTACAGTTCAAGAAACTTACAAGTTTGGTTGGGATGGGATATTTGCTTGTTTAACTGTCAAAGGACCAATACTACCTTCCGGTATATTCATCAGGATGCAAAAAAACCGTGCCATATTTTCAGCCTACCAGTTAACAAAAACAATAAATACTTAAACAATGCAGGTCATAATCACACGGTAATCAACAATGAAAGATGTCGAATCTTACAACGGCTGTGTCTATCCTTTTGCGGTCTCTGATCCCCTTCCCCAATGAATCAATCACAAAAATCTCCATTGACCTCAATTTCACTGAATAACACCACCAATGATCATCGTGGACAAATGGCAGAAACAACTACAAAAAATATAAACAATTTCAGTAACACATTTACAACCAAAAGTCGACAAGATTTGCAAATTCAAGGTTACTCACAAAGTCCGCCGTGGGTAATTCTTCAAGTCCAAAATGATCGGAACGCAAATAAGTGTTATAGTTATGAAGCGTGAATACATGGCGATTCTGTGGACGTTTCCTATAATCTGTAAGAATATGGTACTGTGGACAATTTCAAAATCATCAATAAAAAATCGATCAAAAATACTTTCTTCAATCATAAATATGATACAATATCAAATTTTATTTACCGAGTATAACGGACTAAAATGAAACCTCTTAACAACACCGCACAACCTTTTCTCAAAGTACATAAAGACCGTACAAGCAAATAACACCACCTACACAAAAAAAAATTTCACATTACTAAAATAAACTATAACATGAAACACAACCAAATGTGACAATACTAACCATGTTGTCAACGTATTTCATTGGGGCCAAAGTGTAAATTGAAGTCGTGCTCAAGCTTTGGCCAATTATCTCGCTTACAACCCTAAACATACAAATATTAGTCAATCACAAACAATACATATTCCTCAACCACAACTACAATTCATACCACATACCTGTGTACGTTCATCTCTCTGATGCTGACTGCTGTATACAATTGGTTTACATCAACACTGGTGCTTGGATCACCAACAAAACTCCGCAATAGGGGTATAGCCAATGGCACGACCTCCGGTTCTCCTTCATCACCATCATCTTCTATTTCAATAAAATTAATGTTACCAACAGTTTCATCATCCCCTCTTACTTCAGCATGTGCACCTAGGGGGTCATCAACTTCATTTCCATCACCTTCTTCTTCTCCCCCAACTTCAGCATTCTCCTCACCTCCACCCCCAACCTCTTCATCAGTGGCACATGCATCTTCTTCATGAAAGATTGGAGTTTGATAAATTTCAAATAGCTCCCTAGTCAGAACTCCAATCTTGGCATTCAATGCTCTGATATGTTCGTTATTTTTCCTCAATCTCTCCTCCGCACCTGCTTCCCATGCCCCGTCATCAGAGCTTTCGTCTTCATCATCGTCTTTGTCAACCTTGGATCCTTCACCCAAGGATCCTTCACTCATTCCTCCGTCATCCATGTTGAAAGCTGCACGGATTTCCGGCCTATGACGATCTTCATTTCGTATATACCACTCCATATTTAACTGCACCAATAGCACACAACAAATTCAGACAAAATACACAATCCATTTTAACATACAAAATAACGAAAAACAAAACACTTACATCTCCGGTCATAAAAATATTTTCAATTTTTTCGGTCCTTGATTTAAACGGGAACCATCTCATTATGCGCGGGAAAAACCGGTGCGAAGGATGACCATGCAAAGAAAGTCTCTCAACCGCCCAAGCCTAAAACATCATAAAATTATTTCATCAAACATAATTCACAATGTTCTGCACTACATCAAAATAGTGAACTACATATCATATTACCTGCAACACTGCCACATTGCCACTGAGAGTGACTGACTGGGGGATACCTGCTCCCATAATTTTCTTCTTACATTTATTTAAATTCTCTACAATGTGTTTATGTACACCGGTGCACCAATCATATAGACACAAACGGTCTAAGTCATCTAACACTCCAAAAGGCATGTTACAAACATGCCTTGATTTCCTAGGGAAATAGAAAACAACCAAACAAACTAATATATATAACCTACACACTACATCGACTTCAATGTTTTTATCATCAACAATGACATTAAACATGTCTGTCAAGTCCTTCAAACTGATGGTTTTTGATTTGAACATTTCACCAACCAATCCACCAACTACTTCATCAAAGGGAATCTCTAAACCACCTATTTCTAAACCTAAGCTCATCAACACATCAACAACTCTAAAGGGCACCAACTTTTGACTAACTCTAAAACTGTTATCATTTCCAACCCACCTGCTAACCATAACCTTCAATAATTTTAAATTCACCTCCACAGGGTTATTAATATTCACACACCACATAAATGGTGACATCCTAATCCGATCCACATGACACTGTCGGAGTAAACGATTCATTTCAATAATGATCGATGAATCCATCGAGATAAGAAGTTGCCACTACAAAAAAAATCATAAAAATTTATTACTAACTACAATCCGTAAGATAATTAAATAATATATAAACAAAAAATTTAATTTTTTTCTTACACTTGCTTTTTTCCCTTCCATTGCAACGGCCCTAAGAAGACAACATTCCACACTCAATTATATCATTCAACTTAATGAAAACCAAAAACACAGAGTAAAACACAATGTCAGGGCTCGCCCATTTTTACTTACACCAAAATGTAAGGGTTTCTCTTTGGATGGAAGGGTTGAACGCTGTGGGTAGGGTAAAGATGGAACACACAGCCACAGAGATCCTCCAAGGTTTCAACGCACGTTTTGAAGAAGGAGGAGAGAACGAAACCGAGGATGGAAGCTTCGAAGACGGAAAGAGAACGAAGGCTTCAACGAACGAGAAGACGGACGACACAGCGAGAGAGAAGACGGACGAGAGAGAAGGCTTGAACGAACGAGAAGAAGCAAGGCTTGAACGAACGTCTTTCGCACCCTAAACCGCCAAACCCAAATGTTAAAATTTTAATCTAGAAAACCCAAAATACCCCTCGCCCCGGTTCACTTTCTCTGGTTTGTTTTCAATTCACTGAGCCAATGCACAGCTGCCACGTCGCCGTTGTCAAAACTGTGTCAAACTTTTGTTGTCCAAATAACATTTTCCTTTCTACAGCATGCTTTATGTCATCGCGTGTGGACATGGGAATTGACCTTGAGAGAGACTAATTAAAAGTCTCCCACGAATTAAAAATTAAAAAAAAAAAAGTGGCCTAAGTTTAAGTATATAAAACATTATTGGAAGAATTCTTCATTCAGTCATTCATAGCCATCCAGCATTTTTGTAGAGATAGGGTTTCCTTTTTCCTTCGAAGAAATTTCTCGTTAAACCCTTCTCTCTCTTTATTCCGTCCACAGAAATGAGCAAAACTCACCCACATTGTCGACGTGACATCACGTGGATTTTACTCTTTCTGCTTCTTGCTCTTCTTCTTCCGTGCGTGGTTGATGGTGACGGCGACGGCGACGGCGATCGGTGTAAATGCAAAAGCGATAAAGAAGAAGGTGGAGAAAAGGTTGACAAGAATTTGGCCAAGAAGTACAAAATCGGAGCTCTTGTTTCGATTCTGGTTGCAAGTGCAGTTGGCGTCAGCCTTCCAATGCTCAGCAGAATTTTCCCCGCCTTGCATCCGGAGAAGGACTTCTTCTTCATGGTGAAGGCCTTCGCGGCTGGGGTCATATTATCCACCGGTTTCATTCATGTATTGCCAGATGCTTTTGAAAAGCTGACGCCTCCCAGTCTCTGTCATCATCCCTGGGACGATTTTCCCTTCGCCGGATTTGTGGCAATGGTGGCAGCCATCGGAACGCTTATGGTTGATTCTCTTGCGACTGCGTATTTTAAAAAGTCCTCGCTAAGCGCCATGGACCGAGTTGCTGAGGAAGAAGATCTGCATGAACATAATCGCCATGCAACTCATCATTCTCATTCTCATTCTCACGCTTCCATGTCTTCTCCTTCGACGAACCTCCTTCGCCATCGCGTTATTTCTCAGGTAATTATTCAGCAGTTTGTGCTACTTCTCAGTATAACAATAATGCATTATGTTTTGTCGTCACATCATTATCAAAATACAAGTGGGTTCTCCTACTATCTGCCACCCCAGTTTTACTCCAATTCCTTATCTCTCCTTAATTATTATTCTTGGCATGTCCAATCACTTTTTTTTTACCTTTTTTTTAATCAAATCAAATAAAATATATAATATTTTTTTTATTTTTCTTATTAGTAAAATTATTTTTACACATAAATGATAATTTTCGTAAAGAGATAAGAACAAGACGTTGGCTAATTAAGTTGGAAAGAAATATAAAATAACATTGACACTAAAAAAAAAATGATCGTAGTTTTATATCACGTTACTGAGAATCTTTGGCTGTTTTTTTTCTGTTGTTGTTTCTGTGTATTATAATTTAGGTTTTGATGTTTAAATATTGCAGGTGCTGGAGCTGGGGATTGTGGTGCATTCTGTGATAATAGGGATCTCTCTGGGTGCATCTGAAGATCCTAAAACGATAAGACCTCTTATTGCTGCTTTAACTTTTCACCAATTTTTTGAAGGCATGGGGCTCGGTGGTTCCATCTCACAGGTATTGCAATTTTGTTTATTCTTTTGCTCATTGATTTGTAATCGTAAAGTTTTTGGAAACTGAATTCTTTAGATGTCCTAATCATGTAGATTCCAAATTATAAGCACCAAAACACGTAAACTGAATATGTATATATATCGACTTTAACATATTAATTCTTCTTTTAAAAATGTCCTAATAATAATAATAGGTTTTTGTACTTAAATAATATTATTTCAAATATTTCAAAACTTCCGATGAAAAGTCAATGTTGTTGGACGAGTTATACGGCGTGTCTCCGTCTGAACCATGCATGTTTGTCTCAACTTTTTTTCGTTTATATTAATTTTGTTTTTAATTTTACGCGGTGAAAACTGTTTAACGTCGATGAATTTAAGATTAACATCGAATATAGATTTAACTGCTTAGAAAAACATCCATAATCAGTAATTTTTCAAAACCAATATCGAAACAAGTATGAACCGTGTCTGTACTAAGCAATCAATTAATTAATGTCTTTCATTTTCAATGCTTTATCTGTGTAGACATGTGATGGTATTGGATGCAAATCGCTTGGCTTGAATAAAAACGTACCCGACACCAAAAATAGTTTACTTGTGGTGTGCATTAGCCAGCGTATACTGCTTAAAGATTCTACTGAATACGAACATTCAAAGTAACATGACTACGGTTCTCATTCCAGTCATCCAGAGAACCGTGTCGGCAGAGTTATGTTTGCAATCGTGTTTTAGCTTATTAGACATTCATTTTATAATGCTATCACCACACATATTTACATTCATTTTATAACAGTAGGGTACAATAATTATAAAAGTTTACACTTTTATATTTTTCCAAGAAATAGAAAATTAAAAAATAAATATGATGACATACTTTTACATTTATTTAACACATAGTACAGAGATAAAATAGTCATAAAAAGTGTATTTTTATATTTTTTTAATTAAAATAAAGGAAGACAATATTAAATGAATCTAAAATATCTTTATGTCTGTTAAAATATTATTTTTTAAGAAAGAGTAGTCTGAAATGAATATAAAAATTTATGTGTGTGAAAGTATCATTTTATCCCTTGCTATAAGAGTGTGTAATGATACTGTTATTTTTTATTAGACATTATAGTATGAAGTTTGACATAAGATCTGTCGTGTAATAACTTAAGTAACGGTGTTTTGTGTTCAGGCAAAATTCAAGAGAGGAGCAGTTATAGTTATGGCATTGTTCTTTTCGCTGACGACACCTGTGGGGATTGCAATTGGTATGATAATTAGTGGTAGATACGAGAAAGAAAGTCCAACGGCTCTGATTGTGGAAGGTATTCTTAACGCAGCATCAGCAGGTATCTTGATTTACATGTCACTGGTGGACCTTCTTGCACCCGATTTAATGAATCCGAAGATCCAAGCAAGTATCAAGCTTCAGATCGGAGTTAACGCATCTTTGCTTATTGGGGCTGGCTGCATGTCACTTCTTGCAAAATGGGCCTAGGCCCACTCTTGTATATATATACATCTACTTGTATTTTCATACCGTCTCACATTCATCTCTTCTTGTAATAGTTCATAGTTTACAACATTGCGATTCTGATGTCAATATTTTGTTGCCAAATATAGTAATTTGTTTTAAGTCTTTCTTAAATAAATATTCAAAATAGTTATCCGTGTCTTATCATCTTCAATCATATTACACTGACAAAATTTTAAAAAACTTAAATTATACAATTATATAACAAATTAGCTGTACAATAATAACAAAAGAGATGCAGAAATTAACATTAACGAGTATTCTATACACTACGAGACAGAATAGAATATATTCATATATTTTAAAAAATAAGAATTTGTGTTAAGAATAATTAATTGATTAGTGTGAGAGCAGTCTTAATAATTTTTGATAAATAATCATATAAAATTAAATATAAAGGTTAAACGACAATTAAATTACACGCATTCGTTTAATGGGCCGAGCCATTGAGTAGCGCGTAGTAATGGTAGGGGGTGTAAACAGAAAAATGGAACTCCAAAAGAAAGAGGAACAATAAACAGAAAGTATAAAATTTTGATTTATTTTGGAGATGACATTAAGGTAAAAATCGAAGGTTTGGGAGAAGGAGAAGGAGAAGGAGAAGGGAGCGTGATCCTAGCAGAGGAAGGCGCGAGCGAATAGAGGGAAATGGTAAAGTTTCTTCCAGATTCTAAGTACGCTAGATTTTCGATCCAGCTTTCTCATTCTTGTTCAGACATCTTTCTCTTGTTCCTACTTTCTAGATTCAATTCTTAGATTTTGCATCATAGCACAATTATAACTACTCATGTCAATAAACCAACTAAATCACCCCACAAATCACTTTTCTTGCCGCAAAATCCATAAAATCTGGACTTGACGATGATGATTCATGGTTTCAACACAAACGCTCTTTCGTGTTTTGACACTTAATCTTGAAGGTTGTTCTTTCCGTCCTTTTTGTATATGTATTAGATTTTTGGGATAATTGGACTTTTTCCCCTATTGCGATTAGGATACTCCTAATAACTTGTCTTTTCATTCATGTTTTTATGATCTACATTCTTTCTTTACGTATTTTCAATTTCAACGTGCTTTATCCCTCCTCTTCTTAAATGTAGATACACTTTGTGCTACTCATTAGTCGTCAGGGGAAGGTCAGGCTCACAAAATGGTATTCTCCTTACTCGCAGAAGGAAAGAAATAAGGTAAGCTGACACCCTAATTACTGTGTTTGGATGAAAATTAGTGAAGTACTTTTGCCAGTTCCACTGTGCAAATTGAATGATGAAGAAAGGGTAGAAGAAAAGTTTTCTTAACTGAAATGCAAACATGTACCTAGTTATTTAGTTCTTCAAATTTTTCCAAGGTCCCCTCGTTCCCTTTGGTATTTGTTATTTCATGACTGACTTCTACATATTATTCTTTAACTTGTAATCTTTGTACTGCGAGCACAGTGATGGACCTGTGCATGATTGCTCACTGTGTCCTACGTAAATCATCCTTGATACATGATTTTACACGTAATTTATTTTTTTACAAGGCTATCCGTGAGATTAGTGGCATGGTTCTTTAATCATCCTTGATACATGATTTTACATGTAATTTATTTTTTTTACAAGGCTATCCGTGAGATTAGTGGCATGGTTCTTTCACGTGCTCCCAAGCTCTGTAATTTTGTAGAATGGCGGGGACATAAAATTGTTTATAAAAGGTAATTTAACAAGTGTGTATGGCCGTTTGTCATATACCACTACTTACTGGTTTGCAAAAGACTCTTCTGTCTGGCTATTTTCTAACAAATATTTGCTGCAGGTATGCTAGTCTTTATTTCTGCATGTGTATTGATGAAGAGGACAACGAATTAGAAGTCCTTGAAATAATTCATCATTTTGTAGAGATTCTTGATCGGTATTTTGGCAGTGTGAGTTCTGTTCAAAGCTGACTTTTGGAGAATACTGCTTTATTCACATATGCAAATAGTTTCGTTCTTTCTAGGAAGGATGTAAGGATTAATGGTCGTTTCACTTTTGCAGGTCTGTGAACTGGACTTGATATTCAATTTCCACAAGGTTTGTTTGTCTGTCTGCGGCTACTTTTTATTTAAACCTTTAACCTGTTGTCATTATGAATTATTCTTCAAAGCTGAAATCGCCTTAAATGGGAATTTATAATTGATCATATCAACTGCCTCATTTCTTGGGGTCAAGTAATTTCTGTTCTGACATATGTTCTTGGTATTGTTTTATCATGGAAGGCCTATTATATACTGGATGAACTTCTAATTGCCGGTGAGCTTCAGGAGTCAAGCAAGAAAACTATTGCACGGTTAATAGCTGCACAGGTATGCAATGTTCTTTCTCGTTCAGAAATATTTGTGTCCGCAGTTTCTTCCTCGAGAGTTCTGTCTGATGCAATTTTATATGAAATTGGATTTCAGGATTCATTGGTGGAGACTGCCAAGGAGGAAGCCAGTTCAATAAGTAATATAATTGCCCAAGCCACTAAGTGAGGAAATCCCATGTTCCATTTGGCATTTTGGGGGATGGAGCCCTGTTTTTATTTGTTATGTTGAATGCTTGATTTCCTCTCCTTGATTCTGTTTTTTGTGGTGCAATAGAAAGGGACATAAACCAATTGTGTTTGTTAACAGGAACATACCATCTTCTTTATCTGAATTCTAAGGTTGGCTATTTCTTACGTATAGTTCATTTTTTTCAGGCAAGATTGCTATGGACATTGAATTTTGAAAGACATTTAATTACTTAAAGGGTCATTTCTTCCCGGATCTCCGAAATTTCAATCTCTATCTTGATAAAATTTTGTATTTTGGAATTTACAATTTTGAATGTAAGTTTTAATATTTCGCATCATATATTTTAAAATACAAAATAAAAATAAATACATTTTAAATTGTGTAGTTTGTAATATAAATATATTTTAGATTGTATATTTTAAAATAAAATTTATATTACATTATTAGGAATAAAAAATTTGAAGAAATAAAAATTAAAATTATGGAGGTGCAGAGAGAAATTGCTCTGCACCATTTTGATAAATTAAACAGACCAGAAATTCTTAAAATTAAAAAGAAAGGAAGAGTCCGTATTTATTTATTTTATCATCTCATGTCTTTATTGTATTTGTTTCCGGTTTAGATAATTAACATATTCTGGAATTTAAAAGATTTATTTTGACTATTAACTTTTGCCCTTTATTTTATTTTAAAAAAATTCGGATACAAAATTTTTATTCTCTTTTTGAAGTATTTTTCCCAGTTCATCGAATTTACAATTTTTTAACTTTACGTTTGTTTTGTAGTTTTCGTTATACATTTCTTTTAATCTTTTATACATTTTTTTTGTGTTGTAAAAAATATAAATTTTAGATTTATCAAATTTAATTACCATATATATATTTAGTTATTTTTTATTTTCTAATACGTAGACTTTTAATTTATTAGATACCTTGAAAAAATTAGGCATAATACCCAATTTTGTCCCCACTTTGGTTTGGAAATCTCAAGTTAGTCCCTTTATAGAAAAGTGAGTTGAATGGATCCTTACTTGTAATTAATTGACTCTAATGAGTCCCTTCCGTTAAATAGAAGGAAACGGAGTTAGTGGACTGATGATGTGGCAGTTGTCTTTGGTGAGGTGTCAATACGCAATTGTTTGCGTGCTTACGTGGTGTTAGGGTTCTCATTTTCAAATTGGGTTGTATTAAAAATTGGGGATAAAGGATTTGGGGCTGATTTTGCATTAACTGGGTCAACATAGCAGCATCCGGCATTCCACCCAACATGCCTTCAAGATCAGGCAGTCCAAGCCCTCCTAATCCAGCGGGTGCCTGCTGTCGAGCATCCCCACCAGCAGGAGTTGACCTTCTGGTGTTATTTTGACCACCTCCAGCTGCAAATACAACATCAAACAGATCAGCAAAATTCACAATCCAGTGAACAACATAGCTACCAGCTAGAAAATAGACCAAAAAAGGGGCATTCAGTCACTATCTGAGGAGAAAATTGTGGTAAGAAAACTTACTTCCAGTAGAGGACCATGGATTAGGAAGTGGGTTCGTATTGGGTACAGGGGAAGTTGCTTCAGAATTAGCAGTGGAGGGATTAGTTGATTGGTTCCTAGCCGCTGCACCGTCATTTCCGGCATTACCAGCCATTGTCGTGGCATTTAAAAATGGTTCTTGAACATTTTCATACATGCGTCTCAGCATGTTAAATCCCTCAGGAGAAGATTCGATGTTGCTCATTGCTCTGTCTGTATTCCTCATCATTTCGCGCATGATCTCAGGGTTCCTTGTAGCTTCAAGTGTCTGACGAAGAGTGCTGGGATCATTAAGTATGTGAGCCAGCCCCAAATCCTTTATCCCCAATTTTTAATACAACCCAATTTGAAAATGGGGAACCCTAACACCACGTAAGCACGCAAACAATTGCGTATTGACACCTCACCAAAGACAACTACCACATCATCAGTTCACTAACTCCGTTTCCTAGAGACTCATTAGAATCAATTAATTACAAGTAAGGATCCATTCAATTCACTTTTCTATAAAGGAACTAACTTGAGATTTCCGAACCAAAATGGGAACAAAATTGGGTATTATGCCAAAAAATTATTTTCTCTTTTCCTTTACTTTGTTTTGTTTGAAAGGAACTTTCATTCTATAAATCTTCCTTCGCTTTTAATGTTCACTCAAATTAATGGAATATTTTACTTCTTAACATTTCTAAAAATGGTAAACGTTATTATGTATAATTATTATTTAATGTCATATTTTATTTCGATTTTATTAATATTCGAGAGTATAAAAAGAAAAAAAAAAGATTCCATATGGCAATGGCAAGAACTGGTAATAGAATTTTGGGACCAGCAGACCAGTCGTTCCGTGCACTCCAAAAATCCATCACAAAACAATGCTGTCCTTAAGTTTCTTCCTATAAGATCTTCCTTCCCCTTATCCTTCCAATGACTTCCATCTCAATAATTCCACACACACCACAGCTTCCGAGTGAGTGAGTGAGCGAGTCAGCAACATGGAGAAAGCTGCACGACTCGTCTTCATCCCTGGTCCGGGAGTGGGTCATCTCGGCTCCACCATTCAGTTCGCCAACCTTCTGTTGGAGCGCCACCACCATATCTGGATCACCCTCTTAGTAATCAAACTACCATCTGACACCACAACCGCTGCTTACACTCATTCCCTTAACTCCCACCGTCTTCAGCTCGTCAACCTCCCGGAAACTCCATCCGACGCCCCAGCAATTCCGATGACACTAATCGAACTTCAAAAGCCAAACGTCAAAGAAGCCGTCTCCAACCTCAGCCCCACGCCCCCACTCGCGGCCTTCGTCGTCGACATGTTCTGCACCAGCATGATCGATGTCGCCAAAGAGTTCCACGTCCCTTCACTCGTCTTCTTCACCTCTGGTCTTGCCTTCCTTGGTTTGATACTTCATCTTCACACCCTCAAGGAAGAGGAGAACGCCGAGTTCACCGAACCCGACGCCGAGTGGGTCATCCCGAGTTTCGCGAAGCCAGTCCCAATACGGAATTTCCCTTCCATAGTGCTGTGGAAGGAGTGGGAGGAATTTTTCGTGGCCTACGGGAGGGGCCTCAAGAAAGCTAACGGCTTCATAGTAAATTCATTCGAGGAGCTAGAATCCCATGCGGCACACTCTTTCCTTGACGGGCCTCAGCTCGTTTTTGCAGTGGGACCCATTCTAAACCCAAAGCCCAAGCTCCATCCAGACGCTCCCGCCGACAACGCTGACATCTTCGATTGGCTTGACAACCAACCCCCTTCCTCCGTTGTGTTCATGTGCTTCGGGAGCATGGGTTCTTTTGGTGAGGATCAGGTGAGGGAGATTGCACGGGCTCTTGAAAACAGTGGGGCCCGTTTCCTCTGGTCCCTGCGGAAACCTCCACCCAAGGGCTCTTTTTTCATCCCGCCCTCTGATTACGCTCCCTCCGAATTGCCTTCGATTTTACCCGCGGGCTTCTTAGATCGGACGGCTGGGATTGGAAAGGTAATTGGATGGGCCCCTCAGGCCCAAATACTGGCCCACCGAGCCACCGGAGGGTTTGTTTCTCACTGCGGCTGGAATTCTACCCTTGAGAGCATACATTTTGGTGTGCCCATTGCGACCTGGCCGCTCTACGCCGAACAACAGACGAACGCATTTTTACTGGTGCGTGAGCTGGAGATTGCTTCGGAGATTTCGTTGGATTACAGGGGTGAGTCGAAGAATGAAACTCCCAGCGTTTTGAGTGCGGAGCAGATAGAAAACGGAATAAGGAATTTGGTGGAGATTAATGATGAGAAAAGGAAGAGAGTGGTGGAAGCGAGTGAAAATAGCAGGAAGACATTGTTGGAAGGTGGATGTTCCTACTCTTCGTTTGGACGTTTGATTGATTACGTAATGAATCAGGTTTAGCTATCCTTATTCTAATCAATCCTATGTATTATTCCATGCACAATATATTTCTTCGAATGATGTTGTTCCATATTTATGACTAAGGCAAAAAGATACTCTTTCCATTTTCCTATCACACTCTTAACATGTAGAATGAAGCTTCAATGGATATTGTCATTGATTTGATTGTTGTGGATGTGCGAGGAATGATTTAGTTTGGGTGGGGGGTTTAGAATGGGCAATATGGAGAACCGATTCTGGTGAATAAGTCTGGAATGCATTGACTATCAAAGATTCTGGTGAATCAATTCTCCTTGTTGAAATAGATTCTGTGTTGTCCCTCCATCTTTCTGAGTTGGGTTTGTATCGACAATGAACTTCGGGATATTGCAAAGATGCTGCACAACTTCAACTAAGATCCTGATTATTATATGTGCCTTTTGAATATATTTGATTGATTTTTGTTTAGTTGGAACAGGACTGGTTAAGCCTAGATTAATAATAATAATAATAATAATAAATAATTTTAAATATATAAAGTATTACTTATTTTTATTTAAATTAATCACTCACAATTTATTTTCATTTAATTTTTATCAATTTCATTTTATTTTAATATAATTCCATCAATTTTAAATTTTTTATTTAAAATAATAATTCACATTTTATTTTAGGGTTAAATATGTTTTTAGTCCCTAAACTATTGGCCGTTTCTGGTTTTCGTCCCTCTTCCAAACTAAGGTACGATTTGGTCCTCAATCTTTAAAAAACGTTCGTTTTAGTCGAAAAAACGAACGTTTTGAGGACTAAAACGAGGACTAAAAACAAAATTTTGAGGACTAAAACGAACGTTTTTTTAAAGAATGAGGACCAAATCGTACCTTACTTTGAAAGAGGGACGAAAACCAGAAACGGCCAATAGTTTAGGGACTAAAAACATATTTAACCATTTATTTTAATACAATTTACATTAACAATATTTTATTTTAAATTATTTTATGATTAAAGGTAAAGTAATAAGTATTTAATTTTATTAATTAAAATATTTTTTCAATCAATAAATTTTATAAATGTTTCAATAATTTTTCTTCATTTTTCACATTTATTTTTTAATTAAAATAATCTAACTTTTCACCGCTTTTCTTTTCCAAAAGTTCACTTAAATTTACTCCTCAAATTCATCTTAAAAACACAAAACATAAACTTATTTTACAAACTATTTTAATATTTAGCAAGCATTTTCACTTTTGTAATAATAAAGAATAATAAAATTATAATTATAAAATAAAATATAAATAATTAGATATAAAAAAGAAGACTCGCCATCTTTATATAATAATATAGATAATAATATGTATTAACATTTTAAATCAAAAATAAAATATATATAATTAAAATGTTATTATTTTGAAATTGGGTTCGTTTAAATCGTTGGCATTTGTTGCAATCGAATATGCTTAAGTTAGAAATGATGCATCTTTTTAACCCCAACAACTTTTTTTTTCCTTGAAAAAACATTAGCATAATTAATTCCCAGAGGCTGAAAGTTATTTACATTACATATGTGACCTCTCTCGCGTCCACTATCCTCTTCTAAACCCTCTGCTATACTACTTTCTTTAGCAACACCATCGATCATTGCAGCCTCTTGCAATGCCATTTTCTCCTCGTCGCAAATAAGGGGTTCTGAAGAAGATGGGTCTTGCTCTGTAACACCCTTATCTCTATCAATACCATCGTGGTTAACTTCGCTCAAGGAGAGGGAAGGGTCTTGTTGTTGCTGCTGCTCCTCCATAATAACAACAGTTGCAGTTTGCCTCAACACAGATATTCCTGACCTTTTGCCTCTAATTATTACCACTATCCCAATCTCTCAAATTAATGTATCATAAGCCTCGTAGACTTGTTCATGAGATAGCATCTCCACTATCATATAAAACACTTCATTCGGTTCTTAATTATTCGGTTTCCGTTCATTCAAACTGTGCCCTGATCAGTGACCACCGCCAAATGCTGCACTTAAATGCTACATCATGTAAAAAAGTGTCGAGTTGAAGAACTATACCTGTATTGAAGTAATAACCACAGCGCATTTGTTGATTCATGAGCAAAAAGTAGAATCAAAATTGTCACTATTCAGCTGCACAACCGTGCTGTGCATGAAGAATTGAATATGTTTTTCATCAATGTGCACACTGGATGAACTCATGCGGGTATCGTTGGTGATAATCAAACCTAACCCACATCTAATTTGATAAAGATTGGCATAATTTATTTCATTTCAGTCACTTGATTCCAAAATCCCGTTTAAGTTTGAATTGTAGCCTGGCTTATAACCAACATCCATCATGTCCCTAGTCAATATGTCCAAGATATAATATATCTCACCGTTTAGAGGGTGCTTCTCATCTCTAGCTACAAAGTAGTTCACAGACCCAGCAATTTCAACCCAGCTGCATGCCATTTCCTTTTGCAAACCTTTTTCCTTCATATGATTTCTCACTCTATCAACATTTTCCCATTCTCCCTCCTCTGCATAGATATTTGAGAGCAGAACATGATATCCAGCAATCCTTTTTTCCAATTCCATATTAAGCAACTTTTCTGCAACAACTTTTCCCAGTTCAAAGTACCCATGATTTTTGCAGGCTCCAAGAATAGATCCCCAGATTTCTACTGCATCACCGTCCTCACCCAGTCTCTCAACAAACTCATAAGCTTCGACCACCCTCCCAACCCTTCCTAACATGTCTGCAACACAACAATAATGTTCTGTTGAGGGCTTGATTTTATGTACTTTATCCATCGACTCAAATATGTGAAGACCTTCTTCAACCAAACCACTATAACTGCAGGCAGAAAGGATGGCAATAAAAGTAATTGCATCGGGCTTAATCCCGCATCTCAGCATGGAATCATACAAGGCAAGGGCTCTCTTACCCATTCCATGCTGACCATAGCTCATTATCATTGTGGTGTACGTGACAGAATTCTTCTCCGGTGTTCTGATAAAAACATTTTCCGCATAACTGATTGCACCCGATTTTGAATAAGCGTCCACTAAAGCAGTTCCCACATAAACATTTTGGTCCAACAACTGACGTATGGAGAATCCATGAAGTTGCCTAGCAAGGGTCGTGCTTCCCATGGAACTACAAGATGGGAGAATCGACGCTAATGTCACTGCATTAGGCATTACCTTGCGCACCAATGCCTCCCTAAGAATGAGAATAGCTTTGTCACCGAGTCCATTCTGAGCATAACCAGCAATCATAGCGTTCCATGAGGCCAGATCTCTATCACTTGGGCCGTTCTGCTCAAACAATAACTCGGAAGTCGTTATCAAGCCAGATTTAGCATACATGTCAATCAGATAACTCTCCATACCCTCAAACTGTATCCCATGGCGAATTAGATACGCATGTGTTTGCCTTCCAATGTACGAGTCCCTCATGTTAGAAGCCGCAGAGAGTAATGCCGTCACAGTGACAGAATCGATGATAAACCTCTGCTTCTGCATCTCACACACAAGCATCAGTGCTTCCTCATCCAAACCATTCTGGACAAAGGAAGAAATTATCGTATTCCACGAAACAGCATCCCTTTCAGACATCTTTTCAAAAACCTTAAAGGAAGTATCCACGGAACTGCATCTGGAGTACATCACAATGATTGCATTGACAACAATAGTGGGAGTAACTGCCAAACTTTTTAGAACAAATGCATGTATCTGCCGAGCCAATTTTATTTGCTGCAGCTGGGAAACAGCAGATATAACAGACAGGAAAGTGACGTCATCGCACACAGCCTCCTCTGACTCCAAAGCTTGAACGAACACGTCGATCCCTAAAAGGGGACAATTATTTTGAACATAACCGCCAATCATGGAGTTCCAGACCTCGGTATTTTTGTTAGAACAGCAGTCGAAAACCATCCTGGCGTGGTCTAAGCAACCAAGGTCAGCAAACATAACAATTGCGGAGCTAACAGCAAAGACGTGATTGACAAAGTCAGCACCGTGTTTAAGAAGCAGGCCATAAATCATAAGGGCGGTTGTAGGATTACTGACAGCGGGGAAGACATTGACGAATGTAACGGGGGTTGGCGTGAGAGAGGCTTTGACGAGGGTGGCGAAGGCGCGAAGAGCATCGAAGTGTCTGTGGGTCTTGACGAACCAGGAAATCAAGGTGTTCCAAGCGACAATGTTTCGTTTGCGCATTACAGCAAACAGTTTGAGGACGTAGTCGTGTTGGGGTTGGGTAGAGAAAGGGGGCAAGCATGCGGAGTACATGTTCAAGAGGGAGTTGTAGACGACTCGGGAGTTGGATTGGGAGCGAAGGAAATGGGAATGAAGGGCCTTACCGGCCATGAGGTTTTGGGTAAGGGCGCAGGCCTTCAGGGTGGAAGAGAAGGTGTACCCATCGGAAGCCGTGTTCCGCCTCGACTTCATCTCCGCGTACAGCTGCAGGGCTTCCAATGGCATCTTGTTGCAGATGAAGCCGATGATGACGGTGTTCCATACGGCGGTGGAGGCGCGTGGAAGGCTGTCAAGAAGGTGGCGAGCCAGCTGAGGCTGCCCTTGTTGGCACAGTTGGCTTAGGCGAGTGCGGATGGTGACGCCGCCGCTTGGGTTTCGGGCCACCGCGGGATCGGTAACGGGAACCGGAACGGGAACAGGAACGACGGGAGAAGCCATCAGCCTCATATCCTTCTTGTTTTCACACTCACATCATTACCTCTTCAACCATTCCCCTATTCCTACCACCAAAATATCTTTCATCTATCCACAACATTACAAAACAAAATAGGATAAAGTTAGCAGCTTTAGGCCATTGCCAATCCACAACTGATTAAACCACCTCTATGTTTTTTTTTTTTTTTCAATTTAAAAGCCTTTATCTTTCCAAATAAAATTTCAAATTCTTATAAAAAATATTAAGAAAAAGAGACATTTTAATAAAACAAATAAATAATAAGATTTGAAAAAAAAAACCTCAAATCTTGGAACATATGCAGATAATATGAGATGATATTATAGACTTTTGTTGAGAATCCTGAGTTTAAGTCTCATATTATATACATTCAAAAAGTAGAGTACACTGTATAAAAGTGAAACTCATTATTTTAAGATTTTAGATAAAAAAAAATTTATATATTAAATTTTATTGATATTATATCTCTTTCGATGAACCTGATGTCGAAAGACAAAACAACTTTGACATCAGATCTTCGTGTAATAACTTGATTAACGCGTGTTTGTGTTCAGGCAAAATTCAAGAGAGGAGCAGTTATAGTCATGGCATTATTCTTGTCGCCAACGACACCTGAGGGGATTGTAATTGGGATGACAATCAATACTTGTATTTTCATACCGTCTCACATTCATCTCTCCTTGTAATAGTTCATAATTTACAACATTGTGATTCTGATGCAATATTTTGTTACCAAATACAGTAATTTATTTTAA
The DNA here is from genome assembly GCF_029865625.1 of Vigna umbellata. Classification (NCBI taxonomy): domain Eukaryota; kingdom Viridiplantae; phylum Streptophyta; class Magnoliopsida; order Fabales; family Fabaceae; genus Vigna; species Vigna umbellata. The sequence continues at coordinate 14,806,348 of NC_142165.1, read as the reverse complement.
GTGTAACTTTTAGGATTTATTTTATTTTTTATAACTTCCTGAATTTAATTTTTAGTATATAACTAAATAAATATTCAAAATAGTTATCCGTGTCTCTTCATCATCAATCATATTACACTGACAAAATTTTAAAAAGCTTAAATTATACAATTATATGGCAGATTAGCTGTACAATACTGAGAAAAGAGATGCAGAAATATAGAGTATTATATACACTACGAGACTGAATACAATATATTCATATATTTTAAAAACTTAGAATTTGTGTTAAGAATAATTAATTGATTAGTGTGAGACCAGAACGAGTCTTAATAATTTTTGACAAATAATCATATAAAATTAAATTAAACGACAATTAAATTAAACGCATTCATTTAATGGGCGGAGCCCATGATGTAGCGCGTAGTAATGGTAGGGGGTGGAAACAGAAAAATGGAGCTCGAAAAGAAAGAGGAACAATAAACAGAGAGTATAAAATTTTGATTTATTTTGGAAATGACATTAAGGTAAAAATCGAAGGTTTGAGAGAAGGAGTAGGAGAAGGGAGCGTAATCCTAGCAGCGGAAGGCGCGAGCGAATCGAGGGAAATGGTAATGTTTCTTCCAGATTCTAAGTACGCTATATTTTCGATCCAGCTTTCTCATTCTGGTTCAGACATCTTTCTCTTGTTCCTACTTTCTAGATTCAATTCTTAGATTTTGCATCATAGCACAATTATAACTACCCATGTCAATAAACCAACTAAATCACCCCCACGAATCACTTTTCTTGCCGCAAAATCCATAAAATCTGGACTTGACGATGTTTATTCATGGTTTCAAGACAAACGCTCTTTCGTGTTTTGACACTCAATCTTGAAGGTTGTTCTTTTCGTCTTTTTTGTATATGTATTAGATTGTTGGGATAATTGGACTTTTTTTCCCTATTGCGATTAGGATACTCTTAATAACTAGTCTTTTCATTCATGTTTTTATGATCTACACCTTGCAAGCGCCATTTTTATTCTTTTACTATCACATTCTTTCTTTGTGTATTTCCTATTTCAACGTGCTTTATCCTTCCTTTTCTTAAATGTAGATACACTTTGTGCTACTCATTAGTCGTCAGGGGAAAGTCGAGCTCACAAAACTTTGTGCGACGTAGGAACCCTTGGCAGCCGCTGCTATCTCCGGTGAGATTTAATCATCATCTCGATATTCTTTACTGTGTTTCTCGTCCGCGTCTCATGCTCGTTTTGGGTTTGCCTCCGGCGAAACGCCGGCGTGCCCAGGATGTCAACTAGGTTTGAGGGTATGGGAAGGTAAACTTCTCCGAGTTAACGAGTTGACTCGCGATCTTGATAGTTTCTGACACTGATGCTGCTCGGAAGCAAAAGAGTAACTTTGAATGCTTCAAGATTTCTCTATCTCTCTAGTTTCCCTTGTCTTCTTCACACGATGGGTACTTCCATAGTCACTAGCACACACACAGATGACGCTGAGACGCACAGCAACGGGACGCAGTTCTTGATTTTCATGAGACACCAATGCAGGGCAGGTCAAGTGAAGAACTTTGATGAAGCTTTGGACTTGTTTCAAAAAATGGCTAGAATGAAGCCTGTGCCTTCTGTGAAGGACTTTACTTTATTGTTGGGTGTTATTGTGAGGTTGAGGCATTACACCACTGCCATATCTTTGGTTAAGCACATGTATTCTGCTCTAGGCATAGAACCTGATACCATTACTCTTAATATTGTGATCAACTGTCTTTGTCGCTTAAAGTTGATATCTTTTGGGTTCTCCGTCTTGGGGACCATGTTCAAACTTGGTTTGGAGCCCACTGTGATGACTCTTACCAATCTCATTAATGGGCTTTGTGTGCAAGGCAATGTGGCTCAGGCAGTGGTGTTGGCTGATCATATGGAGAAATTGGGGTATCCATTAGATGTATACACTTATGGGGTGTTGGTTAATGGGTTGTGTAAGACGGGAGACACTTTGGTGGCAGTTCGATGGTTAAGGAAGATGGAGGAAAGGAATTGGAAACCTAATGTGGTAGTTTACAGCAGTGTTATGGATGGTTTGTGCAAGGATGGATTGGTATATGAGGCATTAAATTTGTTCTCTGAAATGGGTGCAAAAGATGTCTTGCCTAATCTTGTCACCTATACTTGTTTGATTCAAGGTCTCTGTAATTTTGGAAGATGGAAAGAAGTTGGTTCTCTTCTGGATGACATGATGAAAATGGGAATGAAGCCGGATGTCCAAACACTCAATATTTTAGTGGATTCTTTCTGCAAAGAAGGAAAAGTAACGCAGGCTAAAAGTGTGATTGGGTTTATGATTATAATGGGTGAGAAACCGGATGTCTTTACATATAATTCACTTATTCACGTTTATTGTTTGCAAAACCAAATGAATAAGGCCATGCGAATATTTAATTTTATGGTTAACGGGGACTGTTTACCGGACATTGCAGTTTTTACTTCACTTATCCATGGATGGTGCAAGAATAAAAACATTAAAAAGGCTATGTATCTGTTGGAGGAAATGGGTAAGATGGGATTTGTACCTGATGTTGTCACTTGGACCACTCTTATAGGTGGGTTTTGTCAAGCAGGTCAATCATTAGCTGCGAAAGATCTGTTTTTTAATATGCATAAACATGGTAAAGTTCCTAATATTCAAACTTGTGCTGTTATGTTGGATGGCCTGTGTAAAGGAAATCTCCTTTCTGAGGCAGTGTCATTGGTTGAGGCAATGGAGAAGAGTAATTTGGATCTTAATATTTTCATTTATATCATTTTACTTGACGGAATATGCAGTTCTGGGAAATTGAATGATGCATGGGAACTGTTTTCTAGTTTGCCTGCTAAAGGCTTGCAAATTGACGTTTATGCGTATACCATTATGATTAAGGGTCTCTGTAAACAAGGACTGTTAGATAAAGCTGAAGACCTGCTGATGAATATGGAAAAGAACTGCCCGCCAAATAACTGCACTTACAATGTCTTTGTCCAAGGCTTGCTGACAAAAAAGGAGATTGCAAGGTCAATAAAATACCTTGCAATTATGAAAGACAAGGGTTTTTCAGTGGATGCTGCCACCACAAAACTGATTATCAACTATTTATCTACTAACAAAGGAGACACTGAAATTCAAGAATATTTGTTTCCCAAAAGATAGCACATTTCAAGAGTTTCACTAGAGCTTTATTCAAATCTAGTTCATTCTGGTTTCACAATTCTTATTTATAGGACCCCAAATTGAGAACTGGAATGGTCTCTACGTCAGAACTTAATTGTTAAGAATACAAAACCATTTCTGTTAAAGTACTTCCACCTGACAAATTATGAGTTGGAGAGTTGGTCCTTAAAATGTTATCATAACTTCTATAAATAAGGACTTGTGAGTTTGATCCTTGTTGTTTCTATTCTTCATAATTAACTCAGGGGATGTGTGTTTGTGCTCCGTCCGCACTTCAAGCTCAAGAAGCTGTTGTTAAGGCGATTTTATATGAAATTTTCTTTAGCTCCACTGAACAGCTTAAGCTTTTAAAGGGAATTACTCCTTGACATTTTTATTGGTAAGTTTGTTAATCTCTGCATGCACATTTATTTTGATATATCCTCAAGAGCATATTAAAATAGCTTAGAATAAATAGACTTTTATGCAATTTACATATTGACCAGTATCCTTGCATTTTTATAGAGTTGGGTAGTTCTTTTTACTTGAGTACATGTTTGCCTTCAAGTAAGTTTTTCGATGAAATTAGAGTAGGATATTTTGTTTCCCCACAACATTAGAGATAAATTGCTCAACTTTGCTAGGAAATGATAATTGACAGCCTAAAATTCTGCCAGAGTAAATCAGTATACGGATAAACTGTGTTTAGTTCACAACAGGGCTATTCAATTTATGGGTGAAAGGACATAATTACGTAAGATTCAGTTACCCTGTTTTAGGTAATATCATAATATAAAATCAATCTAATTGATCATAACATCAATTGATCTTAATATTATTGTTTATTATGTTTATAGGATTCTAACGGTCTACATCAAGGTGTTGCTTTATTAGTCCTTTATTATATGGAAAATATAGATTCCCAATGGTTTTGTCTTAACTATGTATGAATTATGTGCTAACACAGGCTCAAAATTTGTTACACTTTTATTGCAGGATCTTGTTCCTTCAAGACTCCTATTTTACTGAACTGATTATCTTTACACGTCATAAGTAAAACCATGTTTTGCTCTCGCAATTTATAATAATTTGTTATAAGGAGATATATTTATCCAATTGCTTAACCATTTTAAGAGGACTGTACATGATTGCCTAGCATAAAATCTGGACTTCACGATGATGATTCATGGTTTCAAGACAAACGCGCTTTCGTGTTTTGACACTCAATCTTGAAGGTTGTTCATTTCGTCTTTTTTGTATATGTATTAGATTGTTGGGATAATTGGACTTTTTTCCCTATTGCGATTAGATACTCTTAATAACTTGTCTTTCATTCATGTTTTTATGATCTACACCTTGCAAGCGCCATTTTTATTCTTTTACTATCACATTCTTTCGTTATGTATTTCCAATTTCAACTTGCTTTATCCCTCCTTTTCTTAAATGTAGATACACTTTGTGCTACTCATTAGTCGTCAGGGGAAGGTCAGGCTCACAAAATGGTATTCTCCTTACTCGCAGAAGGAAAGAAATAAGGTAAGATGACACCCTAATTACTGTGTTTGGAAGAAAATTAGTGAAGTACTTTTGCCAATTCCACTGTACAAATCGAATAATGAAGAAATTGAACTTTCGAGAGTAAAAGAAAAGTTTTCTTAACTGAAAGGCAAACATGTACTTAGTTATTTAGTTCTTCAAATTTTCCCAAGCTCCCCTCGTTCCCTTTGGTGTTTGTTATTTCATGACTGACTTCTACATATTATTCTTTAACTTGTAATCTTTGTACTGCCTGCACGGTGATGGACCTGTGCATGATTGCTTACTGTGTCTTACTTAAACCATCCTTGATACATGATTTTACACGTGCTATTCGTGAGATCAGTGGCGTGGTTCTTACACGTGCTCCCAAGCTCTGTAATTTTGTAGAATGGCAGGGACATTATATTGTTTATAAAAGGCAATTTAACAAGTGTGTGTGGCCGTTTGTCATATACCACTACTTACTCGTTTGCAAAAGACTCTTCTGTCTGGCTATTTTCTAACAAATATTTGCTGCAGGTATGCTAGTCTTTATTTCTGCATGTGTATTGATGAAGAGGATAACGAATTAGAAGTCCTTGAAATAATTCATCATTTTGTAGAGATTCTTGATCGGTATTTTGGCAGTGTGAGTTCTGTTCAAAGTTGACTTTTGGAGAATACTGCTTTATTCACATATGAAAATAGTTTCATTCTTTCTAGGAAGGATGTAAGGATTAATGGTCGCTTCACTTTTGCAGGTCTGTGAACTGGACTTGATATTCAATTTCCACAAGGTTTGTTTGTCTGTCTGCGGCTACTTTTTATTTAACCTTTAACCTGTTGTCATTATGAATTATTCTTCAAAGCTGAAATCGCCTTAAATGGGAATTTATAATTGATCATATCAACTGCCTCATTTCTTGGGGTCAAGTAATTTCTGTTCTGACATATGTTCTTGGTTTTGTTTTATCATGGAAGGCCTATTATATACTGGATGAACTTCTAATTGCCGGTGAGCTTCAGGAGTCAAGCAAGAAAACTATTGCACGGTTAATAGCTGCACAGGTATGAAATTGGTTTTCAGGATTCATTGGTGGAGACTGCCAAGGAGGAAGCCAGTTCAATAAGTAATATAATTGCCCAAGCCACTAAGTGAAGAAATCCCATGTTCCATTTGACATTTTGGGGCATGGAGCGCTGTTTTTATTTCTGTTCTGTTGAATGCTTGATTTCCTCTCCTTGATTCTGTTTTTTGTGGTGCAATAGAAAGGGACATAAACCAAGTGTGTTAACAGGAACATACCATCTTCTCTATCTGAATTCTAAGGGTGGCAATTTCATATAATTATAAGAAGGATATTGAATTTTGAAAGACATTTAATTACTTAGGGTCATTTCTTCCCGTATGTCCGTAATTTCAATCTCTATCTTGATAAAATATTGTATTTTGGAATTTACAATTTTGAATGTAAGTTTTAATATTTCGCATTATATATTTTAAAATACAAAATAAAAATAAATACATTTTAAATTGTGTAGTTTGTAATATAAATATATCTTAGATTGTATATTTTAAAATACAATTTATGTTACATTGCATTATTTGAAATACAAAAATTTAAAGAGATAAAAAATTAAAATTATGGAGGTGCAGAGAGAAATTGCGTTAACTTTTGATAAATTAAACAGACCAGAAATTCTGAAAAATAATAAGAAAGGAAGAGTCCGTATTTATTTATTTTATCATCTGCGCGTACAGCTGCAGGGCTTCCAATGGCATCTTGTTGCAGATGAAGCCGATGATCATGGTGTTCCATACGGCGGTGGAGGCGCGTGGAAGGCTGTCAAGAAGATGGCGAGCCAGCTGAGGCTGCCCTTGTTGGCACAGTTGGCTTAGGCGAGTGCGGATGGTGACGCCGCCGCTTGGGTTTCGGGCCACCGCGGGATCGGAACGGGAACAGGAACGACGGGAGAAGCCATCACCCTCAAAATAGGATAAAGTTAGCAGCTTTAGGCCATTGCCAATCCACAACTGATTAAACCACCTCTATGTTTTTTTTTTTTTTTCAATTTAAAAGCCTTTATCTTTCCAAATAAAATTTCAAATTCTTATAAAAAATATTAAGAAAAAGAGACATTTTAATAAAACAAATAAATAATAAGATTTGAAAAAAAAAACCTCAAATTCTTGGAACATATGCAGATAATATGATATGATATTAAAATGATAGATTGTTTTTACCAGGGATAATAGATAATGCAGTATCACTGTATTAAATTTTTATATTAAAATTATATTTTTTATGATGCTAAAAACGGAATATGTCAATATTGAACCATTATTTATTCAAATAAATAAATAGAGTGAAAACCCATTAAAAATACATAACTGATGTATTAAAATATTAAAATTAAAATTGAATTGAAATAAAAACGTAAAATAATAATTTTTAAAAATGGAAGAAAAAAATTAAAAACTATTCGTATTCCACGGACCTAGCCCGAAGAAAAGAGAAAGATGTTGGGCATAGGTTCCTTCTGGAATATACTAAGAAAGCATTGGCGTGGAGGAATAACGAGGAAAAGAAGTAATTATACTGAATATTTTTTTTCACTGCATTGAGACTCACAATAATCTGAATCCAGAACATGGAGATGCAACAGCTCCTCAGTATGGGCTTCCCCGATGAGTTAGCCGCCCAAGCCTTGGCCGCCACCGGCGGTAAATCCACCGTCAAAGCCACCGAATGGATTCTCACTCACAAATCCAACGCCGCCAACACCTCCACATTCCAGCCCAAACTTGATCGCTTCTTCCATTTTTCTCAATCCCCCACACCTCCACAATCGCAATCACAGGAGGAAGAAGAAGACGAAGAACCTTCCAAACGTCTCAGGCCTTCTACACTTTCTGCGCAGAATCCACAGCCACAGCAACAAAACTGGCCTCCTTTTTTCTTCAAAACCGCAGAGAAGAAACACGCCAACACTCACATTCACCAACCCTTGTACGAGCGCTTGCGTCCCAGAACCCTCGACGACGTCGTAGGTCAGGACCATCTCCTCGCCGCCAACTCCCTTCTTCGCTCCGCAATCCAACGCAACCGCCTCCCCTCCATCCTCTTGTGGGGTCCACCTGGTACTGGTAAGACCACTATCGCCAAAGCCATCGTTAAATCTTCAACCTCAACACGTTACCGGTTTGTCTCCTTATCCGCCGTCACTAGTGGCGTTAAGGACGTGAGGGACGCCGTTGACGAGGCCAGAAAACTCAGACTTAAATCCAACCAATCCACCGTTCTCTTCGTGGACGAGGTTCACAGGTTCAACAAGTCCCAGCAGGACTCTTTCTTACCTGTCATTGAAGACGGCAGCATTGTATTCGTTGGGGCCACCACTGAGAACCCTTCTTTCCATTTGATTACACCTCTCTTGTCTCGCTGCCGTGTCCTCACCCTTAACCCTCTCCAACCCCACCACCTTGCCTTGCTTCTAAACCGCGCTGTCAGTGACACTGACAGAGGATTGATGCAAAGCGCGGGGATTCAAGTTGATGTTAAAGAGGACGTTGTTGATTATATAAGCAACAATTGTGATGGAGATGCTCGGGTGGCCCTTAATGCTCTGGAGATTGCAGCTGTTACAGCAGCAGCGAGGGTACAACATGGTAAACAAAAGGAAGAAGGGGTGGAAGATCTTCACACAAACGAGGATTATAAGGTTGCTGCTGCTGTTGTTAGTGTTGATGATGCAAGGGAGGCACTTCAGTGCAAGCATCTTGCTTACGATAAAGCTGGGGAAGAGCACTATAATCTAATCAGCGCGCTGCACAAGTCTATGAGGGGAAGCGATGCGAATGCAGCTATTTATTGGTTGGCAAGAATGTTAGAGGGAGGTGAAGAGCCTCTTTACATTGCACGCAGACTCATACGATTCGCGAGTGAGGATGTTGGTTTGGCTGACCCATTAGCTCTTAATCAGGCTGTTTCTTGTTACCAAGCTTGCCACTTCTTGGGAATGCCCGAATGCAATGTAATTCTTGCACAGTGTGTTACTTACTTGGCCTTGGCACCTAAATCTGTTGCGGTTTATCGAGCCTTAGGGGCCGCGCAGAAGGCAGTGAGGGAATCTGCTGGACAGAATGAGGGGGTGCCTCTACATTTGAGGAATGCTCCAACCAAATTAATGAAGGAAATTGGGTATGCTAAGGGATACATCTATCCCCCGGACAACCCTTCCTCCACACAGACTTACTTGCCACCTTCACTTCAAGGCTACAAGTTCCTTGATTGGCCTGACAGGATTCCTTATGATGGATGAGAGCATTAAATCAAAGATCAGGACTTATGTGTCATTTTTTATCTTTGGTTTTTTGGGGTAGTAGGGGGAGATCTGGAGAAGGATGCACAATTTTTCACCATTGCTGAGAAATACATCAACGATGATGGGGGTGGGGGCACACTAAATGCTGGTGAAATGCATTATGTAAATTTTGACACGATTAAATCTCATTCTGACGAGTTTTGGTTGAATTTTATTTTATTCTTCTGCATTGCTAATCAGCAATTACTATATGAATTGTTTTATTCAATAATTGTGGAGTAAATGAAAAGCAAATGAACACCGGAAATTTTAAATGCTTATTTAAATTCAATTACACAATATTTCAGTCAAAGACATTATCCCTTAAAACGTAACATGCTGAATTACTAGTCTGAGGTGTAGTACAGTGGCAATGAAGTTATCTAGTATGAGGATGCGGCCTAGAGATTACAATTGCCTGCATTTCACGCTTTACACGGATGACTCGAGCGAAACACGCGATTTACAATCCACCTACAACATGCTAATAGTTGTGACGATATACACCAAAAAAACAAACTCTCTTATTATTAGTAAAAGCTGAGATTGGGGGTCAACTGAGGAATTAGATCCATTCCTTGGGGTTGATGCACGCATCCAAGAGTTTCCATTCTTCACTTCCTTCTTCTGGTTTCTGCATATAAAATGTCACCACCGTTTCAGTAACAATTTCATAAGTGGAAAATTAGAGGTATCTAATATCATCTTGTTTAAATAGAAAAAGATTTCAAAATCATACATGATCATATTCCCACCGAGCAGTCAGTGGGAGAGAAACAAGAATACTCTCTATCCTGCCCCCAGTTTTCAGTCCAAATGTTGTACCCCTGTCATATACCTGTGGCCGAAAAATGTTTGATAAGACATTTATTCCTGATAAATAATAGTATAGAAGTACACTTTAGCCTATAGTTGGATTAAAAGTGTACCAAATTGAATTCAACATATCGGCCCCTTCGCAATTGTTGCCATGCTTTCTGATGCTCTGTGAAGGGCAAATCCTTCCTTTTCTCTATGATAGGTAAATAAGCAGGAATAACAGAATTTGCACATTCTACAAGAAAAAATTGTTTAAGCAGCATGAGATAGTGACAATCAGATTTCTATTCAGAGTGAAACATCAAACGTATAACGCAAACAGTCACCAGTAGCAAAGGAAAGTAGCATCTCCTGATCATAGTCGTTCAGATCATCAAAAAATATCCCTCCAAGCCCTCTTCTTTCACCTCGATGCTGAGTGGAGAAATAAAAGGAAAATCAACTAAAACAAACCAACAGCAGCTTATGCTCATGCACCCAAGTTCAATTAAAAATATACTTCAAATAAATCCACTCTAGTCCTTTACAAATATAGCAGATGGCATCCATGGAACATCTAGTTAGACATTATATTTTATTTTTCTCAACTGGTGCACTCCAATATGGGACCACTGTCTATGATAACTGACAAACAAGAGACTGAAACGAAAGGTATAATTCTAAACTTACGCCTACATCTTCCTTGCAACATGAAGAAAGTATCAAATGTTTTTTCAACTTTAGTATTTAATACAAAGAATATAGAATAAGTTATGCTATTGTTTGGTAAGCCAATTGGATAGGATAAGCTTATTCTATCATGTTAGTCTTACCGGAAGTTTTACCATAAGGAAGGTTTAGGTTATGAACAGAATATGACAGATACAATTTTCCATTTTTACCGACAACTTATTTGTTTCACGACCACTACAATTGTTGTCACTAGCAGCACTCCCATTGCTACCACCACCATTACTATTGATACCATCTTTGCCCGACACGGTAATGTTCACTACATCACCACACTACACTGCCATCGCCATTGATCTTACTACAGCTAAAGTAACCAACACCATTGCCACTTTTGCAACTATTATATTCACTGCCACAACATATATTGTCTCCATCGCTGTAGCATCACCAGACCTTGATGCCATCATTGCTATCCTTCCCTCCATTGTTTCCCATTATTGTTACAATTCCTACTACGACCACCACTTTTGCTGCTAAGGTCATTCCCACGACTACCAATACTTTTTCACAATAGTAAATTTGTCATTTGCATACAATTTACATTATTATCTACTAGTATGCAGCAAACACAAAACAATATAGGAAGTTAATTTGCTTATATCCTTTCGGAAGCCTGACTATTAAACAAGCCCTAAACGCATATACTTTTCATTAATATTTTTCCAATAATGCTATTGGGAGGAATAGCAAGAGGACATTTCTCAAAACAGATCATAAACAGATAATGAAAAAAAAAATTATCCACCCAATGTTTTCATTGAGGTCATATTTCACCCCACACCCCTTTATTTTCACAATTTAAGGTTTACAAATCAAATGAACCCATTACATTGCATACAAAAAATCAGTATCTCTCATAAATCACTTATATCAGTTAATGCTAATAAATACTTCGTGATAATTGTGCTTGTCACTTGCTGTACTTCTCACACAATAACCACATGCAGAAAATCTCCATAACTATTGCCAAGCCACTTCATTTAAATTCATGGCTTCTAGATACCCCTGCATCACATATTTTCTTCCATTCCCGTCATTTTATTCTCAACCACAGTCATTGTTGTTAGCCCGTTACCCATTTACCACCATTTGTTTCTTGCTTACTGATTATTATACTCTCCAAGTCGTCATATATTAAATTCATCAAAATTAACCATAAGTTCATGTGATTGTTAAGTTTTGCTTTTAAGAAACAGGCCCAAAGGCTATACTGAAAAAATACAGTAATATCTTCACTGTGTGAAAAATGTTGAAGAATTATACCTTGATATAAAAGTAATCATCACACCATTTCTTGAATCGAGGGTAAAATGTAGGCTCAAACTTGTCACAGGCACGTTTTTGAACCTACACAAAAAGTATGATAGAAGTACATTCAGCGAAACACTTTCTCTGGAATGCATCCAATAAAATATAATAAAATCACTAGTATGATCAACTACAGCTTAATGTTTCCCTAACCAAAATTGTTCAAAACAAAAATCAAGATTACATCAAATTGGTAATTTATGCTTCCATTTCAGGGTTTAATCTAGGTAATGGAGAAAGTTTGAAAGACTTTATGTGACCCTGATTGAAGAGTCCTTAAGCATTTGCAGAAACCCTTTTCATGGAAACACAGAGAAAGTCTTGTTCAACATTTCAATGCCTGTCACTTTAAAAGAACCAAGCTACATAAACTAAACTTAAAAAAACCTACCCACAACTATAGAGATATATAAATGTACTCACTAAAAGTACCAACACCATTAAGATATAGTACATTTTTACTTTTATAAAAGGTCATGCTAGGTATCAATATATTCCTTGGCATCTCTGTTAAGCCTCCAGACACCACAAAATACATCAAGGTATGGTAAACATTTTACCGAAAAGGAAAGTGATTTTTTTTTTCTATCTTTTTTCCAACAAAAACACCACTGCAGTCTTGTAAGTTCTAAATCATAAAAACAATATCTGATATTTGCGTTTAGCAACGTACTGAGTGGAAGTGCTTAACATCCTCCTCAAAAATATAAGCTGGTGTCAGGTCAGTCCCCCCACCAAACCACCATTGTCTGGGTGCACCAGGAGCATCTGCAGAAAGCAAGGGCATGACTATCAACAATAGCAGCACACTCAACAACTTTATGCTCTCACGTTAACACCCATTTGCTTTCATATTGATTAGAAAATACAAGCCGTCCTAAGATTTTGAGAATCAACAAACAGCTGTAACAAATAAATTAAAAACGAATAACAAATCAAACTGGGATTTCGGGTAACCAAGCTGGGGAGAGACTCACCAGACAGCTAAATATTAAATCAGATAAAGATTAGCTGCCATTAAGGATTAAAAGATTACACAGTTCCAAACACACACACACACACAAAACCAAACAACATCAAGGAAAAAGAAAATCATGGAAGAAGTAGTATAAAAGGAACATACAAATCACATCACATATGCAACGACCAGAAAGTGATGAAACCAATACCGCTAGATTGATACAAAGAACAACTTGGAAAGAGTAAAGCATAATGTAGTTTACCTTTAGGAGCATCGGTTTCAAAATAGCGATAATTGAAATGTAGCGTAGGAGCAAACGGGTTCTTTGGGTGTAAAACCTGAACAGAAAGACAACAAGGGAAGATGAATTACTCCAAAAAAGTAACATAAAAGTAACAAAATTGAGCTAAGGCATGAGAAAGATATGGGGGAACATACGGAGCTGATTCCCGCAGCGAAGAACGGTACAGGACCAGGTTTTTGATCGGTAGGAGCACCCTTGGCAGCACGATAAGCATCAGGTGGCATAACGCCATAAACGACAGAGACATTAACACCAGCCTTCTCCCAAACGGCGCCGTCTTGAAGAACCCTGCTAATGCCGCCGCCGCCACCGGGCCTGGACCAAACATCCTCCTTGAACTGGGCGCCACCATCAGCGGCCTCAAGGGCACTGCAGACACTGTCCTGGGCCTCCCTAATCATCTTCTCGAAGCGGGCCCGAACGGAGGAAGAAGATTGGGCCTCGTCCACTCCTCTGAGAAACGTTTCGGGACGCTCCGCCTCCGGCGTCTCTTTCTCTATCGAGACGGTGGCTCTGACCACGCATTTTCCGAAGCTTATGGTCTGGATTCTCGGCTTCCATGTCCGTTTAGTGAGCGATATCGCAGTTGGAGAAATGGAAGAAGTGGAAGAACGAAAGGGGAAGACGTAGGACGGAGCTGAGACAATGGTGGCAGACGGCATTATTATGCTTCCGATTCACAGAAAACTAACCAAAGAGGGCTGTCCTGAACTTGGCTTCTGATAAGGTCTTCCTTTCAAATAACTCCAACTTTGCCATTTTTAATCTTTTTTTTAAATCTTCTATTTGCAATCGAATTTCTAACACGCCCACAGATAGCACGGAAATCCAACCAGCCTCTCACGTTGGTTTGCTTTCGATCTTACTTCTTCGTTTATTTTACTTACATTAAAAATACCTTTTATTTACCACCAAAGGTTTAGATTATATTAAGTACTTGTGCTCATATTTCTTCACTAACTCCTTGTAAAATTGAAAAAAATGTGGGAATCTGTAAATTGTTTTATTCGCCGGCAAACTATTCATACCAAATTTATTAAAATAAATTTATATTATGTTTCGACAAGATTTAAAACTTTAATTCAAAATATTTAAAATTGTCTGTTTTGATGTTCAATTATAATGTCTCCTCTCTTTTTCTTGTCCAAGTCGCTAGGGAGATACTTGCAAAAGATACCCCGCTAGCTCAAGTCAGTAACTTTGCTTAATAATCCTGTAATCAAGATTTAGCTCTAAGTTTTAATTGTAAATATTTATAAATTATAATGAGCTTATTGTTAAGTTTGACTCATTAGCCCTGACAGTTATTAATATTAATTACCTTAACGGTTGATTTAACTGATCGGTTCACTGACCTGAGAGGTATATCGGTCGGATGACCTGAGAGATATATCGATCGGACGACTCTTCTGCACTTTTACCAATCGGTCGACTATGAATCTATAATAACATATTAAATGAGTATTAAATATAATTATATTTCTTCTTATCTCAAATATATTTATAGACTTAAGATATATTTTTATTAGCTACAACATAATTACTATCGATAAATAGTAATTACATTTTTTTTAAATGGTTCAAACATTAAAACTAATCTCCACGAAGAATACCATTTTATCCTATTTTCAAATCATGATCACAAGGTAGGATGTGAGAATGTTCCCATGATAACTTGCATAATTGATCGTACATATAGTTTTACAATAATCACATTTAAATCATGACCTTTTTTTAATTGTTTTTTCATTTTAAGCTTAGTTTCTAGTTTAGTTTCGTTTTCTTAATTTTTCTAAAGTTAATGTAGTTTTAATATTTATTAAAAATATTTAATGTAGCCTCTAATGAGAATTAACACGAATAGAAGTTTGAACTGAAATTTTCTAAGCCATTTTTCTTTTTCATTTGTATTTCTATTCTTCTTCGTACCTATTTTCTTCTGTGTAATGCAGGAAATTGATTCATTTACGTTTTAAATCACATTTTCCTTAAAATCAATTTCTTCACTCAATACGAGAAGGTGCTCAGGTTTGTTTTCCAACAAATTTATCCTTTTTAAGGAGAGAAAAAATTAAAATTATAAATAAGCAACACAGCACAACAGAAATAACCCAAGGCCGACACTTTAAAACTAAAATACCATGTAAAACAATTTAAAACATGTCTAAAAGACCAATTACAAGGAAAAATACCTGATAGATTAATTTATTTCCACTATTTTTTTATTCATTCTAATTAGAATAAATTATTTCCACTTTTTTTCTTGTTAATCTAAACAATGCATATTTTCACTCGTTAATATTTCTATTAATTTCTCACCTTCCAATTTCTCCTTCTAAATTTTTTTATTTTCAGTGTAAAAGAACATATATGCCCTTACAAAAAGGAAATTCACCATTTTTTATCTACAATTTATTTTTCAGTTTTATCCTTTAATAAATAATAAATAGTTTTTTAAAATTAAAATAATTAATTTATCAATTTTATCTTCTTAATGATCATTTAAATTTAACTATCTTTTTAATTTGATTTTTTTAAAAATTTAAGTATTTTAAAATGAAATAAATTAAATAAAATCTATCTTTTTATTGTAAAAATTATTTATATTAACTTTTATAATTGTAACTTTATTATTATAAAAAAAGGTTTTCACTATTACTATATAATAGGATTTTTAATTTAAATTACTGAAAAGAAAATTGGGAAAAAAAATAAAAATGTAAAAAGTCAAATCAAGCCCGGGTTCTAGGTTTTCTCTTTCGCCCACCGCCACGCCACCCCTCACTCTCAGATTCAAACGTTTCCGAGGTGAGGCAGAGGCTGAGCCACCTCTCTCTCTCTCTCTCTCTCTCTCTATATATATATATATATATATATATATCTCTCTCTCCCTCTCTCACTCTATATCTCTATGTAAAACACATAGTAGTTTTCCCATTTGATTTTAATTTCTCTCTCTATTGGAGTTGGATTTTGGTTTTGGGGGGCAGATTCCCTTCCCTGCCACGCCACCTTCTCTGTTTCTGCTAACAAATACAATTTTTTGTATTCCTTTCTGTAGAATGGGAGCTGGGCGTGAAGTCTCTATCTCACTTGATGGAGTGAGGGACAAGAACCTTATGCAGCTCAAAAAGCTCAATCTCGCTCTTTTCCCCGTTCGTTACAATGACAAATACTATGCCGATGCTCTCGCTTCCGGCGAATTCACCAAACTAGGTTCTTTTCTCTGTTTCTTTCTCACTTCCATGTTACCTCATCCTGCATTTTTCACATTATTCGTTTTTTGCTATTTATTTCACTATCTTATTCTTAATTTCCTTTGCTCCTCGCCTGTGTATTTCTAAAAAGGATACTCTACCGGGTTATATTTATCATGTTAGCCTTCCTTCCGGGGAACCCGTTTGAATGAATAAATGAATGAATGATAATTTAACAATAAGTGAATTGCCAAAATATATACTTGATAGATTTTTCCTTTTATTTGATACCGGACCATGAATTTCACAATGTCGTCTTCGCTTGTGTATTTCCTTTCAGGTTTTCTTAAGCTATTACTACTGCACTTGAGTTTCTGCTCACTCTAGCAATTTAGCTTCCTTCTCATGTTAAAACTAAAATATTCTAATTGCACTGTAAGATAGGTTTCATAATCCATTACTTGCCATTTCTCTATTTTGAAGATTTTTTTTAATCTGGGTGTTGCAATTAACCATTGCTTACACTTACTAATCTTTGGGTAATAACTTTTTTTAACCTTGTTTATTCACTAAACCACCCTTAGCCTCTTGGAATTAATAGCAAAAGTTTGATTTTTACTTTTTTATATTAGTTTAATTCAATTTTCAGTTGATTTACATTTTAACATTACCGGAATGATGCTGTTTGAGGTAGCTGTCTCACCTAATGAGATAAAGGCTCTGCTGTTGTTACTTGTTTAATTGATTCGAGTTTCTTGTACATTCTGAATTCGTATTTTCTCTCTTGTGCAATTTCCTTCATGCCTTTCTAACTTTGTTGATTCAAAAATACCCTAACAACGGGCAAATGGAGCTCATTTTCAAGAGTTTTGACTTGGACATATGAACATTTAGGACCTCTTGGTTTTTCCTTTCGTAGACATTGGTAATTGCGAATTAGATCAAAGGCTTGCCTCCCTGTTCCCATGTGTACTCTCACTCGAGCAACCTTAATCTCATTCTCTATTCTATCTCTGGTCTCTTTTGTTTCCTTGTTTTGCCTCAATTGACCACATCTCTGTTTCTGCCTTCAAAGCTTTTTCCTCAAAGGTTCAAGCTGTGTGCCTCACATCTTTTAAGCTTCTATTTTTCTGCCCATGCTCTGTTATGGATTATTTGCTATTAAGGATTACTTGTGTAACTTATTATGAGTTGTATGTAACCTCATGATTATGAATTTTCTATTTTAGTTAGTTAAATTTTGTGATTTAGGTTACTTTTTTTATCTGTCATTTTCTATGCATATGTATATCTGTAGGTATAATTTTTCATTTTTAGTAGGATGTTATGATTAATGTTAGGATGTATGATTTTCAAGTCCCTTCATGTTCTGTGCTAGTATATCTTTATTTTGGCAACATTGGATATGCTGACGGTTTGGAGAGCACTTTCAAAATTGATTTTTTTTTCCCTTTTTCTGCTTTCTATACTGAAAATAAGTGCTCCCTCTTTGCTTTTGATAAATTTATCCGCACCCCAAAGAAAATGTACAGAGTCATCATAATTGGAATACCACACAAGGCGTCTTCAATACTGATAATATATTACATTTGTCCGTTGGAGTTCTGAAAGCTTTTGTACTTAAACTTAGGGTTAAAGCATAGAGGATTTCCTTAATCGGACCAGCTTGTTTGATATCTCTGCTTTCGTTTGTGCTTGATAATATGGGTGATACCCAAAGAAGGGATGGATATACAAAGGACATGTAGAATGTATCTATCACTTGCCCAAGATTGATTGTTTTCCTTTGTCTTTCAGCTTACTATAGTGATATATGTGTTGGAGCAATTGCGTGCCGGCTAGAGAAGAAGGAAGGAGGGGGGCAAGTTCGGGTTTACATAATGACATTAGGCGTTTTAGCACCTTACCGTGGACTTGGTATTGGTAAGAAAGAAACTGAATATCTTTCCCTGGTGATTTAAACTTTAATTGATCATTTTTGTTAAGGACTACTTGGTGTAGATACTTGTTTCAGTACCACAAATACAGATTAATGGTTTTGTCATAAGGTGCAAGCTTCATATTGGGAACATTTTAATTTGCTTCTTGCAAGAGTCATAATCATGTATCATCTTTTATAATCTATGCAAGTTTTTGTAATGTGAGTCTGGGGGTTTATGCAGGAACAAAGCTGTTAAATCATGCTCTTGATCTTTGCTCCAAGCAAAACATTTCTGAGGTGTACTTGCATGTGCAGACAAACAATGAAGACGCCATAAACTTCTATAAGAAATTTGGGTTTGAAATTACAGAAACAATCCAGAACTATTATACAAACATTACACCGCCAGACTGCTATGTTCTCACAAGGTACACGGCTGCAAGCGCAACGAAGAAATAACATTTTAGCCAGTTATTTGAGGGGAAGTGATCAGAGATTGTTGCATTGTTTTATGGGTTTTGCCATGGATGTATTACACTAAAGTTTTTCATGTTCAATGCTAGATTTTAAACAGTACAGTTAGCTCAAAAAAGAAGCACTTGGAGATCTCTTGCTAAGGTACAATCTATGCTATTTATCCCGTTTACTCACATCACCCTCCAGTCTTGTCGTTTTCGTCAAAAATACTATATAAGTTACAATTCGGTACAAGGATATCTAGAAACAATTGTCTAAAACGGAGGCGTATGGAATTAACAAAAAAATCACATCAATACATTGTAAACCTAATTAAAATTTATACTTAAGCTGTAACTTGCATTTTAAAACTAAATCTAGCATGTCCATTTTGATTTAGGAGATCAGAGGGGTCTTTCTTTCTTTCCTTATAGTCTTTGCCTAGAAATGGATAATCATTGAACTGAGTCCTGTGCCCTGTTTGGTCGGGATTATCATCTTCTACTGTGGGTTTTTGGTTGTGGAAAAAACGTCTAGTTTTATAGTGTATAGTTAAAATGGATGCCCCACAAAAAGTATACAAATTTGTTAAGAGGAAATGTAAAGTTTTGTTAGTAACTTGAACCATAAATTAAAAATATTAGCAAACCAAGATTAACATGTTACTTAACTGTACTTTTTGTCTTTATAGTTTGGCTTATGTGCTTGATTTTTGTTTTTCTAGTTTTATCTATTTGTGTTTAATTTTTTATAATGTTTAAATGATTAAATTAGTCTTTGATAAAAACAAACTTTCGATACATAATAGAAGTGTAATAATGTAAGAAGTGTGACGTGTCATTTATTTTTATATATTTACAAAAAGAATTTAATATTTTAAAAAATAAAAACAATGCTTTCGTATTGCTAATTTTAGAGCTAATTTATGAATAGTCTATACTTTTTTTTCTTTATTAATTTATATAGATTAATGTAAGATTGCAATTACATTAATTGTAATTTGATAATTAATAAGTTATTTTGACACAGTAAAGAATATAATGACTAATTAAATTAAACCAAGATAAACTTCTGGAAACGACATTTGCATCAACTATAATCAGTGAAGTTAAATCACTCCATCGAGTCACAGAAAACAAAACGAAGTACAACCAAAAAATATCCAACAAATGAAATTATATACTATGACTATCAAACTGAGTCGTGATTTTGGTTAAGATAATCATATTTTATATAGAAATACAAAAGAAAAATAAATATAATAAGTGATTTGGTTCAATTTTTATATTAATAAGAAATGAAAACCGAACCAAATTGCGATAAAAATGTGTTTTCCTTAAAAAATTTGGTCTAATTGTTCTTTCATTTTCTTGATTTGTTTACTTACTTGAAGGTGGAAAGTTGATCTTAGATTTTAAAATTTACTATTAAATATATCAAATTTTCAAACTTTTGAAATTTATATATTTACCCACTGAGTCACATACTTACATGCTAACATAAAAATATATAAATTCATCATATATAGCATGATAATAATATTTATTATTTTGAAAATAAATCGGCCTTACTGGTGATACATAGTTTTCGGTCCTAGTGTATCAAATGAGTTGATTAATTTTTTAAAATCTATAATAGAACATACATATAAAAGGTAACAAAATTCGTAATTAATTTCATAGTAAGGGAGAAAAGAGAAAAACAGATTTTTATTTTTATTTTTTTACCAACAGAGAATGAGAAGCATATGGTTAGGTGAATGAATGATGAGATGAAAAACGAGATAGCAGAAGCAACAATTTTGTATAAATTATTATACTATATAAATACAATATCTCGAAATAATTTGAATTCCCCAAGAAGAAAGAAACAATTATTTTGACATTTTAATGTTGCAGAGACATCCTAACCTAGGTGTTTTATTTTTGTGACATGTTGCCTATGTTAAAATTATCAGATGGAGGAAAAGATTCATCCTTGAAAATTTGGGAAGACGTTATCCAGAGGAAATAGGAAACAGGAAATAATATCCAACCCTTATCCGATTCATCAGATTACGTGTGCACACTTGGTTGGAGAACAAGATCATAATCTCATCTTGAGTGCATTGCATTGCGCCATGCAATATCCACCATGAGTTGGATACTGGTCGTACATGCGGGCCAATGTAGTAGTGGCTCACCTTCCTCCATATCTTCCACCCCTTTGGCTTTTTAGTGGTTGCAAACACATATCATTCATCCCTAACCTTCACTTCTATTACTCTCTTTTGCTGCACCAATTGCAAACGCATCAAAGGAGGAGTAGTATAACCACCATGCCTGCACAAGCTCTGCTATCATCTTCATCTCTTGTCCTCTCAGCGGAGGCTGCCAGACAGACTCTCGGACCACGATCACACCAATCTCCCTTTGCCTTCTCCCGAAAAGCCTCCTTCATTGTTAAGGCAGCTTCTACTCCCCCTGTCAAGGTTTCTTCCTCTCTCACTCCTTTTTTCTTCTTCTCTCTCTTCATCTGCATCTCTACTTACAAAAGTTTCTTCCTTTTCGTGTTCAGCAAGGAGCAGACAGACCTTTATGGTTTGCATCAAAGCAAAGTCTTTCTTACTTGGATGGCAGGTAAAAAAATCCTACTTTTCAAACAACCATTGATAAAGTTCTCCAATTTAGTGAAATAATAGTAGATAGTATATGTGAAGGTGGTGGAATTAATATTGACTTTGTTTGGCATGATTTGGTTTGTAGCCTTCCTGGTGACTATGGATTTGACCCTCTTGGACTTTCAGACCCTGAAGGAACAGGAGGGTTCATCGAGCCGAAATGGCTAGCGTATGGTGAGATCATCAATGGTCGTTATGCAATGTTGGGTGCAGTTGGTGCCATAGCACCTGAAATTCTCGGCAAGGCTGGTCTGATCCCTCAGGAGACAGCACTGCCATGGTTCAGAACCGGTGTGATCCCACCTGCAGGAACATACAACTACTGGGCAGACTCGTACACGCTCTTTGTGTTTGAGTTGGCACTGATGGGATTTGCAGAGCACAGAAGATTCCAAGACTGGGCGAAACCAGGGTCTATGGGGAAACAATACTTCTTAGGACTAGAAAAAGGTCTTGGAGGTTCCGGTGATCCAGCATACCCCGGAGGACCTTTGTTTAACCCTCTTGGTTTTGGCAAGGATGAGAAGTCGTTGAAGGATTTGAAGCTGAAGGAAGTCAAGAATGGAAGGTTGGCTATGTTGGCAATCTTGGGTTACTTTGTTCAAGCTCTTGTGACAGGTGTTGGTCCATACCAGAACCTCCTAGATCATCTTGCTGACCCTGTTCACAACAACATCCTGACCAGTCTCAAGTTCCACTGAATGTATCATATGTTGTTACATATTCTTTACTCTCTCGGTTGTTGTTGTACGCAGTTACCAAAACTCAATCACTTTTCTATATCCTCTCTTTGCTCTTTGGTACTGTATCATCATCATCATCTGGACATTTTGTTCCTTGGTGTGCCACTCTAAGAAATGACATGTAAAACAATTAGAATCATTTTACAGCTTCTGATATCTCTTCTCTGGCTAGATCAACCTTTCCCTCTCTTTTTTATCAACATTTATACAATGGTTGCACGGACGGTCTCATTCCTTATTCATTCAAACAAATACTGATTAAGAAAAATTAAATGGATACTTCTAGCTTTCTTCAAGATTTCTACTGCTTTTGGTAGTTCGAATTGTTTGAGTTCAAGTTTGCGAAAGTGAATTTCTCATCAACCATAGTTTTCGTTAGTTATCTATACATATCTATACATATACGATTAAAATTAATGACATTTATTTTTCATTTAATCGTATAGATAAGCGAGAAATACACATTAATTTCTCATAGTTATTCAAAATAAAAGAGTAAATCATATGACAATAGTTATTGTGGAACATTATATTGGGATGGGAACCCCGTTCCAATCTCCTAGACATTCCAGAATTGGGTCAATTATCTTTGCTTGACACATGGCTGTATATACTTTTTCAAATTCTTCATCTGGTGACAGAGCTTTTTCACCTGTGAGCAACCCTATCTCCAACTCCTCCCTCACAAATTTGTACAGTGGATATGACCTGCACTCCTTGATTCTGTTTGGAATTGCTGGATTGCCATTCTCATAAGCCACCCTTGCACTTTCAATTTCCTTTGGCAAGAGAGACTTCAATTCATCCTCAAAAGCTCCAATCTTCTCAAAAGTCAACAAACTCACATTCTTGTCATTAATGACACTGCTGTGTGCTTGCTCATAAAGTACCTGCTTTAGTTTTGCCATCAATGGGTACCGAACATTTAAGGGATCATCAATGTATGAAAGTACATATTCTCTATCGACCACTTTAAGCAACTCTTCCTCAGAGAGTCGAAATGGGTTAATTTCTTCTTTGTCTTCAGTAACTAATGTTTTCAGTGCAACTCTGCTTACAGTATTCTTGACAGTGTTCTTGAAAATTTCCTCCAAATGCCTCAAGTCAATAGCTTGGCAGAGTGCAACCAGATAAGTGGAAGACATAAGCTTTAATATCTCTATGGCTTCGACAGTTTTCTGAGCCGAAATTAAGCCCAAAGAGTTCACATCTTGGTTGTGCTGCTCAGCACTTTGCACATGGCTAGTTACCGGATTTGCTAGATATTGAAGTTCAGAACAATAAGCAGCCATGGCAACTTCAGATGCCTTAAAACCATAATCCAGACTTGGATTTCTACCAACGGACAGGTTTGATGGTAGCCCATTACTATACAAATCATTGTCTAGTTCGGTGAATTGCGCAAAGATGAGTTTGCCAATTGAAGCAACAGCTAAACGTGCATTATCCATTGAAACTCCAATTGGGGTGCCTTGGAAATTACCACCATTCAGAGCTTTATCCCTTGTGACATCAATCAAGGGATTGTCATTTACTGAGTTTATTTCCCTTTCGATTGATTTGGTCGAAAATCGGATGATTTCAATCTGTGGACCAAGCCATTGAGGAGAAGTTACAAGAGCATAACGATCTTTTTTAGGCTTCTGCAATGGATCTGGCTGTTGCAGTTTAGCATTCTTGACATAAGAGCTTCCATCTAGAATGTGTTCCATAATAGCGGCAGCTTCAATCTGACCTGGGTGGTACTTCAGCTTATGTATAAGGTGATGTGTAAATTCTGGCTTTCCCTGCATGACTTCAGCAAAAACTGCTGATAGAACTTCCGCCAATAAAGCTAATACGTTTGCCTCAAAAAGCACCATAGAAGCTACGCCAGACCCAACGGCTGTACCATTTACAAGAGCAAGACCTTCTTTGGGCTTCAACTCAAAGAACCCACCTTGTAGACCTGCTAAATGGAAAGCTTCCTTAGCATTGAGGGACTCTCCAGAGGGTCCAACAGCTTTACTGTTTCGCCTACCCGTTAGCAATGCAACAATGTATGACAGAGGAATTAGATCACCAGACGCAGTAAGTGTACCACGTAACGGCAAGACTGGGGTGACATTGTTGTTGAGGAGTTTGGTGATAGCTTCTAAGATTTCAAATCTAATTCCTGAATACCCTTGAAGAAGGGTATTAACCCTCACAAGCATTGCTGCTCTGGTTGCTGATTTCGGCAGTATATGAGACAACTCTGTTTTGTAGCCAAATATTGCGCAATTTAAAAACCTGGAAAGGAAAAGGGATAAGCCGTTAAGAGGTGGACTTTAAACCTAATTAAAAGAATTCGATTTTAAGCCTAACTCAATCCCATAAAACCAGCTTGTAAAGTGAGATTAGCATCCATATATTGAGACTTTCAATACCTTCCTGACGCCGAGATATATATATCAAACGTGACACTAGACATTAATGGATTTAACGACATTGACCCGATAGTGGATGGAACAATATATCCATATAAATCTCACTAGGATGGCGCTAGTCTGGTTCTGATACCATGTTAAGAAGTGAACTTTAAACCTAACTTAACCTTACAAAACTGGCTTTTTAAGATGAGGTTTGCACCTACTTATATATTATAAATTGTCCTTATCTTTAATCAATACGAGAACTCAAGTACATCAACCAAAAGAAGAATTATATATAATTCTAATGCAATTTTGTCTATACATGAAATGAATTTTTCATTAGCTGAAAGTGATAAACTCAGAACAATTAGTGTTTTGACTATGAAGTTGGATATTCACATATACATTATCAATCAAGGAAAGCAGAGATGATCCTCACCTAACCATTTCCTTCTGAAGAGCAAGGCCTTCTTGAGTTTGCCTGTTGGAGGAAGCACCAAAACCAGTGGTAACACCATAAATGGGAGTGCCTTTGTCGATGTTATCCATGACCCATTTGCAGCTGGCTTCAACGCCTTCCCTTGCAGACTCTGAGAGATCAACCTTAGCCTGTAAGTAATGGTTAGCAACAGCAGCCACCATTGACACAGTAAGTTTCTCCTCTCCACCCAGATGGATCACTGCCTTCCGGTACTCCCCCACCATCCTTTTCACCTCCTCCAAGTGGCTACCCTTAAGTGATTCTGCTGCCTCACCCCAGTTAAGAGGGTCTATGTTGATCATACTCAACTCACTTTCAATACTACCCTTTTGTTGGATAAAGCTTGCCATGTTTACAAATTGCTGAAACTAGCACTGCCAGAGATCAAAAGTTGTACAGGAATCTTAATTTCAAAGCTTTAAGTAAGTAAAGGCCAGTGCTTGGTTGGTGAATGAATACCTCTATGTGTTGGGGTAGGTGGTTAGATACCTCTTTGAACTTTCATACATCAAAATTCCTAAGGGTTGACCCAGTCATTTTGGCATCTTACAACCCTGAAATGATAATGAATAGGTTGCCAATTCTGCAATACGTTTGAATGCTTCAACCATTTAAGCAGTAGTCTAAAGACAAAACGACAGTGATTATTTTTATTTTTTTCATTATCTCTGGTAACAAGAAAATACAACAATGTTTACTGTTTAGATCAAAACACATTTAAAAATTAATTTATGTCATTTTCTCAGTATTATTATTATTATCAGTTTTAGCAGATTTCTTCTGCATAAATTAAAATAAAAAAGGTATTTAAGGTATATCAAGAACCACCATACAGAGTCCTTTTACAGACTTCAAGCGTCGCTTGAGATGGCGTGATTTTTTTATACACGGCATTTATCTCACAGAAATTGTTTGTTGCTTTGTGAATATAATATTTTTCAATTAAATTTTATAAATTGTTCATATTATTATTAATCAAATTTGATAAGTATTAAAATGTCGAAATATTTTTTTAGCACGATAAAAGAAGTGTTTATACTTTTAATTATAGTATATATTTAAATCAAAATATATAATACTATCGATTAATTTGAACTAAAATGTTTTTAAATTATGATGTTATTGAAATTTATACATATCCCATCGAATAATTAATGAGGAAGAATTTTTTATTTTTAACAATCAGGATAAAATTTAATATATGAGCATGAACTAAATGGAAGTTCACTTGGTATTCAGGTCAGTAAGAAAATAGGAAAGTAAAAAATTTAATTGAAATATATCAGTTAAAACGGATGCAAATTATGATATTGTGGTACAAAATTTAATATATAGTCATGATAATGGATCTGTATGAATTGGTTTGTTATCACTTGAATTAAAAAATAATTAATTCAAATACTTAAATATTTAATCAAATATTATTATACAAAAAAATAATATAATATTTAACTCATAAATGGGTTAAATTTAGTTTAACTTATATTTAAAAAATAATAATTTTTTAATCCTAATTAACTCGAATATTAACTCATTATTTGAATTTGTTGACATATTAAACATTGATAAACTTTTCCTTACGAAGATGAAAAGTTTTTAATATACTTTGAAAATTACTTATATATAAATAATTATAGTTTAAGAGAAATTAGCATATTACTAACTAATGTT
Organism: Vigna umbellata; assembly: GCF_029865625.1. NCBI lineage: Eukaryota > Viridiplantae > Streptophyta > Magnoliopsida > Fabales > Fabaceae > Vigna > Vigna umbellata. The sequence continues at coordinate 14,779,656 of NC_142165.1, read as the reverse complement.
TAACTAGATTGAGTTTACAGAACCATTTTGGAAGGTAACAATCAAGGGATGATTTTTTTATACGAATAAACTTTAAATTTAATTTTTAAATCGTTATTTGTTTTTTTCTTTAAATTTTAAAGTATTAAAAAATGGGGTTAAATATGTTTTTAGTCCCTAAACTATTGACCGTTTCTGTTTCAAAGTAAGATACAATTTGGTCCTCATTCTTTTCGAAACGTTCGTTTTAGTCCTCGAAAACTAAACACTGTTTAAAAATTTGGTCCTCATTTAGCAACAAACGAGGACTAAAACCAAAATTCCGAGGACTAAAACGAACGTTTCGAAAAGAATGAGGACCAAATTTTATCTTATTTTGAAAGAGGGATGAAAACCAGAAACGACCAATAGTTTAGGGACTAAAAACATATTTAACCCTAAAAAATATAGTTATAAACTTTAGAACCGAGTCTTGTTATTGGTGTATTACATAAGCAGACAATTTGTTTTATTACACATGTGTTTACCTATTTGACTTTTTCCTCTCTAAGAAAATATATAAATTTAATCCTCAAAATTAGACACGTAACATTAAACTTCCCTGATAATTCTCACAATATGTATTTGAAAAGAGATTGTACATCCTTATAATATTGACTTCAAAAAGCACATTATATAATTCGAATAGAAAAAAAATATTTATTGCATTTTATATAGCTAAATATGTCTTATCTTAACTAGTAGAATTAATTATGCCTTAACTCTGATAAATTATGTATTTTGTAATCGTTTTACAAATTTATAATATTTGGTAAAACTAATTTCAGTTCATCAAATTTATTATCAAACTTGTTGAAATAACTCGAGTTTGATAAAATTACATATCTTTTATTTTTCTATCAAATTCGAAGAACACCAACTTGAAAATAAATATATATGTATATATAGATAGAGTCAACGTACATAAGTCTCTCATGAATTTATTTTTAATATTATTCTAAAAAATTTCTTATCCATAAATGTATTTTATGTGTATTATAAGACTTTTGTTTATATTTTATCAATGTATATTTTGGCTAGATATTACATTTAAACAAATTATATCGAATATTAAATTAGAAAAAGAATTTGCATATTTTTTTCATTCAAAACTTCCAAACTTTATTTTCATGCATTTATGTTAGTATTGTCAAAATATATTAGAATTTGCATATTAACCTAACTCATTAAAAGTTTGAGTTTGATTGTATTTGAAAAAAATGAAATTTTTTTATATGTGTCAATTTTTAACCCGACTCACTTAGTGAGTCGTTTGCTCACTAACTCACAAAGTTTAATTTAATTATTTATTATTAGTTAACATGAGAATAAAAAAAAATGTTTCAACAAAGCAAAGTGTCATACATTTATCTATTGAAAACTCTAATATGATAAATGAATAAACGACACAAAAGTTATTAATATTATAAACTTATTTATTCGATTTTTGGATTTGTTTTTTAATTACATTTTGAGTTGTATGTTAATTTTTTGATTTTAACATTGTAAAATTATTTAAATTTAAATTATAAAAAAATGTAATTTTTTTATTTAAAAGTTGTAATTAAATGAATTAGTGAACCAATTCATTTAAAAAAAAATTAGACAAAATGACCGATTGTAATAACACTAATTTAAGTCAAAGTTAAATATTGTATAACAATTTATGCTTCCTTACAAAAATTCTTCTAAGAAAAAAAAAGTATATATATATATATATATATATATATATATATATATATATATATATATATATATATATATATATATATATATATATATATAAAAATAAAGGGGAATAATTGGTTTTAAGTGAATTTAGTAAATGGTAGATAAAACGCTTAAATAATAAAGTAGTTGAAAAAGGTTCTTGAATAACCAGAATAATTTTTTTATTTGAACTTTATATTGGCAGTAAATTTTACTGAGTCAATTAACAACTTAAGAAAACTGCGCTATCATTCGTTTTTACTAATTAAGGACTTTTTATTATTTAAAAAACATATTGGAATTAATTAAAAAAATATTGGTATTTTTAGTATGAAATCATTCGTTTATTTAGGGAAACGTGCTATAATTTTTATACAAAATATAAAGAACGATCTATGACGGAATAAAGGTTTGAAAATTCAAAGTAGCCGTTGGCAGTGACGAGAGTTCCCCTGTTTTAGTTCTACACTACACTCTGGTTCCTTGCATTACTGTCTCTAAATCACGCTCCTTTCGCTTTTCGCTTATTCCTCTGTTTCCTTTTCATTCATTCTTTCTTTCTCTCTCTTACCTTCGCCATGTTTACCGAAGGTCTGGACGAGAGCGCAATCCAATGGATCAATCAGGTAACTCTCCTTCTTTTTTCTTCTGTGCGATTCCAACTATTTCACTTTCTTTTTTGGTCACTCGTTTTAGGGATTCCATGACCCTTTTTCCAACATTAATGTTTTCTACAGGGATCCAAACCAAAGCTTGAGGTTGAAGATTCTCCTCCTTCTCTCATACGCTCTCCTCTGGCCGAGAAAATCAGCACCAGCGATCGATTCCCGAGATCTCCTATCTTGAATTCTGCCAACAGTCTCAATTCCCCTGTTCTGCCTCCATTGAAGTTTCACTCAGCTTTGTTACAGCCGCGCAACCTCGCATTTGGCTACGGCGATCACCATGTCGACGACGACAGCGACGTCAGCATGGAGGATGCCTACTCCGACGAAGAACTATCTGCCCCCAGCAACCTTGATTACTCTGACTCACCAATTCCACACAACTATGACGAGGAACAATTGTTTGGATCTAAACCCCAAGGGCAAGGGCGCTGTGGAATTCTCAAGACCGGTTTATCCAATCAAAACCTAACCATTCAGGTTCCATGCAGTGTCAGAAGATTCACAGACGGAGAAGTCGGTTTCAATAAATGTGTTCAAAGGAAACTCACTCCAGTTGGTGGCGCTGTTCGGTCTCGAAAGAAATTTCACCTTTCCAATGTGAAACGTCCTGATGACGCCGTCGGATTGGGTACTCCAAGTGCTCCTCCCATCATTGATGCTGATTTTTCAATTGAGAGGGATTCAGAAAGCTCGGTCAAGAATGAACCAACTGACCGTGCATCGTGGCCATCAAGAGACTCTGTGGATTATGATGGCTCAAAAAGTGAGAGTTCAATTGAACAAAAACCCAACACTGTTACAAAAACCACTGAGCCTGGGGAAAGGTGTTGTTATTTCTGCCTTCACTCACTGCAACGATCTCTGTTTCTCTTTCTCTCTTTTTATCTGTTCGGAATTCTCCTTCCTCTAACCTGTTGTCGTGTATTTCTATATTAAACTCTGCAGACTGGACAATACTTTAACAGATGACATAGAAAGACAGACCCCTCGTTTACAATATTACAGCAACAGGTGCCCCCAATCTTTTACTTTGAATCAACATTAATACTTTGCTGACATAGTTAAATTTAATAAATATAGTTCACATTGCCATTTTGAAATTCACATTTAAATCCCACTTTCTTTTATGGAATGTTATCTCAGCAGCTGCAATAGTCAATATGCCTGGCAAACCCTTATCACTTATGACGCCTGCATACGCTTATGTCTACAAGCATGGGCAAAAGGATGCACTGAGGCTCCAGAGTTTTTAAAAGACGAATGTCTGGCTCTCCGAGGTGCCTTTGGGTGGGTTTCATATTGTTTAACAAGCGCACTTCTTTTTTCATTTATTGCTTTCCTTCATTTATTAAAGTTCACGATTTCCTTAGATTGCACGAGTTTTTGTTACAACCTCGAGGTGTAAAGCTAACTGAAGGGAAAAATACAAGAAACTCAGAACAAATAGTTCCCCTGAAGATTAAGAAAGTTTTAGGGAAAATCAGGGTGGAAGGTAATCTTACAATCTCGACAGATTTTTATCCTTCAAATACTATGAATGTAAGTAGGACTATAATTGTAAGTTATTGTATGAAATGACGTTTTTTTAGACATTTTAATACTTACTTTTTTGTAATCATGTTTATTAACATTGGATCTCCTTCAAACGACTTGAGAATATCGTAATATGACATCCTATGTGAAAACTGCAGTGAAGAAACTCCGCATTATACCTAGACAAAAACTTAAGATCACAAAGTCACAGAGGGGATCACACTACATGCAGGCTGGGGTGGAATATGTACGGCATGTTTCATCACTTGTGAAAACTGGCATAAATTCTATGAAGTCGGCCACCTTCTCACTGGCATCAGAAGGTTAGTTCATTTTATAGTTTAGAAATCTTTTAACCTTTATATGGGATGGGACATATCTCACTGAAACATTTATAGATTTCTTTTCATTAACACCAATCCTGTGATTACACAATGAATGAATAAAAGATGTCTGCTTTATTCTTGTAGAGCCACTACATTGTTTAATCCAACTTAAGAGTACAACGGAAGAAAATGAATCAGAGCCATCTTCTGCAATTCTTTTGCGCCCTGGAAGTGGAGATTACCATGACTTGTAAGTTTTTTATTTTTAATTTTATGTTTCAACTGGGAGATGTTCTTCTGATTGATCTGCTGTCAGGCTCTTAAAAAATAGTGAAACATTAAAGTCAGTGAAGGTTTTCCAAATGCATTTTAGCAGGATATAGTTGAAGACAATTGATGAAAAACCAATCTTAAGTGTTGAAAATAATATTATCTGCTGGTACACAGCCTGCTTTTTAAGATGGCAATTTACATTGTTTATTCTTTGAGAAACTAAAAGTTACAATCACACATCTTGATTTCTTCCATTGTTGAAATATAATCATAAAAATCTTGCACTGATTTGTAATTTCAGTTTCCCATTGAGCCAAGGGGATGCTTTAATTGTAGAAGTCCAAGATTCCAAAAAGGCAGTCCATGGTGAAGCAAGAATTCCAATTTCATCCCTCAGTGATAATCCTGTATGAATTCTACCCTTTCATAGTCCATAAATATTACTCCTCGACCCTGCACCTTCCACATTCACATAATGAATTATCTTGAATGAGCAGAGTGACCGAATTAGGTGGTGGCCAGTATATCACGATGAACGTGAATGTGTTGGCAAGATCCAGCTGTCTATCGGCAGCACAATGACGAGCAAGGAGAACACTCATATTAAGGTTCTGTGTCTACCAAAAATTAGTTTCATAAATATTGTTTTTTTCAGTAGAAATTTTTCAGTTAGTTGATGTAGGATGATCCTCCGAGTTAACATCTGTGGATAAAGGCAAAGAAGTAACAGTTTATCAAGCATGTAGATGAAATATTTTTAATAACTGGATTCTATCTTGGATTAATTATGACGAGGATCAAACTTATCAACTGTGTTTAATCAAATTTATCATCTGTTGGTATTAAAAGAGAAACCTATTATAATTTTATTGTACCAAGTATTTATTTTTAATTTATTTAAAGAAAAGGCTCATCATGACTAAATTATTATTTTATCTTAGACTTGACCAGTAAACACCAAGGTATCATTTCTGGCTATGCCGTTCTGAGCATAGATTTGTGTTTCCATTTGCTCAGTTTCTACATTTCTGCAGAGTGCGGCTGTTGTGGAAACTCAAGCTTATGATTTATTATTGGAGGGCGCCATGAGTGCGCAGCATTTTCACTCCCGAAACTTGCGTATAAATGGACACTGGAAATGGTTGTTAGATGCATTTGCAGACTATTATGGAGTTTCTAATTCATATGCCAAGCTGAGGTATTTCAATTTCATTTGGGTGCCCTAAAAGATGTGGAATGAAATGGTTTTTTATATTCTTTACTCTGCTATATGATTTGTTTATTTTTTTAATTCATTTTTCTTCACTTACCTGCGGTGGTCTTCTTGTAGATATCTATTACATGTGATGAATGTGGCAACTCCAACCAAGGACTGCCTAGAGCTTGTGAGAGAATTGCTTGAACCCCTAATAAAGGCCAGAAGTGAGAGGAGTTTGACCAGGCAGGAGGTAAGTCACATATTGCTCTCTTTCCCACAGTAGTAATACTTCCCAAGTCATGTACTTCTGTTGTTCCAGCTTCTGTTGTTTAGAGTTCAGACCACATTAATACTTGTTGCTATACAAGTTTTTGCACTTCATAAAAGAAAAATTATATGAACAGAAAACATGCGTAAAAGTATAATGAGTAATTGCTTGTATTTCTTTTACTGAGAAATCTGTTATTTTTTATAACTAATGCTTTTTCTGTCTAACCAAATTTGCAATTCATGATTTTTGGAAATGGATAATGGTGTAACAATTTTCTCTATTTATTTCTCAGAGAAGTATGCTTTCAGACTGTGAAACTCAAATTGAAAGTCTTCTAGCAACTGTTTTTGAGAATTACAAATCGCTAGATGAAAACTCGCCATCAGGCTTAACAGATCATTTTGGTCCATCAATTGAGTCTGCGGCACCAGCCTTGGATCCTGCCGTTCAAGTTTACACTAGTCTTCATGATATACTATCTCTAGATGCTCAAACTATTCTAAGAAACTATCTTCAGGTAATTAAATTTTGCACCATTAACTGACATATGGTGCTCCTGTTCAACATAATTTCAATCTTGAATGCTAAAACTTTTTTCCCTTGTTTGAGTCTAAATGAAGTGTTTACTGTCAACAGACTGCAGCAAAAAAAAGGTGTAGAAAACACATGATGGAGACTGATGAATTTGTGTCAAGCACCTCTGAATGTTACCAAATGGATACCATTACCATCTCAACGGCCTACTTGAAGATGAAGAATCTTTGTGTTTCTATAAGAAATGAAATTCAGGCAGACATAAAGATCCACAATCAGCATACGATCCATGGTCAGCATATATTTCCCAGGTATTTCGCAGGAACAGCCTCCTTTCATACTGTTAACTGACTAACAAGTGGCTTTTTAATTCCTAGTGCATAAAATTACAACGAGGGATTATATTTATCTATTATCCTACTGGATACGAGAGCATTACGCCTGTTACCACGTCTATTTTGTCCGAACATTTTAATTTTGGTTCGCAGATTGTCTTAGATCTATTTTTCAATTTTCAGTTCAATTGATCTCACAAACATAACAGCGGCAGTTTACAGCACAGAGTTGTGTAAAAGGCTGAGAGCTTTCCTTTCAGCGTTGCCACCATCGAGTCCACAGGCACATGTAAATGAGCTTCTAGTTGCGGCTGCAGATTTTGAACGGGATTTTGAGTCATGGAATATAAGGTTTGTAACATGCAAATACAAATACTATAGATTCCCAAAAGTTAAAATATACTTTCTGACATGCAATTCTCTTCACTTTTTAGTCCCGTACAGGGAGGAGTAGACTCCAGAAATTTGTTCCACAACTATATCATGGTGTGGATACAGGATATGCAACTTAGTTTACTAGATTTATGTAAAGCAGAAAAGGTAGTTGTCATTTCAGTTGTTTTATGTACAACAAAATACTTGTACCTACAAATGAGTTGACCTCCCCAATACAAACATATGATACAGGTGCCATGGGCTGGAGTAACCACAAATCACTCCACCTCCCCATTTGCTGAGGAAATGTATGAGAAAATCAAAGACAACCTTACCCAGTATGAAGTAGTAATCAATAGATGGCCTCAATACTCACTTTATTTGGAAAATGTAAGTTCTAAACTAGACATATTTCTATTTTAACCCATAAGCATTCAAGATATCTTTTTCTAGTGTCTCTCTCTGCTCTCATGCATACAAGTAATCCCTAACATCCTTGAGTTTGTGGTCCTTGCTCTTTTTCTCTCTGTAAGGCTGTTGCAAACATTGAAAGGGCAATTGTGAAATCCCTCGAGAAACAATACAGCGATACCTTAACTCCTTTAAAGGATAGCATACCAAAGAGACTTCACTTGCAAGTTCAAAAGATAGCTAGAAGACAATCAGCTAGTGTTCATTTGCTTCCTAATCAAGTAAGTTTTCTGAATTCTTGCTTTTGTCCAGATACCAAAACCCACTCAGATTAAATACTCAAAATTTTAAGCTCACACAAACTTTTGTGGCATAATAGAAAGCATGCAGGACTGATGTCTACTGATGTCTATCTATAATGTGTTTATATATTGAAATATTTTCTTACATTTTGCTTTATCCACAGTTAGGAATATTCTTGAATACCCTCAAGAGGATTCTTGATGTCCTACATTGTAGAGTGGAAGACATCCTAAATTCATGGGCCTCCTGTCTACCTGTCATGGGTGATAAGAAGACACTGTTTGGGGAGCAAATGAATGGAATAACTGTTCTATTGAGAACCAAATACAAAACTTATTTGCAAGCAATAATAGGGAATGTTGTCAACAATGTAAAATCATTCAGACTCCTTTAATCTAAATTTTAAAATTATTGTAAAGGAAACCTCTAATGTTTATTTACATTTGATGCAATTGAATTGTTCAGATGCAAGCTAATCGAAACACAAGGCTGAAAAAGATTCTTGAGGAAACAACAGAAACTGATGGAGAAGCAGAAGTCCGTGAAAGAATGCAGTTGCTGAACTCACAACTCATTGATTTCATCTCCAACGTGCATGACGTCTTTACCAGCCAGATTTTTATAGCAGTATGTCGTGGATTATGGGATAGGATGGGAGAGGTATCCAACTAAAACTCGTATATCTCTTTTTACATTGTTGGTTCGGAATTTTCATGGATCTCATTTATTTTGATTCATTTTTGTGCTAGATTATTTTGAAATTTCTGGAAGGAAGGAAAGAAAACAGGATATGGTACAACGGCTCGTCCTACGCACTTGGGGTAAGTCAATAATATTAGATTATGTGCATAGTCTTTTATGGTGTCGATTGCAATATTGTATGTTGTATATTGTATGACGTGGACTGTTTCACTTCGTAGATATTGGATGATACTTTTGCTTCTCAAATGCAACGATTACGAGGAAATGCGTTGCAAGACAAAGATATTGAGCCTCCTCGCTCAGTGATTGAAGCTAGGTCTATTCTTTGTAAAGACACGGCAAATGCATCCGATCCATCTAATTACTTCTACATATAATTTATTTAGCTTTAGCTATAAATATATATTCCCAAATTTCCCTGATATTGTTGAGAGGGGTGGGAGATTATTCTTTGCATGTAAATGTAATAATGTATGTAAGGTCAGGTTTCAGAACTCTACATTCATTTTATTCTTTTTGCATGTAAAATGTAATAATAGACTTTTGTTCAGTCCCATCAGAGGTCGTTCTTTATTGAAAATCCTCAGTGATTTTTTTTAATAATAATAATCTCATTAAAGGTAGCTTTAATCCATTGATCTTGCATTTGGACTTGGGGGAGTGATCCAAGGATTGTTTCAAAATTTAGAACATTTTAGCCAATTTGTTGTGTATTTGGCCATTGTGCTATTAGTTTAATTGTTAATAATGTGTTAATCTGTCTCGTTTCTATTAAGATAAATATATATTTTTTTGTGTGTGTGTGTGTGATAACTTACATCAAAAAGTGTATCTTCTGTGTTTCTTTGGGGTAAATATAATAATATTATTTGATTTAGACATAACAAGGGATGGAACTATCTTCACGATGTAAAACCATTTGTTGTGAAATGTATGATGTTGTGAATTCATGTTCGATACCCTCTTATAGAATTCTTCGAACTCCTTGAAGGTATACTTTCTATTATCATCACTTCTCAATACATTGAGTGATATATGTCACCTTGCTTTTCAACCAGTAATTTAAACTTTATAAATTTCACTTATCACTTTTATTAAATGTACTCATTCTCATACAGAAAAAAAAAAGACACAAAATATTTGTTTTCACCTAATAAAATAATGTCAAGAAGGCCCACATAAAGCCACGTGTAATAATACTTACTAGGGCTGGGCAAAAATAACTTAACTATACTAAACTATAGTTAACTGTACTATTTTATACTAAAAAAAACTAAAAAAAACTAATCTATTTTAACTAAAAACTAATTATACTATTGTCTAGTTCAGTTTAGAAAAACTGAACTTATTATATTTCTAGTGCAGTTAACTAAAAACTGAACTATGTTTAGTGAGTTTCTATCACTTCTACCTTCATTTTGTTCTAAAACTGTAAGTTAGATGAATAACTCTATGAAAAACTCAACCTAGTTACGTGTAGTATTAATCTTATCTCACTTTTAAATACTTATTTTTTCATTTTTTTATTTCTTATGCTATGTTTAATTATATTTTAATTTGATTTCTTTTACATTTTTAATTTTTATTTATATTTTTAATATTTTTTATATTATTTGATATTTATTTATACTATTAAATTTTTTTAAAAATATATGTTCGAAATATTTTTATAACATTTTATATTTATTTTTGTATATATTTTATGATATTTGTATCTATTATTTGTATGTTATGTTTTACGGTTAAATATTATTTATTATGTATTTATTTATGGTTTTTTTATACTTTTGAATTTATTTCTTAAAATTTTATTAATTTTTAATTTTTTTAATATTTGATATTTTTCAATTTGAAATTTTATTTATTTTTTTCGTATTTTGTAATTTGTTTAAATAGTTTTTGTTTATTTCAAAATTTACATTTGTTTGTTTTTTTTAATCTCTAATTACTTATTGATAGGGCTGGGCATGATTAACTAAATTATACTAAACTATGGATTATCTATACTATTTTGCACTATAAAAACTAAACTACTTTTTATAAAAACTGAATTATATATATATCTCTAATTAATTTTTACGTCACTTTTATATATATATATATATATATATATATATATATATATATATATATATATATATATATATATATATAATAAAATCTAAATTATATATATATATATATATATATATATATATATGTGTATATATATATATAAATGTTCTTTTTCAAGTCTCTTAAAAAGTTAACTATTATTATAATAATTATTAAAATAAAATGATATTATTAAATTTATACTAAAATAATTATATATTTTAAAAAAACTAAATTTTATTATATTGTAATTATATTTCAAAAACTCGTAATTATTTTTATAACTTAATAAAATTAACTATAATTGTAAAAATAAAAAGATAAAAGTACTTATGTAAATAATTATAAAATATAATATTATATATATATATATATATATATATATATATATATATATATATATATATGAGAATTCAGAAAAAGGTGAGAAGAGAAGAAATATGAGAGTTTTTATATTAAACTAGATAATTGTCAAAATAAAAATATTTCGAATAACGCAAAACAGAGATAAACAGAAATATTTTTTAGAGATTAAGTTTTTAATCTATATAAAATAATATATAAACAAATTTATATTATTAAATTAAACTATATTTAATATGAGAATCAAATTTTAGACATTTTATATTTTTAAATTAATAATAAATAGTAATGATAAATAATTATAGTTATTAATTTAATTTTAATAATATGATAAAATAGTACCAATAATATTTCATTAATTTTTTTAAATTTTTTATTATAATTATTTACTAATTCTAATTATATAGATTTATAATTTAATTTTTTTAAATGCTGTGATGTTATTGAATATTAATTTATTTGTTTGTAATTATTAAAAAAAAATCAAATTGAACTAATTCTTTTAACTCTATCGATGATTAGCCATTGACAGTTGTACTAGTGCAAAACCACATTTATTTATTAGAAAAAGGTGCATTGTAGTTAACTGAATTGTTTTGTAGTTAACTGAACTAAAAAATAGTTTAGTTCAGTTTTATTGAACTATTTTCTAGTGCAGTTCAGTTTTTTTAAACTATTTTATAGTTAATTGTAATAGATTTATAGTGCAGTGCAAATAGTGCAGTTTGTCCACCCCTAATACTTACAAACAATACATCGTGATACACCATATGTGATATATCTAATGATCTCATTAGCAAATGTGAATTAAGAGAGTTTTTTAGGTTACTCTTTACTGAGACTTTTTACGAGAATAAGCATATTTTAAAAAATTACAAAAATAGACAGGTTGTGTAGTCTCACACGATTGCATATGAAGAAGTTATATATTGTTTAGACAACTTCATATTTAACATATCTAAACGCGTTATAATTAATTATGAATGGTGTGTTCACTTCAAAGAGATAACATGAGGAAGAGAGAGTGAAAAGATACGAAGGTATCTGAGAATAAATTGTGTTATTTGTTTTAATGTATTTAGAAATGATCGAGAGTTAATTTAGAGGTAAAGTTTATGTATGATTTAATTGATTTAAAAAATTTTAAAAATGTTTTAATAGATATATAACGAAGATTATCAAATTGTCATTGATGATAATATTAATATAAAATAATATTTTTTGATAAAAATTATTTGGAATAGTAGAATAAAAAAATTAATAAATAATTAAAATAGAGAAGCGACATGTAGATTATAATAAAATGGAGAAATATAAAATTTATAAATTCTTTGGATAAATTTTTCATAAATATTAAAAAAAAGTTAAAATATAAGATTATTGTTGTATTTTGTAATTAAAAAGAATATATTATTATTTAATATTATTATTACTATTATATTAATATAATCTCATTATTATACAATAATAATAATATTATTATATGATATAACATGTACATATAGAAGTGTGAGAGGGTCAACAAATTACAGGATGAAAGTAACTCATTACAGAAATAGTTCAAATTCATTACATCTAAACATATTAGGAATATTACGATAAAAAAATTATTCTATCCTCACAAATCTCTTCGTTTTGGTGAGATAGCATCTCGCAATTCCTCTCCTTTACTCACTCACAAACCGTTAAAAGTGAACACACCCTAATCTTGCAAATCTGTTTTGGTAAATCCATCCACGCAATGAATCTGAGCAAACAAACACTCTAAAAAACTGTAAATCGATTATGAGAATTGATAACCAATTAGGTTAAGTTGAAGTCATGTGGGAGTATGCTACTTCAAGATTGAAATTGTGTGGAAATAGACGACTTCATCCTTGAACTTTTTAGATATGCTAGATTCTCATATAAGGAATACACAACTTCTTTTGATGAAGTCGTTTTTTTAAAACCTGCTTACTATTCGTGTGAACACAATGCATACCATGCACAACTTGCACATTCTTCCCGAGTATAGTTTTGCCTTCCTTCCATTTAATTATAACGTTACCAAAATTTTCAGTACGTAAGGTTTTATCGTTAGCGAATTTCAATTTTGCTGATTTGATTGTGTCTAAATTAATAATAAGTCACTCCTTTATTTCGTACCATACGATTAAAATAATTCAATTGCTAAGAATTAAAGATCTTGATAACAAATTACATTGGACTTCATGGGTGCTCCTTTTGATACCTTCTCCAATCAAAAGATGCCATCTGGCATTACTTAAGATTATAGTCAAACCACAATTCTAACTATGGTCGTCAAATCCCGAAGATTCCAACTCCAGATTCAAACAACGGCGAATCACAGAAAGCAGCATTTCATATCCACTTCCTTTGTCGCATATCCCGTGATCTTCCTCCGCGCCTCTCGTAAAATCGATCCAGCGAGGTGGATTTCCGGCATCCTCAAACACGTGATCGCCGATGACCTCCTCGTGATCGCCGGTGAGAGACTCCACGATCTCGAAACCGTAATAATTTTCAGGTTTCCGGCGAATAAGAAACATAACGCCGTTTTCGTGACTTGCTTGGCTGCGACGCAGCGCATGGGAAAAACGGTGGACAGTACTCATCTTAGCATTTTGAAGTTGGAGAGGTGGAGGAGGATGTGAGGGTGAAATCAGCAAGAATGAAGAGTGGGTGATCGACATTGGGCTGAGTGACGAGGCGATATTGTGGTACAGTTGCAGTTTGACTCTCATCTAAAATAATGCCACACAACATGCATTGCATCCACGTGAATTCAAGAAGCACCGCAAGAACGCCCAATTACGGATTTTGTGGCAGCACCGATTGAACGCCCAATTAGATTCTGTAAGAGCACCGAAGGAACTCCCAATTACATTTTGTAGCAGCGCAGAAGCATCTCCTTCCTATCCTTCTTTCTTTGTTTGCATTGAAAAGAACGATCAACCCCTGCATGTAATAACACTCAACAACTTTGTCTTCACCTTTCAACTTTACGGCATTGGGATGCTAACCTTTCTTCAGAGGCTAACCTGCAAATTTATTTCATATCGATATAATCGATGTCGTCGATACAACCGATGGAAGAAGTATTTAAATTCATTAAAAATATTATTTTCTCTAATTAAAAATTAAAACTACTTATAAATGCACATCACCAAACTCTCAATGCGTTTTCTCTGCATACTTTGCATGTTTCAAGCAAAAGATTAAATATGCTTTAAGCAAAATTTAGAAAAAACAAAAATATTTGCTAAAAAAATATACTTTGACACATAAATTTTTTACATTTATTTGATATTATTTTATATTTTTTTTGTAAAAAATAAATATTTTTAATTATTTTATTTTTGTACTTAATATTAAATGGATATAAAAGTGTTAAAAATGAACGTGAAAATGTGTAGTAATTTTCTGTTTAATAAGAACGTTACCGTTGTGTTAATCAAACCAATGAGAGGTTTGAGATTTTGAAACAATAGTAAAATACTTAAAACCGTTAACATGGCAGTAAAAAGGATTTTGCAACAGTATATGTTCCTGTAAGATTTTAACATTTGTTGAAGAACTTCTGTCTTCTGCAAAAAGTAGGTGCTGCTGCTGGAATTCGTTTACCAACAATTGGTGGGTTATTCACACGTTTCAAGGTCGACTTTAATCGATATATTCTTTAACCGTTAAAGCCATTTATAAATATTACCTTCTTTTTTTTACCATTTTTAAGTTTAATATTTTTTTAATTTGTTTTTTCAGTCCGTGTAATTTAATTTCTGTTTTCTTCCTGTTTTTATTATTATGAAAATTTGAGAGAGAGAATAATTATTACCTTTACAACTATTATAATTAAGATTAAAATTTAATTTATAAGTGTCAATTCTACAATAATATTGTCGTGTTTGCATATCCAGATAATATAATTTAACAAACATTAATTATTTAATATTTTTACTTTTCAATAAAAAGAAGGTAAAGGGTTAATCCATCTTAACCTAATTTTTTACGAGTAAATTTAAAGAGTATGGGCAGGACAAGAAAAACAGGCTAACACATTGAAAACATCAAACTGAACAGAGAAATTTTGGCGCATTAACAAGATAGTTCACAAGCCAAGTAAAAAGCTAACTTTACACCTACAGTAGCACCTGTGTATACTATAAATCCAAAACTCAATTTATCGTGATTCTGAAAAAGTATGTTTGATTTACGAACATATCCTTTAGAAATTTATAAAAAAATATTAAAGAAATTACTTAATTAATTTATAAACATTTACAAGATTAGATTTGTATTTATTTATATATTCTAAAATGATTTTCTTTTTAATTTAGGTAAACTTTAAAAAATAAATAAATAAGTAAAGAGAAAATATTTCAAGAAAGATGATAAATTTTACAAAATAAAGTTTGAATAATTTAATACTTTTATTTATAAATTTTTTACTTCACTCATTCTTCAATGTTGAAAACAACTTACGTTTTTAATAATTATTATAAATGACTTTAATATTAAAATAAATTAGCTCGTTACACACAAGTGACATAGGTTTTAGTGGCATTGAGTTTCCTCTAACAATTCAAAATAATTTTAGATTTTTAAAATTATATATATATATATATATATATATATATATATATATCAATATTTTATCTATATTTAATTTTAATTAGTCTGTATTACTTTTTATTTGTACTTTTGATAAGATCATTAAATTTGTATAACTGTCTCTTTCTCTTATGTCAGGATTTGTGTCAGGTGTATTGATTGAAGAATCTTCAAATTTTAGGGTTTTTCTCTCTCTTGTTAGTCCGTGACTTCTTCTATTGTTTTTTCTTTTAGACTGTATTTTATTTATCTGTCCATATATATTTTGTCTCCTATAAAAAATATGGTTTTGGTTAGTTTACAAGGTAATTCTTCAACAATTATTTTTTTATCAACCAAATGTCAATAATACATTTCTCAATGACAATTATATAGAGTAATCTCTCAAATGTGTTGCTCATGAAAGTCTTGTCGGTTGATATATATTATTTTATGCCCTATTATCAAATCATTAACTATTGGAAGTCCTACATTATCAAAACATAAACAGTTAAAAGTCCTATATCGACTCGAGATGAGGTCAATTTAGAATATATAAGTGGGTGCAAATCTTACCTTACAAGTCAGTTTTGTTAAGTTGAATTAGACTTCAAGTTCACTTTTTAATATTAACAATTTTTATCACCCGAGTAAAAAAAAAAACACTTTTACTTAATTTTTATGTGTTTGATAATTAATTATATATGTACAAACTTGATACATATAATTTGTAGTCAAATTTAGGGTTTTAGATGTATTAGATTATTATTACATATTTTATATAAATATTTTATATTTTTTGTTAACTAGTTTGTTATAATTATTTATTTGAATTTTAGGCTTATCCTAGTATTTTTTTATTATAAATACAATACTTTTATACATATATTCAAGATAAATAATCACATACATACTTGTTATTATTTATATGTAAATAATTATTTATAATTTTCACTTAAAACATATTTAATCATATTACATAAGTGAAAATTAATCTTTTAAATTTTTTCTAATAATTAAAAAGTCCATCTGACTCACCTTTGACAGGTCAATTTCTCAGCTATCACAGAACAAGTTGATGCTTTGAAAACATCACCTTATTACTGAACCTACTAAGTGCAATAAAAGCTAACTTTATACCTATTTTAGAATTTTTTACATATTATAATGGTATATGTTGAGAAAAAACAATTCTGCCCATAAAAAAACACCTAGTGAGTAAAACCTAATAATCCATGTTATAATTAGTTAATAAAAAAATTGAACTCAACTAATTTGATATTAAGGGAGCTTAATTAATATTGGCCAAGTCATCTAAGATTGGCATGAGGACAATAATGCATATTCATATTTCCTAAAACTAAATACTTTCCCACCTTGAGGATTTTAAAGTAATTTTTCCAATATAAACTTAAAATCAAATTTTCAACTTTTTCTATCACATATGAAAGCTAAACTTATAGATAAAAAACTTTGATTAAGGATTCAAAGATACCTTCGAGATAACGAAGTAATAGATTTATCTTTATTCTATAAGGTATCTATGCAAAAATCACAATCTTAATTTATGTAAAAGTTTTCAAAACGAAATCAAGAAAATGAATAAATAAGAACTTCGTTTAAAACAAATTCTATTAGAACAAATTTGCTTTATTTTTTACTATTATTAATAAAGTAAACTTTATTATTTACAAACAAATATTTTAGAAATCTATAAAAAAAACAAAACAAATAAAGATAAAATATTTGTAAAAAGACAATAGATTTTGTAAATTGAAATTTGAATAGTTAATTTTTTTTTATTTATAAGCTTAATATTCAAATCCTCTTAATCATTTAAAATAGAGACAATCCTTTAAATATATCATCATATGATGAATTAAACCCACTCATAAATTGCACAGGACCAAAATCTATCAAATACCCTCTCTATATACTCGGAGCATTTCAAGCAAACCATTAAACACAAAGAACTAAAGAAAAAAGAAAAAGAAATATTTAATAAAAACGTTACAACATTGAATCAAACCAATCAGAGGTTTTAATGCGACATTAAAACAAAACAAAAAAAACGTTAATAATCTCAAATTGACATTGAAATAAATATTTATAATTCAAAACCCTTAGAACAAAAATACTACTTTAGTTAAATACAGACGTATTTAAACAGTAATAACGAAAGAGGATTAGTATTAAATATTAATGAGTAATTACATAATTAGAGTTGATGAGTGAAGGAAAGGGAAGGCGAAAGGGTGCGAGGAAGGAGGAATTAGTGATTAATGAATAATTAGTGATAATAATAACAGTGGATAAGGAAGGGGAAAGGGAAAGGAGGGAAATGGCGAAAGGAAGAGAGGGAGAGAATTAGGTTTAGAATTAGAAAATGGTAAATATTCAAAACGGTGATTCCCTCGCTCCGCCAATTAGAATTCGGGTTTTCCATTTTTTCTCTCTATAAAAGGAAACAACCACAAAAAATGAAAACACTCGTTTACTCAGTCGTTGAGTTCATTTCATTGTTGAGGAAGAGATGGCGCAGCTTCCCTGTGACCCCGACGGCGTTTGCATGCGATGCAAGGAGAAACCCCCTTCTTCCCAAACCCTCACTTGCCGGACCTGCGCCACTCCATGGCATCTTTCTTGCCTCACCGAGCCTCCGGTCTCCGATTCTGACACCCACTGGGAGTGTCCTGACTGCTCTGACCTCTCCAATCCTGTCCCCGTCGCTCCCTCCGACGGCATTCTCCTCGCCGTCCGCGATATTCAGTTAGACACGTCGCTCTCCGAAAAACAAAAGGCTAAAAAATGCCAAGAAGTGCTCGCCGGTACCTCGGATCTGTCTAAAGACAAAAATTCCGATATCTTCGACGGGAGTTTCAACTGCTCTATTTGCATGCAACTGCCTGATAGGCCTGTCACGGTATGTTTTTTTCTTTTTTTAATTTGTTGATTTGATGATTGGTTTCTTTATTGGTTATGTATGTGTGAGATCAGATTTACTGAGTGATTGTTTTTTTTTGTGTTTGATGATTAAGACACCGTGTGGGCATAATTTCTGCTTGAAGTGCTTTGAGAAATGTATCACTCAGGGAAGGAACAATTGTGCGAATTGTCGAACTCCAATTCCTGCAAAGATGTATAGTCAGCCGAGAATTAACTCTCAGTTGGCTATGGCTATTCGATTGGCTAAGGCAGCGAGGACTGGGCAGTCTTCTGGGCCTCCTAGAGTGCATCACTTTGTGCGCAATCAGGATCGCCCAGATACTGCCTTTACCACTGATCGGGCGAAGAAAACTGGAAAAGCTAATGCTTGTTCTGGTAAGATTTTTGTTACGGTTCCACCCGACCATTTTGGTCCTATTCCAGCTGAAAACGATCCCAAGAGGAATCGCGGGGTTTTGGTTGGTGACACGTGGGAGGACAGGATGGAATGTCGGCAATGGGGCGCTCATTTACCTCATGTAGCTGGTATCGCTGGACAGAGTAGTTATGGTGCCCAATCTGTTGCGCTCTCTGGTGGTTACGTGGATGATGAGGATCATGGGGAATGGTTCCTTTATACTGGCAGTGGTGGAAGAGATCTGAGTGGAAACAAGCGCACGAACAAACTTCAATCTTTTGACCAGAAGTTTGAAAACATGAATGAAGCTTTGAGACAAAGCTGCCGAATGGGTTATCCTGTTCGTGTTGTAAGGTCAGCTTTTTAATTATACATTATAACTTAATTATACACTTTTTAGCACATTTATTGTAACATGTTCCCTTATTACATCGTATATTAGTAGGTGGACTATAATATTTTCACAATTATATATATTATTATTTTATTTATAATTAATATTATTAATTAAGTTTCATAAATTTTTATTACTAACATGTTATCAATTATTTATTTATTTAATTAATTTAAAAAAATGGCTATCAAAACATTAAACTCTGTCAAAATTTCGCATTAATTGGTTGTGATTTAAACGGTAATGATATATATTTTCTTAATAGGTTCCTTTTTATCGATCAACTAGACAAATGTTAAATTAAAATAGAGTAATTTTTTTTATTAACTTAGGGTTGAGCCATATTGGTCTTAAATTATAACTTATTGTGGTCCAGGTCGCATAAGGAAAAACGTTCTGCTTATGCACCCGAAGCTGGGGTGCGTTATGATGGGGTCTATAGAATAGAAAAATGCTGGCGCAAGGATGGAATTCAAGTAAGATGCTTGGGATTTTAGTCATTGATTTTATTGAAGGACATAGTGGAAAAGTTTTTTGTTTTCTTCTGATGAATCATCCTATATATTTACGGAGAAGCTTTCTTATGTGACAGGGCTGTAAGGTTTGTAGGTATTTGTTTGTGAGGTGTGACAATGAGCCAGCGCCGTGGACAAGGTTCGTTTGTTCTTTCTTTTGCATGCATCTGTCTGTGGACTAGTGTGTCTGACATTTTTATTGTACAGTGATGAATCTGGAGACCTTCCACGCCCACTACCTGAGATCGAGGAGTTAATTGATGCAATTGATATAACAGAAAGGAAGGACGAACCATCGTGGGATTATGATGTAAGTGCTGTGCTTTTCTTTTACACCTATTTGTTGCTGTGTCTAGTTTTTTTTTTTTTTAATTTCGAATGATCTCACTCAGTTCTTTTGATGAAATCTAGGAAGAAAAGGAGTGCTGGTTGTGGAAGAAGCCTCCCCCAGAAAGCAGGAAATCAATGGACTCTAGGTCTGGAGATGGTTCAACAGTCAGAGTTAAACGGAAGCCGGACATCGCGTCTGAGAGAGAAAAGCTGCTGAAAGGTATAATACCCAGACATGGTAAAATAATATAGCCTCCATCGCCACCATTGTAGTCAACCGAAGCTGTAAAATCTTTTTTTTTTTCAGGGTTTCGTTGCGGAATATGCCGCAAGGTGATGCAGTACCCCATTACTACACCTTGTGGTCACAACTTCTGCAAAGCCTGTTTGGAGGGTGCCTTTGCCGGAAAAAGTTTGATGAGGGAAAGGTCACGTGAAGGTGGTCGCAGTTTGCGAGCACAAAAGAATGTTAAGAAATGCCCATCATGTAGTAATGACATTGCTGACTATCTTGAGAATCCGCAGGTACTACTAGAAAATGCCATTTGGTTTTATATTTGCACCAACCATGCATTCCACCCTTATTTGTATTTCTCTGTGTTCTTTACTTTGAAATGCTTCAGTTCACTTTAATTTTGAATTTGTGTGATTGTGCTTCTTAGGTTGGAGTATTCTGCAATTGTTAACTCAGCCGATCCAGATTTTTATTTTTGTTTGATCTCAGTTTTGTTTTGTCATTTCTGTTATTTTATTGCAGGTTAATAGGGAAATGATGACTTTGATAGAATCATGGGGAAAGAAGCCTGAAGAAGAAAACCCTGAGGAGTCAGACGAGAATGATGAAAATGATGATAATGATGATAACGATGAAAGTCTGGAGGATGCAGCCGAGGTTTCAAAACCTTCTGATTATGGTGATAAGGTTCTGGAGGAAATTAAGGACAATGATCTGAATCAGCAACACAAGCGCAGGAAGGAGTGAAAAATGGCTGCTGGTTATTTTGGTCGTTTGCATTTTGGATTTTTATTTTGTTGTTAGGGTTAATGTTGTTGTAGTTTTTTGTTGCCAGCATAAGTTGCTAGTTCTGAACTCTGTCTGCGTTCTTCTTAAATTTCATCTTGTCTGTTTCGTGAGCTTTATGCGATATAAAATTGGTATTTCCTGTTACCCATATCTTAGTATTATGCAGTTTTGTTAAATGTTGTGTGTTAGACAGTTTAAATTTGATGTTGATTTCTTAAGTAAAATTAAAAAAACACAACGGTACAATACACTTGTAACTGAACCCCTTTGCCCTAATAAAGATACATTTTGTGAGGCACCACAAGGTAATTTATTTTATTACATTTTAAATATTGTGGTAAAATACATTTTCGAATAGACAATTTAGGACGGGTTCAAAATTAAGGTATTTGAAATGGTACTTTGATATCTTAAAATTGTTGAATTTAATTCAAGATTAAGGTATTTGAAATGGTACTTTGAACTTCTGCAAAAAAGTGGCTGCTTCTTCAAGAACTCGTGCACAAACTATTGCTGGGTTAGGCACACTCATCTTAATTCAAGATCCTTTTATGTATAAAATATATAATGAAATATATATATTTTTTTTACTTTTTTTAATTTACGTAATTTTATAACTATTATTTGTTTAACCCACATGTGATAGTATCTCTTTGAATCCACAGTTTAATTATTAAAGTAGAATTTAAAGTTACAATAAATTAGCAATTATTTACAATTATGTAGAATTATTTAGAATGATTTGTAGCAACTAGTTTTGTGAAATTCCTTATTGATAATAATTAACTTATAAATGTTGATCTGCAATTAACATTGGTCTATTTAAACAATTCGATCGATAGATGCACTTCAAATTTGAAGATGAATGACAGATCTTCAAATCTTTGTTATGGTGTACATAATTTCAATTAAAAGATTGATGACAGAATTTACATTCGAAGACAATCTAAAGCAAACATGTGTTTTATTTTACCATGTTATTTTATTTTTGTTTCATGAACTTTTTTTATTTGGAAAACTGAAATTACTTTGAAAATATTGTTTAATTTTAGTTGGTTATATATTTGTAGAATCAGAATTTATGTTTTATTAATGATATTCAAGTGGACGATTTACTTAAATCTATGGGCCATGAATTAGTTACATTTTTGTTTTATAGTGTATATGTGAATTTAATGTGTATTTTCAAATTTTCATATATTTCTTTTAAAATTAGAATGTTAAAAAAAATTGCACGTCTTGTAGTTAATTATTTAAATAAATTAAAAATAATAATTGAACTTCAATTTTTTAAATAATTACTTCACAATTAGTCATAATTTAATTTTAATTCATATTTATTTTTATTAAATTTTAATAACCCTTAATTTGTTCAGAGTATTTATTTACAACTTTTTATTAAAAAGTAAAATTTAAATCTAATTCAATTTTATCAAATCAATTTAAATGAAATTTATACTATTTTTATATATTATAAATCATCTTTTCTTTAGTTGAAATAAAACTTTTAATATTTAATGAAAATTTTATCTTCTATAAATTAAGAATTATTTATTGTTTTTGGTAGATAATATTGAAATTTGAGAGTTAAATACGTACTCACAATGTTAATTTTTTTTTTATATTTCTCACTGAAGTTTTCCACACTGGCGATGATTGGAAGATGAAAAAAAGTATATTCTTTTTTTATGATATTTTTAGTTTTTATTATTCTGAATTGACATAGAAATGTAAAGTGAATACTTTCTATTACTATTTTAAATATGTTTTTCATTGTTAAAATTTTAGTTAAGATTAGAATTAGTTTATTTTTAAAATTTTGATTTAATTTAATCTTCAAACTTTAAAAATATATGAATTTAGTTTTTTAAAATAAATTTTATTAAATTTATTTAATGTTTTAAACGTTTTTTGTAATAACATTGGAATTGTTTATACGATTTATCACATTTTGGTTAATATTACTGAGAAATATGTTTAAAGCGTTAAATAAACTTAATAAAATTTAGTTAAAAGAACTAAATCAATATATTTCACAAAGACTAAATTTAACAAAAGTTTAAAAAAAAAGACTAATTCTAATTAAAATATATTATAAATATGAGAATGGTTTTATGGATATTTTTATTAAAAAAATTAAACAGGAGATAAATTCTTATAAAAGTATTTAAATAAAAATTAAAAATAAGTGAAGTATATAAGCAATAACTATCCCACTGTTGAAAATGGACCTTTCTTCTTACACTTCTATAATTTCAATCCGAAGCTCCATAATTTTTGAAACGTCAACTTTGTCCTTCCATAAATAAATTTAAGCATTGAATAGTGGTGGAATTTAGGTTTAAAAGGATTTGTCATAATGTCCAAATTACAATGTCATGTAAAATTATTACTTAATTTTATTTAAATTAATCGTAAATTTTTTATTTCATCTTAATTTCTAAAAATTATATTCTAATTTAATACATTCTTATCAATATTAATTATTATTTTTAGTTTAAATAATTACTCACTACTTATTATACTATAATAAATAATCACTCATATTTCATTGTAATACAATTTACATTATTTACAGCTTAACTTAAATTACATTTTTACATATAAGAATGAAATGATGATTGTTTCGGCCAGATTTGGATGACCCTGCTAAAACACGTGAGTTTGTCGAAGACCGGGCGGACATTGTTGAATCCCACGAGCCGAAGCAGACCGAGCGACTTCGTCTCTAGGGGACACTAGAAGCTGGCAAAAACCGGACGATTACCTCTTTGCTGAGGGCTGGACACGCTGGGAAGGATCGAACGGGCTCTCTCGTCTTCAAGTCCTGGTTGTAGTATTCGTTCTCTCTCCTCGTTCTCTAAGTCGGGTGGTCGGATACCTGTCAAAAGCACTCCGACGATCAAGTCAGTAATATGACAGAGCGATCTGTAATGCGTGTATATATTTCATCGTAAGCCATCTATCGAGAAATCATACCTGAAACCTTTATTTATACGGATTGTAATGAGCTTTTACCTTTCATGGGCCTGATAACGGCCCAATCATACCTTAATCTTCATTAAGGGCTTTATTCAGTCATTAATGTTTAACCGTGTAGTCGACCTGGGTCGGTTGGGATGGCCGGTCAGAAGGGGTGGTCGGCCAGAGACGTCAACCCGGGTGGGCGACCACTTGGTTCTGCTGATCGGTTAGCTTGGACGCTCGGTTTTGATGGTCGACCCGGATGGGCTACCTTTGGAAGATCGCTCGTTCTATGTATGGTCGGTCTAAGGACAACGTTTGCTTCGACGCTCAGTCCTGATGGTGACCTGGGTGGACGGCCTTGGGACAACCGTTCGATCTGTCTTGGGAGAATCGTTCAATCAGGAGGACCGTACGGTACAATAATTTTACTTATTTTATCAATTAATTATTTGTTTTAATAATTGGCTTTCTTTTCATAAATTTTCATTTCATTTGACTTCAAATCTCACAATCTTTTCCGTAATATATATATATATATAGATAAAATAAAATTATCAAGTTTTTTTTCTTCTTTTAAATTCACTTCCAAAACAAACACAAACTAAATAACGAAAAATCTCCGATAAGTCCGTAAAGTAAAATTACGAAGTAAAAAGCATCTGAAAATGTGATCTTGAATAAAATAATGGAGAAATTGGAGGAAAGTAGAACTTTAAGTTTAATTATTACATAGTAGTTGCGTAGAATTTTCTCACGCGTTGAAATTTTCTAACCTACCTTATAAAACAATATATGCAAATCCAAAATCCACTAACCAAATTAAATGAAAATAAAACATTTACATACTTAAACTATTATTATAGTGCATATTAACAACCATCTTATTCAGGTAATAATTTATTTACATAATTGTTGACATTACATTAAACAATTTAACATTCAAATTCATATGTGAAAACAAAAATTACATTAAGTAATTTTTGTGGTTGTTGTGTGAAAACAATCTGTCTCCTTCAAAACGCGTGACATAATTGGCTCGTTGATTTGAAAAAAAGATGCCTTTGAATGTCTACATCAATCAGAAGTTTCTATTATTAATACACGAAATATAAAATTCGTACGATAACTGTTAAGGTACATCCAACGGTGACGTAACACGTTTGATTAATATATGTCATTTACGATTAAAAACAACCGTTGACTGACTTTGGGTCGTTTTACAAATTCTACCTTATTATATAAAAAGACTAATTTTACATCTAATAAGAATGAGATTATTCTGTTGATGATTAGTCGTGCTTTCATATCATTTTAAATATAAAAAAAACATCTTTGAGATTGATATTGATAAATAAGATATAAAATATTTATCTACCATATTACTTTTTACTGTTAAAATAGCATTTTTAGGTGTTATACAAATTATTATACAAGGGTATTTGGTTTTCTTTTTTTATTTATGTAAAAATGTTGGATTAAAAATATTTAGACATTTTTTTAGCTAAGAACCTTAAATTTTATTAAAAGAAAGGGAGAAAATAGATTTAAAAAACAATTGAGAAAAGTTTTAAAAATCTTATTATTATTTTCCAATGCTAAGTTAATCCACATTACATGAGGAAATGATTTTTTTAGGATAGATAATTATTTTATTTTTATTATTTTGTTGTTATGGAAAGAAAGAGAAAAAGTAAGACAAAAGATTGATATGATAAAAAAAAGCAATAACAAAAAGTTAGGTTAATAAAATAGATAAGATGTAAATTATAAAGAAGATTCTCAGATAAGTTTCTTCTATGTAACTTCTTAAATACTCTAAGGATATTCATGTGTATATATATCCTTTCACAATACCTTACACTTACTCACAACATCACTTGTGATAGAGTCAATATCAGAACACATGGATCATTTGAAGCATCCAAACTCCAAACTTAATCATAATCACTCACTATCCCACAAATTCATCAACAAAATGAAGACTTCAATCCAGTTTCTGCTCTGTTTTTCTCTGTTCTGTGTTTTATTCTCTTCACTTCCTCTGTTCCTTCAATCAGTGAAGCCATTCCTCATGCAGTTCTTCAGCTACATGGTCGAAAAGAGCTACATGTTCCTTCTCTGCAATGGCCTTCTTGCTATAATAGCCATGAACTCTGGTCTCGTTTCTTCCTCTTCACCACCAACCACTCATCACAGTACAGAACACCCTGCAGTAGTTGAAGCAGTTGAAGCAGTTGCTCACACAGAGAAAAACATCCTCCCAGACTCGAATGAATCAGACATTGCTGTTACAGGACCAATTTCAGGCGAGGAAACCGAATCCCCACAAGAAAAAGAAACTATTTTGTTCATTGTAGAACAAGAAAATGTGGTATCATCATCGTCGGAAATGCAAGAGGAGGAAAAGGCCCTTGCCATCATTGAAGAAGACGAGCTTGCAGTGGATGACAATGAAGAGTTAAACAGAAAATGTGACGATTTTATTAAAAGGATGAAAGCAACGTTCTCTTCCAATAACTTGGAGCTACGAGCCATGGATGGTTTCTATTTTTCTTATCAGAATTCGCTGGTGACTGTTGTTAATTAAATAGCTAATCTCAGAGTTGATCTTCTTTTGGATTAATGACTTTAACTAACATAATAGAGTGTCATAGGTTTCAAAGTTTTTTTTTTTGCTTCTGGCCGCACATATTTTTGCTTGTAACAATCAAACATGCCCTTCTCTGCATGGTTCTATCAGACTATGTTGTGTGCTCTGTTTTTTGGACAAAGCTCTGTTTTTTGGACAAAGTTTGTTGTATGTTCTGTTATCTGTATTGTGTTTCAATGTGTAATGTCAGAAGGAAGCTATTTAATGAATGTTTACTGATTAACTTCAATAATGTTTCTTCCCAGAATAAACATTGTTTAGGTTTAGACATTCAACTTGAATCCAATGGAATCTGTTCAATCTCAAATTCTTTTATAGGTAAAATTATAATATACTAATAACACACATAAATCCAGTTTAATTATTTTTTTTCTCTTTTAAGATATATAGGAAATTGAACAAAATTTTCCCTTTTAAACATAATTAAACTTATTTTCATGTTTAATTCTAACATATTACAAGTTAATAGTTGTTTTGAATTGAGGGCGAATTGAATTCAAAATGGTACATAGATCAAAAAGCAAGGTTGAATGAAATGAGTACTCGTGGGAAGAATTTTTTAATATACTCAAATAATAAAGTATATTTTAGTTGAAATAAAACAATAATCTGACGCGTGTCAAACGAGTGGTGTACCTTGAAAGATTCTTATGAAAAAATGTTCAGTTCTAATCATCATCTAATTTATCTTCAACGTAGCTTTTATGAAAAAAAAAGGTTTTGTATAAAGTTTAAACTAACAACGATTTTTTCCACGAATTTTCTCATGTTTATTATAGTAATCTTTGGCAGTAATCCGATGATTGCTTACAATGTTCACAAATAATAAAAATAGAATTGAATATGACTTTCTCTTCGTTAATTACATAAATTATGGTATTATAAAATACAACTGTCGTGTCTTGTAATCACACTGAAGTATCTGCTGTCAGAAATATCTATTTTTTCTGCTGTTTTAAAGACTTTCTACAATATATAAAAAAAGTTTTTTATTATTTTATAGAAACTAAAAATCAGAAAGAAATATGATGTTATTAAATATTCATTGCCAAAAAATACATATATTTTTTATTTCAATATCAAATAAAAGACATTACAAAAGAGTATTGACTAGGATGTCACAGAGTGAAGAAGGGACATAGTAGTTTCTTTCACCGAACAACGTTTATAAATATTGAAAATTCAAACGTTGTGTTTCTGAACTTACCCTACTAATTTGACACGGTCTTTTTCGTTGCCAAAGAAAACACTAAGCAATTCTTTACTTGACCTGTCTCATTAAGTCTTCTCAGAACAAACAAAATCAGTCTTCTCAGAACCTGTTTTTCCGCAAAATCAATTCAACTTTTACGAATGCTGGCCTACGCTGTTCTTCATTTAACACATAATATAAAAATAAAATAAATATAAAAAATAATTTTTTGTATTTTTAGAAGAAAAAAATTAGGCATAATACCCAATTTTGTCCCCACTTTGGTTCGGAAATCTCAAGTTAGTCCCTTTATAGAAAAGTGAGTTTAATGGATCCTTACTTGTAATTAATTGACTCTAATGAGTCCCTTCCATTAAATAGAAGGAAACAGAGTTAGTGGACTGATGATGTGGCAGTTGTCTTTGGTGAGGTGTCAATACGCAATTGACATAGTGCTTACGTGGTGTTAGGGTTCCCCATTTTCAAATTGGGTATTATGCCTATTAAAAATTGGGGATAAAGGATTTGGGGCTCATTTGTTCGAGACTAGGGCATGTCCGAGAAAGAAGACAGAGGCAGGCAGTGATCGTTGTCGCTTCCGGAGCAGTGGTGGTTCGCGGTTGGCGACTTCTTCTTCGTTGTCAGTGGTTGTCTCTGTTTGGGGTTCGTTCTTTCGGGTTCGCTGTTTGGGGTTCGCAATGTCTTCGAATCACGGTTGTTCGTCTTGCTCATGGGGGAGCTATCACGGTGGTTCATCCAGAGGATTGGTTGGAAGCCAAATATGCCACTGTGGGGAAGCTGCTGTGTTGAGAGTGGCAAAAACAATTAAGAACGAGGGGAAACAATTCTGGGGCTGCCCTAACTACAAGCGGACAAGAAATGAAGAACTTCAAGGATGCAATTTCTTTAAATGGCTTAGTGAAGATTGCGTAGATGATACTGTTGGTACTATTGCAAGGCAAAGGAGGAAGATTAATAGTCTGGAGAAATGTGTTAGGGAATGTCAAAAAAGGGAGAAGATGTTAATAACAATGATATGTTTTCTGGGATTGATTAATATCATTTTCCTTCTATTTAACGGAAGGGACTCATTAGAGTCAATTAATTACAAGTAAGGATCCATTAAACTCACTTTTCTATAAAGGGACTAACTTGAGATTTCCGAACCAAAGTGGGGACAAAATTGGGTATTATGCCAAAAAATTAAAAATAAGAAATTGTTACCATAGGGTAGACCCGTCCAACAAGACACGACAGCATACCAAGTCCAATGGACCGAATGATCGGGTGTAAAATGACTTAGAAGTCATTTGGTGATGACAACAGTTGAACAGAAATAAAGCACAATCAATGTGGTACCGACTATTGATGATTGTATTAATGATCATTAAAAGGTAAATTAATTGGTCAAATTCTTATTAACTTTATAAATAGGTTGTTGGGAATCATACATTGATTAGAGATAAGGCCAATTCATAGTATATAAGTGGGTGCAAACCTTACTTAACAAGCCATTTTGTGGAGTTGAGTTAGGCTTAAAGTCCATTTTTTAACATGGTATCAGAGCCATGGTTTGGAGCCTATCGTTATTTGTTGGACACATTGTTTCACCTGTTATCGAACCACCCATTAATGTCTATTCTGACTCAATTCATAGTATATAAGTGGGTGCAAGGTAATGTTTTAGGTTTAGATAATCGCATTGCTTTAGACCTCCAAAAAAAACTTTTGACTTGCGTCGGAGTATATTTTGTAAGTCACCCTCTATATACGAATCGATTACCAAAATTGAGAGAGAAGCAAACCTTCCACAAAGACAAAAATAGCATATAAGCAGTATGCTCATCCTAATTCAACATAAACATAAATGATAGTATCATATAAATGTAAAATTTTGTTATCAAATGGTTATTTTTAGTCTCAAATAATCTTTTTCTATCTTAGTAGAGCCACCAGCATAACGTGCACATCGCTCTCAACTTCAACTCGTTTTGTTTTGAAGATAAACCTTTTTCAAGCCACGTTGATATACAAAAATAAAAACGCAAAAGATGGAAAATAACAATAATTTATCAAAAGCAGCAAAATACTGTGTGATGGACAAAGATATCCATAAAGGTTTAATGTCTCAATAGGTCCCTATTTTTGTTCAGAATTTGAAATAGGTCCCTTTATTTTTTGGCGTCTCAATTGGGTCCTTATTTTTGTTAATTTGATGCAAATAAATCCTTTCCGTCAATTTCATCAAACGACGTTAATGAATGTGTGACGTGGCCTTACACGTGTCAATACTGTCCTCAGGTCACGTCACACATTCATTAACGCCGTTTGATGAAATTAACGGAAAGGATTTATTTGCATCAAATTAACAAAAATAAGGACCCAATTGAGATGCCAAAAAATAAAGGGACCTACTTCAAATTCTGAACAAAAATAGGGACCTATTGAAACATTAAACCTATCCATAAACTAATGAGAGGATTAGAAAGTTGCTTTTTACTTTTTATACCAAGATAATCACTAACAAAGAATCTAACTTTTAATATATGAAATCAATGAAACTTATATTTTAAATTCAAGCTAATGTAAAACATTAAAATCAGTTAGTTTATTAATAATTCATTAACAAACCATTCGATGATATTTGTTAGGATAATAATATTTTGACTTTTTTTTAACAATTTTTTGACTCTAATACGGGCTAGGATTGGTTTATTTGTAATTTTTTTAATTATTTTTTGCCGACGAGTAATTGCAAGACAGCAATAGGTAATAATGCAGATATTGAAATTTCGTTTTTTGAAATGTTTCCTCCCAAAACCTAGTTTTTAGAATCTCTACATTCCAAAATCTTCCTCCTATTTGGTGAATGAAGATATTTCTTATGCCACACACTCTACTACTCAATCTCACACACCCTCACTCACTTTCTACAAAAAATATCATCTTTAATTCTATATTTGGAATCTTTTTCTAATATTATATTCATAACATATTCTTTTCTCATCGATTGTATTCAATTATCACGAAATAAATAAAAAAAAATTCAGTCAAAATTTCAAGCGAAGATTAATCTTCAACCAAATTATACTCATGAGAAGAATGTTTTTCAAGATATTAGTTTCCAAATCCAACAAGAGAACAAATAATTATTAAAA
The DNA here is from genome assembly GCF_029865625.1 of Vigna umbellata. NCBI lineage: Eukaryota > Viridiplantae > Streptophyta > Magnoliopsida > Fabales > Fabaceae > Vigna > Vigna umbellata. Next base: position 14,748,376 of record NC_142165.1, on the reverse strand, counting down.
AAAATAAGCATGCCAAATTTGTGAAAGTGGTTGGTATATCAATAATAATTTTTATTGATTGATAATATAATTTGAAATAATAATAATAGTGAAAAAGAAAAAAGTTGAAAGCATGCAAAAGATGTAAATGGTTAAAAGAATTTTAGACCAGACCAGAAGACAACGTGAGACAATGCTGTTTCCCAACTTTTCTTACCTTTCTCATACACTTCTCTTTTCTAAACTTTCTTAGGGTCCTCAAAGTTTCAAAATTAATCACAAAACCCTCAAACAAAACATATACAAATATTATGCAAAAAAGGAGACCAAATATTACCCTTTTCCATTTTTCCTTTTTTTTTCATCATAATCCTTTGTTAGCTCACATGGCTGGTTGTGAATTGATTTCTTTTGTATAGAACTTGTTAAACTATAAATATGAATTGAAAATATAAATATCAACTTGATAACAAGAATGATACACTTTGTGTTTCGATTTCATGCTGCCCTCAGAAACAATTTTTATACTTTAAATAAATAATGGAGTAAAATTTATATGCCTTTGGAGTGGTAAAAAGCTAAAAGATGGTGGAAAAAGAAAAGTGAAACTTAAATTCAAGAAAAAGTAAAAGGAAATGAAAAAAAAAATATTATTTATTTTGTAATCAGATTCTTTCTTTATTTTTTCCTTGATTAAATACAAAAATATATTATTATGATGATGGTTTTGCTCTATTTCAAACGCTTCTTTTAAAATGCATATATGATACCGTTCCCTTGAGTCATTTACATCAAGAAAGTTTAATATGGAAATATAATTGAATATTATAATATTAAAGTGAACTTTTTTTCAAATCAATGTCTTTTTAAACCAAAACGTCGTGCTTCTTTTTCTTTATCAATTTATGATTTACGATTTGATTGAATAAATATCATCTCTATACGATTTCTCTCTTACTTTATAAACAAATTAGTTCTAAAAAAATATTAACGCTAAAATCTTATACACGGATGAACTATTAAAAACTCTTAAGAAAATTAAAAGTTTATAAAAAATTATAATAGTATACTTTTTATTTCAATAAAAACGTTTCTATATTATTTAAACTCCTTTTACTCATTAGTGAGTTATTGTGTTCAAAATATGTTTATGGTCGGATGTCTGCTAATATATCAAGACAGTTCCAATAAATGTTTTATTATAGTGAGTATATAGTTTTTTTTTCTTTTTTTAAAAATAAAAAATCAACTTCTCTTTTTCTTTTTGTCTTCTTTAGATTCTAACTAGGAGGTATTAACAATTTAGAAATTTAAATTTGGAAATTAGTTATGTAATTAAGTTTGGTAAATAGATTTTTATAAGTATGATTATATAGATATGTACACGGGGTTAGAAAATCATGATATATATAATTATAAAAGTCTAAAGTATAATATATATAAATAACATTTGAAGTTTAACTAGTCGTTTAAACTTAGTATACCTATTATAATTATATTTAATAGGTATGAGATTTGTGTTTATCACTTAGTCACTTAAGTGACAATGAAGTTGTAAATTATTATTATATGGATCACTCAAAGTAACACTTATTTGTTTTATACGATAGAAAAACATTGATTTAATATATGTATATATTTGAAATAAAAAAAATCAATATAAAATCGACACATTCATTTTCTTTTACTATGCCAAAAATATTGCTCAAATACTAATACGGATGTTTAAACAACAAAACACGTTAATCTAATTAATGGTTTGGGGTTTTAGAGAAATATCAAGACTCATCATTATAACATTTAAATGAATTAAGGTCAAAAGAAAGAATGGGTTTCACCTCTCTCGTTCACATACCTTTGTTCTTGAATGTAAAGATTCATGCTAGCACTGTAACATTACACTTAGGCAATGATAACTAGTGAGTCCAAAAAACATGTCTATAAGAACATAACTAGCAATTATTTGCATTACATATATCAAAGTGCATTAAAATTGTCTGAATGTAAGATTGAGTCGACCAGGAGAAAGACAAGAATCTTTCATCAATTCCTTTGGAGCTGAATTTGGGAAAATTGCTGGCACACCATGAAAAACATGTCGTGATTTACCACCAAATATCAGCACATCTCCAGAATTTAGAGCTACACTATTTGCCTTCTTTGCATTTCTCTCATCCCCATAAAGAAAATATGCAGAATCACCAACAGAGAAGGACACAACAGGCAACCCTTTTCTAAGACTTTCTTTGCTTTCATCACGATCCTGCATCAAGCAATTTCGAGTTAGATGCTTGAGAGAGCTTGTCCATATCTTAGAATATAAAGTGACTAACATAGAAAATGTATGACATATATTTCGCACAAAAACATGAGTTTGATAAATGCAAATCATGAATACCAAAAATATAACATACTAAGCAATGCTTTAGTATATGGAAATCTGAAAATAGAACAATAAGACAATAATACAGACTAAAACAATTACTATATTGACTAGAATAACCAATAATAGCCATATATTTTCTTCAGTTCTGATAATGAAAATGAAAATACAAAGTTTAGGAAGTTTAGGAGCTAACTTGATGAAGACCAAGCTTTCCACTATTTGTATAAAAATTGACTATGCAAATATCAGGAGTCATAGAGGGAAGAACTTCCTTCTCATTACATGCTCTGTATTTCTTTTTAGTCAAAGACTGAGCTTCTTGGATTGCTCTAGTAACTAGTTCACTGAAGTTATTGGGAATACTAGGAGGAATGGTACGATCAAATGGTCGCATCTTTCCATATTTATGGGTCACAGGATTCCAATTCCTACCAAGACACATCATCCTCAATTGCATTGGAGTTCCATTTGGATTTAGTGGTAGATAGAATCCTCCAAGACCAACGCCAAGTTCACGACAAACTTTCACTATTTCGACCTAAAAGTATTAGAATAAGTTTTCAGCTGATGGCAGTAAAGTGTGCAAAACTATGGATAAATGGGGCAAACCATGAAATGCATTATGCCACAATCCAACAATAAAGAATAGAGAAAATTGATTGCATGCTATGTATCATATTCTTATACACAATTAGCTACTTTCAAAATATGCTTCTGCTTGCCCTATTAGTTGATGTCAAGTGAAGCATTTTATAAGGAATTACAATACAGTCTGAAGTAAGTTAAAAATGAAGTACCTGTTCATCATGACTTAAGAATTTTTTCAAGAGTACCATACCAGGTCTCAACACCGACCCATTTGTCGGTTTCTTCTTAAGAATTCTACTTTCCTTGTTTTCTCCATGTAAAGTAGCTCCCACCGAACCACGATTCCTTCTTCCACGAAAGCAAATATCATATGGTTTGATGTAATCTGGCTCCGTAACAGAAGAATAGAAATTTTGACCACCACTTACATAGTTTGAATTGTTGTGTCTATTATAAGGTCCATTGATAGAGTTAGGTTTCTTCCTCCAACATTGAATATTCTGAGGTCATTCATTCACAAGTTAGCCTTTGAAAACAAGAAAAAAAAAAATAGAAAAGAGATACATTTATTTGCAAAAAGATAAAAGAGTTTATTTGTGTAAGGGTCTATCCTCTATTAAAATATTATGTACGTAAGCAGTGTCAAAATAACATGTACAAATCAAAAGTGTTTCAACAAGAATTTGAAGGTACTGGGGTTACACATAGTGTGATTCCTTAAAGCGAACTGTAAACCTAACATTGATTTGTATACAGATTTTTCAAATAGAAAAGATACAGAAACATAAAAAATATAAATAGGAGAACATCACTTCAGTGCCATGCATCGAAAATAACACGCCGTATCAAAGTGTTAAGGGTCAAAACTAAATTATAAAATAGAAAAAATAAATCATAATCATTTGAAGGATCAAATTTTTTGAAGGATCAAGGATCAAATTTTTCAACGAGCCTAAAGCAATCTATTATTTCAATAATATTTTTATTTCAATAAGAAACGCTTAAACAAAAAAATTTGAACAGATGCACCTTGATGGGGAATGGTGAATAAGGAAACGTCGGTGATTGGAGGAGCGTTGCGGCCATTGCGAAGCATGTCGGCCTTGGTGAAACAGAGAACAAAGAAGTCGGCCTTAGCAAAACAGATACCAATTTGTGGAGAAACATCACAAAAGAAGAAAGGAAAATGGAACGCAAATCTGCGAAATTGAGAGTGTGTTCAATATAGAAGACAGCGCCAAGATATTTGATTTCGTAGTCGCTCTTTCGTTAAAGGATATCTTAACCACTTTTTATAACAATTTTTTATACGTGTCATTATTTTAGTGATAAATTTGAATTTATTTTTAAAAAAAATATTTAAAAAATGTTATAAAAAAAACTATTTTCCATTCACTAACCCAAATATAATATCTCATATATAAAAGGAAATATATCATTAATCCATAAGATATGCTCTTTATTTTTTATTATTGATTTTTATAACAAATATCATCAAATTAAAGATTAACAAAGCAAAATATTTAACAAAATCAAAGATGACGTCAATAACCACAATAAAATATAGCCTATAAAACAAAAAGACCCTGAATACAAAAACTACCATTTCTTGAGAAATATTGTTGTCAAATTTTGAGTTAGAAACTATACATGTACCTTTCATATATTGTCAACCATAAATTAAGTTCAAATTTTTAAAAATTGTTAAGGACTTTAATTGAGATTAAAAATGTTTTTTGATAATCTAATTTATCATTATGTGATTGATTATATGACTATGGACAAAAAAAAGTAATTCAATTATTGTTTCTTAATAATGGTAAATTTTAGTCTCTTAAATTTAATTCAATCTTTATATTTAAATTTTGACTTAATTAATTTTTATTTTTTTAGAATATAGTAATGCTGCTCAATTTTAAAATAGGACTAAATTAATAATTAAGTTTAATTTGAACTTATATATATATATATATATATATATATATAGTATATTAATTTTTCTTTTTAAATTTATACATCAAACCACTCCATCTAAATATTAAAATTAATTTATTTTTTATATTTTTAATTTTAATTAAAACATTTCTAATTTAAACTTAAGAAATTTTAAAATATTAAAAATATAAATATAAAGTGAAAGGAACATAAATCAAGAAAAAAAAAGTTCAAACTCACAAAACCATATTCTCATCCCAACAAACTACAAACATGCATGAAAAAAGATGATAGAAATTATGTTTTGCATTTTTTACTTACACACATGCCTTCCACGTGTTAGTAGGAATTTGAATTTGCATGTTTAGTTGTATTGAATTTGCATGTTACCTTGAATTGAATTTGCATGTCAAGATTTTGTTGACCCCTGCAGTAGAATAAAAAAGTGTGCGTGAATTCTGGTTGAATCCGTGTGTTAGAGCGAATATAAGAAAAGAATATTTGACAACTTTATTTATTTAAAATTTAAAATTTACTTTTGATTTCATTCAATATCAATGCTTTCTTTAGGTTAAGAGTGATTTCAATTCGTTTAATTGCATTTGATTGCTTTTGATATTTTGGTTTTCATTATGAATGTGCATTAGACTTTCAGAATAGGTTTGATTGCCTTTAGAATAGGATTTTGCCTCTGATATTGATTAAAAGCATGAATTCGAATTGAACTTGCTGTGATTTGGTGAATTGAGTGGACTTTACTCATTTAAAGTTCTGAAAATGGACTTAAAAACTCCAAAGTGGGCATATTTTCACATAATGTCTTCCTGAAATGTAATTGAACACTCTTTACACCAATCTTTGCAATTCCAATTCTGATTTCTGATTTTAATCAATGATTCATTGTTTGCTTATTAGTTTTAGGTGTTTGTTGTTGAATTGATCTTCATTTTAGTTTGTGATTCTTGTATTTCAATTTTTAGTTCCTGTTGCATGTTTTACATCACTGAATTTTTATTCTTTTCCTATATTCACATTCCATTTCTTTCAGTTCTGTGAATTGGTGATTATCATAATTTTAGTTTAGATTTTTGTGTTACTCAAATTCCTTTTTCATTAATTTAATTTATTTGATATCTTGTTTTGATTGTCAACTATCCAGAACGTGAATATAGAATAGGATTTTTAGGCTTCTTTAGTTTCAATTTCCAGATTTAACTCCTTGTTTCTTTTTACATAGTTAATCATGGTACATATAGTTGTAGGTTATGTTTTAGGTGTACATAAGTAGTAATAAGTCCATTTTAATTGCATTAGTGTATTATGTCATATATATTTTACACGAGCATTTAAGAAACTAGAATTAAATAGCATTCATAGGTTCTGTTTTAGGATTAAAAGGTTCCATTTATTCCTTCATTTACATTGCATCTTATTTTACTTGTAGATACATATAAATACACAGCATTCTTGCATTAAACCATTACACATTCATTCATCATTTTAATTTAGGTTTTATATTCTATTATAATACATTCTTTTATTTTACATTTTTTCATTTCTTTTTTTCTTCAATCGGATTCTAGTTTTAGTTTCTTTTCTTTTTAATTTCATTCTTTTATTTTCCCACCCTGTATTAGTAGTTAATTAGTAAATAAATAATATAGGAATTAACTCTACATTTAAAAATTTAATTAACCGTGGTTGCTCCTATACTACATTAGTGTTAGTGGGGACTAAGGTTGTTAACTTTATGCGCGACAAAAAATCCTTTTAACAGTTGTAATTTGTATAGATTAGGTTCTGAATCTTAGTCTAATATGCTGCTTTCTTTTCTGATTTCTGGATGAATTGAAATTAGGAATGATTCTTAGATTCTGCTCTTTATAGGTTCGAATTATACATGATAAATTCTGTTTTGGTAGGTTCTTGGATTCTGTTCTTGGTAATATTCTGCTGTTTAACTATGAGTGAAAGAAAATTTTTGAGTTAGGTGTTGTGTGCATTGGTTGGATGAATAAGTGAGAATTGCCAATTCAGGTTCTGAAACATGACCAAGAATATTCCAAAGTGGGTCTCAACTTTCACAAGATGTCTTCCTGAAGAGCATTTGGGACTTTTTCATTGAAATCAGTGCACATTTACCTCTGAATTCGGTTTCTGCTTATGTTTTTAGCTTGTTCCTTGATTTTTGTATTTGCTAAATAGATTTTAGATTTGTTTTAGCTTAGATAATAATTTTTCTACTCTCTTTTCATTTGATTTTGTTCTTTTACGTAATGTCCTATTCTTGCTTTGTAGTTTTGTTTTACAGGTTCTTGTATCATTTGTTCCATATGATTAGCATTTAGGTTTCTTCAACTGTATTATGCATGTTTTGTAGTTTTGTGCATCATTGAATCATACCATGTGTAGTTTAGGTTATGCTATTGTTTTCGTTAGTTTAGGTTCTTTAATCTAGTTTGGATGCTATTTCGATACTGTTTCACATTAACATTTCATTGTCCAATTTAATTGCATTTCATTTTTTTACCAAATTGGCATGTACAAATACATACATAGTGCACACGTTTTTTGTTCTTACTAATATTCTGGTTTATTCTCTACTTTCAAGTGAATTTTTAATTCATTGCATTGCCTTTTATTTTCCAAGATTCATTTGGTTTCATAGCAGGAGGTGGTAGAAAAAAGACAAAAAGGGAAGGAGCTATAGAGAAAGGAAAGCAGAAAGGAAACAGAAGATAGAGGAAAGGGGAAGAAAAGGAATCTAGAAGAGAAGAGTCTGAGCAGAAAGGGGAGGATTAAAGGGAGCTTCAAGAGGTATGTCCTGAACTATGGAATTAGTATATGCATGAGTTATGGATTAGTTCATTTTGAAATGTGTTTCAATGTATCTCAAATTGAAGAACCAAACCACCACATAGTTGAAGATCACGCAATCGAAAGGGATTTGGGCTGTGGGATCATACACCCCTATATTTCATCCATGCACCTTTTTTGCCTGGATTGCCGCCACCCTATTCTTTCTCTCTTTTCTGTTTGGTCCCTTTCTTCCCTTGGGCTTGTTTGTAAACAGTAAATATATGCAATAAAATCATAGAAATAAAAGACAAATAAAAAGATAAAATTACAAAAAAAATTATAAAAAATGGCTTTAGAGTTTATTAATAACATCTTTGTATATAAATAATTAAATAAAATGTTTGATTTGTTAGTATTTTATTGTTATGAATATTGTTTTACTTAAATAAAAAAAATTAATTATAAAATTATAAATTTTTTTTAATGTTTTCAGCAGTTACTATAAATTATAAAAAAAAAATATTTTCTATTTTATATTTTTCTTTAAAAATGATTATATAAATAACAATGTTATTATTTTTTGTAATTTTATTTTAAGTGCGTATGTAAATATTATTATTACTTTATTGTTTTATATTTAATACTTATGTAAATAATACTATTGTTTCATCTAAAATACTTAGGTAAATATTACTTTTATTTTATATTAAACCCTAGTGCAAATATAATTACTATTTCTATAATTTAGTTTAAACGTTTATGTAGATATTATTCTCATAATATAATTACACAAAATGAAAAATAGAAAGTAAAAATTATAAAGTAAAAATAAAAATAAAAATAAATTAAATAATGGTATGAGTACTTGTGTATTCATTCCCTTAGTGTTTATTATCCAAAAGTGGAAATACGTAGGAGCAAGATGAGGTCTTGTGAGGTTGATCTCACTAAAATCCAAAGTTCATTTCCCTAAAATCCAAATCATGTTCCAAAATCATTTTGTACGAAGAATTCCAATGAAGAGTCTTAAAAAGACTACGTATCCTTGATTTTGGATCCTTTGTATTATCTTGTGGTTATTTTTTTTTGGAAAAATAACGATTTTGAAAACCACGTCAACTTCCTACAGTTAATTAAAGATATTGCTTTTGGACAGACATTGTATGGTGCTAATACCTTTTCAATGCATAATCGACTCTCGGACTCAATCTTATTTTTGCAAACCATGTCTTATTTTATAGTTTTTCTATAGTTTTGCAAACCATGTCTTATTTTATTGTGGACCTTACTTTAAGTATTGACGCCTTGTTAAAGTAATTTTTATAAGAAGATTTTCAAAATAGGGAATAAAATTTTTAAAATATAATTTTATGAATAATTTTTTTAGAGTGATTTCAATTATGATTAATTGCATTTGATAGTATGAGATTATCTGTATTTTGATTATGATGTTTTGGCAAGTTGTTTTGTGTATTGTATAGTCTGAAATTTGGTATTCAATTGATTTTGCATTTAGATTTTTGTTGCTAATTCTAATTTTCGTACCTACATTGCTTTTATACTTTGGCATTTAGTTTTGTTCAATTTTAGGTACTTTTCTGAGTTGATATTGTGTTAAATTTGTATAGATGGTTGCTATTAGAGTTCATTGCTGAAAGTAACTTTGGTAGTGTTCTTAATTTTAGGTTGCCGTTTGTTAGGATTTGCTTGGTTTTCATTATGAATTTAGATGTGCATTAGAGTTTAGGATTAACTAAAATTTTGATGTTATAATCATTGCATTAACTCTGAAACTTTTTATACTTCTTTGTTTGTAAAACTTGTGCACTTTCAGTTTGTCATCGTTCTGGGCTGTTCTTACCGTTTTTTTGTGTTGTTGTTCTACAACAAACAAGAAATCATGGTATGTTTCATTTATTATTTTTCTATTATTATGTTTCTGAGTTCTCTTTTTTGTAATGTTTTTGGGTGGGTCTTTTTTCTTCTTTCTCTTGTTACATGAAAAAAAATGTTTTTATGTGGTAACATATGATCATTTAAATTTAGGAAATTTCAATTTTAATAGGTATGTCTTTTACTATATATATTAACATTAATCATATTAATACAGCTAAGTTCCACATGATCTTATTTAAGGAGATCTTTTTTTCTCCCTCTATTTGGCTCTAAAACTTGGGGATGATAGCAATATGATTGCTACTTCTCTCGATTCAAAAAGTTTATCATAAATTTATTTATATTTAGTACTATAATTTTTAGTAGATAAAATTCAATGCATATTTTTTTTCCAGTTACGTTGTTAAACAAGTATTGTAGGGCATCATCAAATTTAATGACACTAGAGGATTTTAATTGCACAATTATACACAAAGTAAATGCTCGTACAATGAGCAAACATTATGTCTTTTCCAAAAAAAAGTTTTGACAGGATCGTCTACAATTTTCCTCTGCGAAGTTTTTGCATGATGAAAACGAAAGCCAGATGATAAAGTAAGTCTGTTTTATTTTGGTTAAGTATGTATTGAATTTAGGTTTAGTGTGATGAATCTATTTTACAATGCCATGTTTAATTCCTGAAAACATCAAAATTTGGTGATGAGATTTTTGTAAAATGAAAAATTTATGTTGCAACAAAATAGACAAATCTATATCATCCACAAAAAGATCCTCCATTCAACAAATGAAAGATGGTTGATTTGACCAAGTTAAAGTTAATGAAAGAAGTGTCTTTTTCACAAAGAAATTTTCCTGGATATTTTAACAAGAAAAGGGCCTGTTTAAGTTCTTGTCCGGTTTAAGTTCGGCCCTTTTCTTGTTAAAATATCCAGGAAAATTTCTTTGTGAAAAAGACACTTCTTTCATTAACTTTAACTTGGTCAAATCAACCATCTTTCATTTGTTGAATGGAGGATCTTTTTGTGGATGATATAGATTTGTCTATTTTGTTGCAACATAAATTTTTCATTTTACAAAAATCTCATCACCAAATTTTGATGTTTTCAGGAATTAAACATGGCATTGTAAAATAGATTCATCACACTAAACCTAAATTCAATACATACTTAACCAAAATAAAACAGACTTACTTTATCATCTGGTTTTTGTTTTCATCGTGCAAAAACTTCGCAGAGGAAAATTGTAGACGATCCTGTCAAAACTTTTTTTTGGAAAAGACATAATGTTTGCTCATTGTACGAGCATTTACTTTGTGTATAATTGTGCAATTAAAATCCTCTAGTGTCATTAAATTTGATGATGCCCTACAATACTTGTTTAACAACGTAACTGGAAAAAAAATATGCATTGAATTTTATCTACTAAAAATTATAGTACTAAATATAAATAAATTTATGATAAACTTTTTGAATCGAGAGAAGTAGCAATCATATTGCTATCATCCCCAAGTTTTAGAGCCAAATAGAGGGAGAAAAAAAGATCTCCTTAAATAAGATCATGTGGAACTTAGCTGTATTAATATGATTAATGTTAATATATAGTAAAAGACATACCTATTAGAATTGAAATTTCCTAAATTTAAATAATCATATGTTACCACATAAAAACATTTTTTTTCATGGAACAAGAGAAAGAAGAAAAAAGACCCACCCAAAAACATTACAAAAAAGAGAACTCAGAAACATAATAATAGAAAAATAATAAATGAAACATACCATGATTTCTTGTTAACACAAAAAAACGGTAAGAACAGCCCAGAACGATGACAAACTGAAAGTGCACAAGTTTTACAAACAAAAAAGTATAAAAAGTTTCAGAGTTAATGCAATGATTATAACATCAAAATTTTAGTTAATCCTAAACTCTAATGCACATCTAATGTCATAATGAAAACCAAGCAAATCCTAACAAACGGCAACCTAAAATTAAGAACACTACCAAAGTTACTTTCAACAATGAACTCTAATAGCAACCACCTATACAAATTTAACACAATATCAACTCAGAAAAGTACCTAAAATTGAACAAAACTAAATGCCAAAATATAAAAGCAATGTAGGTACGAAAATTAGAATTAGCAACAAAAATCTAAATGCAAAATCAATTGAATACCAAATTTCAGACTATACAATACACAAAACAACTTGCCAAAACATCATAATCAAAATACAGATCATCTCATACTATCAAATGCAATTAATCATAATTGAAATCACTCTAAAAAAATTATTCCTAAAATTATATTTTAAAAATTTTATTCCCTATTTTGAAAATCTTCTTATAAAAATTACTTTAACAAGGCGTCAATACTTAAAGTAAGGTCCACAGTAAAATAAGACATGGTTTGCAAAACTATAAAAAAACTATAAAATAAGACATGGTTTGCAAAAATAAGATTGAGTCCGAGAGTCGATTATGCATTGAAAAGGTATTAGCACCATACAATGTCTGTCCAAAAGCAATATCTTTAATTAACTATACGAAGTTGACGTGGTTTCCAAAATCGTTATTTTTCCAAAAAAAAAATAACCACAAGATAATGCAAAGGATCCAAAATCAAGGATACATAGTCTTTTTAGGACTCTTCATTGGAATTCTTCGTACAAAATGATTTTGGAACATGATTTGGATTTTAGTGAGATGAACCTCACAACTCATCTTGCTCCTACGTATTTCCACTTTTGGATAATAAACACTAAGTGAACGAATACACAAGTACTCATACCATTATTTAATATATTTTTATTTTTATTTTTACTTTATAATTTTTACTTTCTATTTTTCATTTTGTGTAATTATATTATGAGAATAATAACTACATAAACGTTTAAACTAAATTATAGAAATAGTAATTATATTTGCACTAGGGTTTAATATAAAATAAAAGTAATATTTACCTAAGTATTTTAGATGAAACAATAGTATTATTTACATATAAGTATTTAATATAAAACAACAAAGTAATAATAATATTTACATACGCACTTAAAATAAAATTACAAAAAATAATAGCATTGTTACGTACATGAGTACGTGAACTTGCCACTCACAACCTTTCACACTCTGACAGGCAATAAATAATGGTATTTGACTGAATAAAACTCTTTATTAAATTGAAAATATTGGTATAACAATAAACATCCAATAACTGGGAGCAGGGTCTCCGTCAGTTACATGAGAGCCTAACCTCTGACAAAACTCCTTTATCAAAAACTCCCTCAACCCTAGGTTCCTCCTTTATTAATACTAATTACTCCTTCCCAAAAAGGTAAAGAATAATAGTAATTATGCCTATTTATTATAATTATCTGGTAAGAATATTTCTATCCTTATTTACTATATTTACTTCTATAATATCCTGAAGTACGTCCTTTGAGTTTCCCGCCTATCCTACTGCTGTCAGATAGAACGCTCGTTGTTGCTTCCACTCGCTTAGGACGCTCGTCATCGCTCTACTCGCTTAGCCCTCTTTTTCTCTTCCCCCTATCGTTCGGTCATCGTGCTCCCCCCTTTCAACCGTTCGGCCACTGTCCTCTACCGTACGGAACCCTTCTTTCTCTCTCTTATATCTTCTTCTCTCGTAAACTCGACAGCCCCTAACAAACATTGTTATTTATATAATCATTTTTAACTGCTGAAAACATTAAAAAAAAATGGAGGATCTTTTTGTGGGTGATATGGATCTGTCCATTTTGTTGAAACATCAATTTTGCATTTTGCAAAAATCTCATCACCAAATTTTGGTGCTTTCTGAATTAAGCATAGTATTGTAACATAGATTCGTCTCAATAAACCTAAATTCAATACATACTTAACCAAAATAAAAAAAACTTACTTCATCACTTTCATTCTCATCATGTGAAAATCCTGCACGAGGAAAATTATAGACGATCCTATCAAAACTTTTTTTGGAAAGCACATAATGTTTGCTTATTGTATGAGCATTTACTTTATGTATAATTGTGCAATTAAGATCCTCCAGTCTCATTAAATTTGATGATACCCTGCAATACCTAAGGTGATTGAAACAAAAAATTATAGTACTAAAGATAAATAAATTGATGACAAACCTTTTGAACCGAGAGAAGTAACAATTATGTTATTACCATTCCCAAGTTTTCGGGTCAAATAGAGGGAGAAAGAAAAATCTCCTTCGCCAACCAATAAGATCCTGTGGAACTTACTGTATAGCTATATTAATATGGATAATGTTAATACATAGCAAAAAAACATACGTATTAAAATTGAAATTTAAGTTTAAATGATTATATGTTTCCACATAAAAAACATTTTTTTTCAAAGAACAAGAGAAAGAACAACCCAAAAACATTAAAAAAATAAGAAAAAAAGATCTCAGAAACATAATAAATGAAAAATACCATGATTTCTTGTTTGTTGTAGACAAACTGAAAGTGCACAAAGTTTTAGAGTTAATGCAATTATTATAACATCAAGATCCTAAATGATTAACTGGATAACTACAATACAATTCAAATTTAGCTTTAATAAATCCTATTCTAAATGCAATCAAACCTATTCTGAAACTCTAATGCACATTTAAATTTATAATGAAAACCAAAATAGCATAAGCAAATTCTAACAAACGACAACCTAAAATTAAGGACACTTCCAAAGCTACCTTCAACAATGGACTCTAATAGCAACCACCTATACAGATTTAACACAACATCAACTCAGAAAAGTACCTAAAATTGAACAAAACTAAATGTCAAAATATAAAAACAATGTATGTACAAAAATTAGAATTAACAACAAAAATCTAAATGGAGAATCAATTGAATATCAAATTTTAGGCTACATGCCAAAACATCATAATCAAAATACAGTTCATTTCATACTATCAAATGTAATTAAACAAATTGAAGTCACTCTTGAACTAAAAAATTATTCCTAAAATTATATTTTAAAAGTTTTATTCCCTAAATCATGTTTTGGAAATCTTATGTATAATGCTATAGTAAAATACTTATAATACTAGTGTAGAATACGAATAATGCTACAGTAAAATATGTACGATGCTACAATGAAAATATCTCGTGAAACACGTGTTGCTACATAAAAATGTAGTACAAGCTACAGTAAAATGTAGTACACCTACAGTGTTGTTACAATACTGCTACAATAATCCTAACTTCAACTATAAATAGGGGTGAGAACATGAAGTTTTTCATTATTGGAGTGAAATTTTTAAAGAGAGAACAAGAATTTAGTAGCAGATAAGGAGATTTGAGGGTTAGGATCTGAGTTATAAAGAAGGTTGTGAGAGATTTTGAAGGGTTTTCTTGTGAGTGTAGAAGGTTTTGAAGGGTAGAGAATGAATGTGTTGTTCAGATTTCGTAGAGAAAGGATCAAAGTAGTTCATCAAGAGGTAAGGGGAGCTAAACCACGTCTCTTTATTTTTTCTATGAAAAGATGATGATACGAGCTTGTTACTTGGACATGAATGTTGGTTGTTGTTTGAAAAATATACTTGAGCAATTGTTGTTTTATTATGTATGAGATTTTATTGATTGTTGGCCAATATAGTGATGATATATGAAGTGTTTTAAAGTGTAAGATATTAAATTTTGCTAGAAACATGATGTATGCAAATGGATGAGATTTGTGAAACTTGTTGGAGAACACTTTAGCTAAAGAAAGATAAGATACTTAAGTTGTCCATTGAGACACACCCTCTTTCCTAGAAGTTTACTCAACAAGCTTTTAACTTATCTCTTTTCAGAAAGCAAAGAGCACATGTTGTCTTGATGTAGAATTAAATGTGAAGTTGGTTGTATTTAGCTTGTTGTTTCTGTTCAGAAAAATAATTGTTACATGCTATTTTTGGTGTAGATTTTAGAGCATAAATAGTTGCTATGACTTGTTCTGTTTTTTAAAGATGGATATATGGTGTTTTTGATTAATGCTTTGAGTAGGAATATTTATTGTATTCGTGTAGTAGTTTTAGGTGGTTTAGTGTATAAAAATAAGTTTGGGAAGTAGTATGTTATGATAAGTAAAAATTATGATAATGTGTAGAAGCTTACCCACGTAATGGTCATACAAGATGAGTTTGAAATGAGAAATAGATAACTAAATGAAATGGATGATTAGTAATGTTACTTTGGTTACCACTTATTAAGTTAAGAAGTCAAGTTTTTAATTCACAATTCATTATATATAAGAGACTTGAAAAGTGAGGAATTGAGTTGTTAATAGATTGGAACATAATCCTCAACATTTAGAAATTTTAATTGTAGATTGTGTATGTCCTTTCATCTTTGCTAAACTGAATTATTATTTATCTATGCCTAGACAATTATGGGTATAAATATGAATGAATGAATTATAATTTTTGCATGAGAAGCTAGAGAAGGAATGAGTTTCAATTAATGTTGGAAATGTTGAATATGGGTGTGTTTGATTGATGAACAACTGAATGAATGAATAATTACATGTGGAGAGTTGTGGATTTGGTGAGTTCATGTGATGAGTATATTTCTTTGCCAAAGCAGTAATGTTAACTGAACATTTTTGTGATGTAATAAATGTTAGACGGCTATTGCTTTATCCATGAATTGATGGTATGTAAACGAGGGACTAATCTCTCCTTGTTGGTATTTTATTTGTTGAATCTTAATTTTGAAATGAAATGTTGTTCACTGTTGAGTAAGTGATGTATCCACTATAATGTTCGAAAATATGTGGCGACAGTGGGGAAGGACCCAAGCCTTGTTATAGAGGGAGAAGAGGTGGACGCCGGCAAGCGCACTGGTGATGACATAGTTGCTGATGGCCCTGATCAAGGAGGAGTATTTATGAAGAAGATGAATTAATGACCAAATGGGAGAAAGATTTTGGAATGGAGAGGTTCCAAAAACTAGGTTTTGGGAGGAAATCTTTCAAAGAAAGAAATTTCAAGTTTCATTAATTTTATATATTAAAAATTAGATTCTCTGTCATTAGTGATTATCATGGTATAAAAAGTAAAAAACAACTTTCTAATCCTCTCATTAATTTATGGATATCTTTGACCATCACACAGTATTTTGTTGCCTTTGATAAATTATTGTTATTTTCCATCTTTTGCGTTTTTATTTTTGTATATCAGCTTGGCTTGGAAAAGGTTTATCTTCAAAATAAAACAAGTTGAAGTTGAGAGCGATGTGCACGTTATGCTGGTGGCTTACTAAGAACCAAAAAGATTATTTGAGACTAAAAATACCCATTAGATAATTTATTTTAATAGTAAAATGATTATAAAAAAATTGATTTTTTGTATTTATAGAAGTAAAAGGTATTGTTAGATGAAAGTAAAAAAAAATGAGTGTCAATATTATTATGAGAAATGATAGTTTGACACATACACAATTTTTACATTTATATGATACTATTCTTATTTTTTATTTTTTTTCTTGTAAAAATACAAAAAATTATTTTTTTATAATTATTTTATTTTTATATTATGTATAAAATGAAGAACAGCGTAGGCCAGCATTCGTAAAAGTTGAATTGATTTTGTGGAAAAACAGGTTCTGAGAAGACTGATTTTGTTGGTTCTGAGAAGACTGAGACAGGTCAAGTAAAGAATTGCTTGGTGTTAATGTTTTTTATTTGATATTGAAATAAAAAATATATGTATTTTTTTGGCCATGAATATTTAATAACATCATATTTCTTTCTGATTTTTAGTTTTTATAAAATAATAAAAATTATTATTTATATATATTGTAGAAATTCTTGACAGCAGAAAAAATAGATATTTCCGACAGCAAATACTTCAGTGTTATTACAAGACACGACGGTTGTATTTTATAATACCATAATTTATGTAATTAACGAAAAGAAAGTCATATTCAATTCTATTTTTATTATTTGTAAAAATTGTAAGCAATCATCATCGTGTTACTAACAACCATTAATATAATAAACATGAGAAAATTCGTGGAAAAAACCGTTGTTAGTTTAAACTCTATACAAAACTTTTTTTTTCATAAAAGTTACGTTGAAGATAAAGTTTATGATGATTAGGAATTAACATTTTTTCATAAGAATCAACGATTGATGTTGAGATCTTTCAACGCACAACACTTGTTTGACACGCGTTAGATTATTGTTTTATTTCAACTAAAGTATACTTTATTATTTTAGTACATTAAAAAAATTTTCCCATGAGTACTCATTTCGTTCAACCTTGCTTTTTGATCAATGTACCGTTTTGAATTCAGTTCGCCCTCAATTCAAAACAACTATTAACTTGTAATATGTTAGAATTAAACATGAAAATAACTTTAATTATGTGTAAAAGGTATATGTTAAAAGAGTTTTCCAATATCATAATAATGTCATAAGCTAAATTAATCTCTGACTATTAAAGAAATTTTGAGAAAACGAAAAAAGTAATTAAACTGGATTTATGTGTATTATTAGTATATTATAATTTTACTAATAAAAAAAAGATAATGATGTTTTGACAACATTTTAATATCATCTACGTGTCATTCTGTGATTGATCCAAAATTAAACACTAACATGAACAAATCACATAATGACATGTAGATGGTATTAAAATGTTGTCAAAAAAATGTTGTTAAAGTATCATTATCTATAAATAAATTTGAGATTGAACAGATTCCATTGGATTCAAGTTGAATGTCTAAACCTAAACAATGTTCATTCTGGGAAGAAACATTATCAAAGTTAATCAGTAACATGCATAAAATAGCTTCCTTCTGACATTACACATTGAAACACAATACAGATAACAGAACATACAACAAACTTTGACAACATAGTCTGACAGAACCATGCAGAGGAGGGCATGTTTGATTGTTACAAGCAAAAATATGTGCGGCCAGAAGCACAAAATAACTTTGGCCACATCCGTTTTACCTTCAATGTTGACATCCGTTTAAGGTAACTTCTTTTTTTTAGGATTTATAATGCACCTGGATGACTACACTGCACCTTACCATTGCACCTTCAAGCACCACCACCACCAAGACTGGTTTTGTCTGGCACCGCTGGATCAGTTGCTTGCACCACCACCAACCTTTGCAATCTTCCACTGAGCACACTATGAAATGAAACTCTGTGGTACAACTGGCTTAAATCTTTTTGCTGTCTTGAAATATATTGTTTGTACAATGATTGTTATTTCCATGCTTCCTTCAATAAGCTGCTTTCGGGTTTAATCAAATTCCTAAAGGTGCCATTATTTATTTTTGATAGAAAAATCAGTCTTGTCTTTGGATGCACCTCTAAACATACCAAAATTGGTCTTTAGGATGCATGGATGAGGTGGTGGAGATCTTAAGAGGAATCAAGAGTGATGGGCTTGGTGCTCGGGAAGAGACAGAAATATTGGATATAAGGAGTGATGAAGTTATACTTTTGAAGAAGCCTCATTCTCCTGTTTCACCAAATTCAGTTGTTGACAATTGGGATAACCCCTCCTCTGTATCTAATTCCTTTTAGTTTCTAAGTTTTAATTTTTCCCTTGGTGAAGATCTAGTTAGATAATGAAACTTGTGTACTGTATGAAATGTCAATGAGCTAGTTTAGAAGTCATAGCCTTTACATGTACTCTTTCTAGAAGTTTCTGGTTTGAACTTTTATTTCAATTGAATCTGTTCAATTTATAAGTAAATTGATTGGATGTCAAATGTAAGAATGCAAGTACAACTCTGAAACATGGACCATATCAAAAGTTTAATTAACCATATAGAAACATGATAAAGTATTGTAAAAGAATACTAAAATTACTATTATTTTCTAAACCAGATTTCATCAAATAAAAGTAAGTCTAACTTTAGATCGTTAGAAAATGTAATTAACCTAACTAAACTTTTTTCCCATATGAAGAAAAAAATAATGATAAAGATGACAGTGGGGCATCAATGTCCAATCTGTTTTATAGTTAAAATTAAGACAAAGTTCCAAAAATGGCACCTGATCCTATATTTCAATTATCTTACACCGAAGAAACTCCATAATTATTTTGCATCAGTCACCAATAATCCCCACAAGAACATATGCCATCATCAAAATGGTGAAATCTATTTGAATCTCGTAAAATTACCTGTCGATTAACAATCTTTGATATGTATTTGAAAGCCGTGTGACAGTCACCACAAACCCGAAGGTTCTTCATTATCCTAATTGGTAGCTCAGATTGGCGAGTGAGAACAAAAGCAATCGCTAGTTTCTCACTATGATAGCTGATAAGCTCTTCTTTGTTTTCAAGCTCAAGATCATATAATGCATATTTGGTTTCAGGCACATATCCCATGCCCCTCATTTTGTTCATTATCTCCTTGAGTTTTTCATAGATCTTTCCTTTTTCTGGGTGTGTTTGATCTCCAGCCACAAACACATGAACTCCATCCTTCATGGTGACCCAACTACACCCAGCTTCCTTCTTTGCTGATGCATTCCTCATTGCTAATCTAGCCTCTGCCACATCTTCCCACTTCCCACTTGCGGCATGCATGTTAGAAAGAAGCACATAGTTCACAGCATTCTGTGGCTCTAACTGAATAAGCATCTTGGCAGCCCTCCGACCTAGCTCTGTATTACGGCTATTAGCTCGACAGCATGCTACCAAAATTGTTCTCCAGATAAGGGCATTAGGATCCATTGGCATTGTTTTGATGAATTCCTCTATCTTATTAACATCACCTGCCCTCCCAAGGAGGTCTACCATACAAGAGAAGTGCTCCATTCGAGGTGCTAGTCCATACACTCCACTCATTGATTTGAGATGCTTAAATCCTTCATCAACTAACCCTACATGACTACAGGCCGATAGGACACCAACAAAACTGACATGATCTGGCAACTGGCCGTGCTGTTTCATTTGTGTGAAAAGCTTTAGAGCTTTCTCTCCATGTCCATGGCGTGCATAGCCACAAATCATAGAATTCCAAGAATATATGTTCCTCACAGGCATCAATTGAAAGAATCTCGCTGCATAATCTATCCTTCCACATTTCGCATACATGTCAACTAGTGCACTGCCAACAACAACTTCAGATTCTAAACAAGCCCTTATTGCACATGCATGAACCTCCATACCACGCTCTAATGTTGCAACCGAAGCACAGGCACTAAGAACAGTGGCAAGCGTGAAACCATCCAATCTTTGGCCCCTTTGCATCATAAACCATACCATATCCATGGCTTTATGCAGGATGCCATTGTGAATATATCCAGAAATCATTGAATTCCAACTGACTTCATCCCTTCGCTCCGACATTCTAGAAAAGATAATCTCACAGTCCTCAATCTGCTCACACTTCCCATAAAAAGCTAGAAGCGTATTCTCAATTGCATTATCGTCAGCAATAGAGTATTTTAAGAATAAAGCATGAATTTGACGGCCCAGTTCAAGAAGAGAGAGAGAAGAAACTGCTGCTAAAATATTTATAAATGTTACTCTGTTGAGTTTCCATCCAGCATGCATCATCTCCAGGAAATATTTTATTGCCTGTAAGACTGACACGTCTGATGTTGCTAGTGCACCAATAAAAGAATTCCAAGAAACTTGATCATACTCTGGCATTAGAAAGAAGACTCTCTTACACTCGTCCATATAATCAGTTTCAGCATACAAAGTTAGAAGAGCATTCGAAACTGAAACATCCAAATCAAGCCCATATTTGGTCCCTTCACCGTGTATTTGTCGTCCTAGCATGATCCAACCCAAACTTGCACACGAACTCAAAGCACTAATGACTGAGAACTTCGATGGCACCATTCCATTTCTTCTCATTTTATGGAAACAGGTAACTGCTTCATCAAATCGCTCATTGTGGTCAAGGCCAGAGATCATAGAGTTCCATGAGACAGAATCTTTACTGGGCATGAATTGAAAAACTGAACGAGCATTATCAATGGCGTTGCACTTTGCATACATATTCACAAGTGCATTTCCAATCAAAATCCAGACATCAACCAAGGCATTTCTAATCAGATAAGCATGAACCTCTTGACCCTTTCTCTTCCCTTCCTTTAAATCCGAAAATTCACTTAAAGAACTTAAAAGAACTGCATAAGATGATGCATTTATTTCAACCAAATTGTTCATTTCCTTAAATATCTTAGCTGCTTCTTCACCATGATGCTGCTTCGCAAGTCCGACCATTAACCCGTTCATAGTCACTGCATTACGATCACCCATCCGTTCAAAAATCATTTTGGCAGAATCTATTAAACCGTGCTTTGCAAACCCACTGACCAAAGCACTACCGACATATAAATCTTGAACGAAGCTAGATTTTTCAATCCTCGCCAGCATCTGCTCTAGCAAAGCCAGTCCACAGTCAACCAGAGAGCATGCAGCAGTTACTAAGCTACAGAAGGTATATTCATTAGGCCTGCAGGTAAATTCTGTAGCTTCCCTTTGCATGCTTGAAAAAAACTTAAAAGCAGAAATTGCATCTCCCCTACGACAATAAATCGAAATTATAGAATTCCAGGATGCAGAAGTTTTAATTTTTATTTCATCAAAAACACGACGAGCATCATCAATGGAGGCCGAGCAATGTGAATACATGGACATTAGCACATTAGACAACACCATGTCTGAAGCATAAGGAGATTTGGAAATTAAGCCATGAATCTCCATCCCGAGTTTAAGCTTATTTGGACCAATCTCTTGGCACGCTCGCAGAGCACTACCAATGGCATAGTGGTTTGGCAAGAGACCAGCCGAAATGACCCCTTTGAATAAAACGCATGCCTCCTCAGGCATGCCATTTTGCGCATACCCAGAAATTAAACAAGACCACGAAACGAGGTTCTTTTGCGGCATTTCATCAAACAACTTCTGCGCGGAAACCAAGCCCCCGACTCTGACATATATGTTGATAAGAGTATTACACCAGAAAACATCATTGGCAAGCCCAGATTTGTAGATGTGCAGATGAAGCTGATGGGCATCTTCCACGCTACAAGAATCTTTGTATCGATGATATTCCAAATTCAAAGTTGGAAATTGGAGGTGGTGATGATGAGATGAGTTGCAGTGATGTAGCAACTGCTCTGAAAAAGCTAACTGAGTAGAAATAGCATGACTTGCATTGTGTAACAATCGCCTGTAGCAGAGAATCATGCTTTTCGAAACCCTACATAGCCATCATTTAACAGGATACTTGTTCATATCAAAATACTGCTGTGCTTTGCATTCTCAACAATTTTCTAGCTCCTACTACTCAAACCTCTTCACATAAAATCCACAAAATATTTCTTAAAGTGAGACCAATGAGCATACTTTTTGCATCTGGTTATTATACTTTCAGCCACAAAAAGACAAAATTACATTTGACATTCTAAAATAATAATACTTTAATTATATTTATATTATTTTTAATTTAAAACTATAATATATATTAGGGTAAATATATTTATTTATTACAAACGTTAATTTATAAAATACATTATTCTGGGTGTAAAATTTATTGGAAACTAAAAGAGTAATCAGAAAGAAAAAGGTAAATTACAATAAAGAAGTGGCTGCATGGAAGCCAGGTCATTGATTAGTCAGTGAGATAAGGGTAGGATCCACAACAATATCTACAACACTATGTGATGGATTCCTCATCACTTTGCATTGCAACAACACACACAAACATGGCTGCCAAACTCACTCTCTCTTCTCCCCTTTCCTTCAAAACTTCTTTTCTGCCAAAATCACTTCCAGATTCTCTTGTTTTGTGCTCCCCAAGAACTAATGTTACTGGTGTTAAAGTTCATGCTAAATTAGGTAACGATCACTGTTATGTAATTGTTATTATTATAATTATCATCCTGTTTCTCATTCTGGTGAAGTGAATTAAATGAGGTTGAGATGATAAACTTGGGAATGTGGCTCTGATCCTATTAGGTGGTGGAGATGAGGATGTCAAGAAAGGAGACAAGAAGAAATTCATCACCAGAGAGGAAGAACCACAACAGTAACAATTCCCTGTTTTTTCACTTCATAAGTCTTTTTTCCTTAATTTTCCCAAAGCTTCTATGGTAAATGTCTGTTTGGATATGATTACTGCTACAAAAAGGTTTTTGTGTGGCGCAGGTATTGGCAGACAGCAGGAGAAAGGGAGGGTGAGAATCCCATGAAGACTCCTCTTCCTTACATAATCATATTTGGTATGTCAACTCCTTTTGTAATCTTGGCCATTGCTTTTGCAAATGGTTGGATTAAGGTACCTATTCGATGAGACAGCACCTCGCTGTCTACTCTATTTGTTAATTCTCACGAATTTTAAGCACTTCTCGAACTACAGCAGAGAATTTGTTTACTTTTTCACTTATGTAAGGACATTATGTTACGTCTCGTTTTCATGATCAAGAGTTTTCTCCTCCTACCACTGTGAAACTCCGGCTGAGAAAGCTTCTTCATAGTGGCAGTTTGATGACCCTTGTACATTTTTAGATTGAAAACAAAGGGAGAAGAAACAACAATGGATAAGGATGTTTTTTTCTTCTGTTGGATACGCTGCTCGTTGTTTCAAGAATAGCATGTTGTTGATCGATGCGTAACAGTTTTTTGCACTGAAACTCATAACATGAGAAGCTTGATAATCCCATTTGTTGCATGGAAAATTAACAAAGGAATGTTGAAGTCCGAGATATTTAATTGTGTCTGCTTCTTGCTTATCAAACAAGGAAAAGAAAAAGGAAAGATGTTTAGTTCGATAGTATAGTATAGTATAGACCTGCAGTTTTTTCTTTAGGAGAACATATGCTTGACATCTCTATAGTATTAGAGACTGTTATCACAAATTTAAGAGTAAAACTGAAGAAATGTAGCGTGGTCTGTGGAATTTTTAACAATATGAAAACAAGGTTAGTCTCGTTTTTCACAAGTAGAAAGTGACGGAAAGAAGAGAATACCAACACATAAGGAAAGTGTATACTCAGATATAGTGCTATGCATAGTATGTTCATTGGAGAGTCAAATTTAGCTATAGTCCGGGGAGGTAGAAATTCATAGTTCATGTGTAAGACATTATTATATGCTCGACTAATCATTGAATTTTCATCACAGCATGTGCTGTAAGCATATTCAATTTCCTTGAAAGCTGGACAATAGTCAACCACTATGAAAATGTATTGTATATATTGACCTCGAACTGCAAAAATAAAATCATATCCCCTGAAGTTTTTTTACAAGGAAAGCAATATTTGATTCACCTATTCCAATCAATTCTCTACACATCGGATTAATGACCTTAACAAATGTTCTCATAAAGACCGCTTAAACGAGGCAAATACAATAGGAGACAAACATCATACAGCTTCATCATCTTTCCCTGCGCAGAGACTTGTACAGTTCAGCAGTAATATATTTGTGTTGAAACTTGTAAGTTGATCGTAGTGCCACAAATTGACCACTTTCAGTTTTGTGTATGAATAGATGATTGAGTTCCAGATGCATGGGCCTATGGACATGACGATTACCACTAGTAGATGAAGGCTCATGTCTCATTGTCAGTGGTAGTTGTGGTGGTAATTCTGGTGGAGGCTTGCTGAACTCCTCTTCATTTAAGTGTGAGTTATCATAACTCGATGGTGGTGATGGAGGATCTTCAAAATCGGATAAGTTTGCAACTATTTCTGGTATATAGTCCTGTGAAAATGGTTAATCATAATGCTGTAAGCATTCAGCATAGGAAAAAGAACATCGAAAATGCATGAATGAATACAATACATGAATGAGTAAATTATAAGAGTTGAAGAGATTATAAGTTACAAACATATCTTGAGATGTTAATTCATTCAATACTCTTGAATACGAGCAATAAATGCTAATGTGTAAGCAAAATTTTCTAGGGATGGGTAGAAGACTAATGAAATCAACCTAAACTAGCAGAAGTCACAATCCAACACTTTATACTTGCAAATGAATTCTAGTTCGTACTGTTCATATGATCTCACTACATCTACTCCAATAGTTATGCTTCAGCCAAGGATAGACCATCATTTTAGAGAAAATTAAGGACAGGGTATATACTGTCATAACCATTCATTAACATAATCGTCTAACAGCTTTAAGTTAATTTGTTTCAAAGTTAAAACGCGCTCAGGATTCTTATATGAAACACAACATCTAGTTATATTTCATAATAAAAAGAGCAGAGATACTCAGAACAAATTTTAATTGTATGTGCACTATGTCTACTAAACAACGGCCGCACAACAATTATGTAAGATTAGCACTTTTTACTATGCTCAGCCGCAATAAGTCGTAATACATTATTCATTTAAAAAGTTATACTCAGCTAATCAACAGATGTTTCAGTTTGATAATTGAATATTTATATTCTGAGACTCACTGCAACTTGCACCAAATAATGAGGTCTGAGTCAGAATTTATAACAACTATAAGTGAAATTGGAAAGGGCACAAATTGTCCAACAAGGTTGGACATATGAAATTCAGCTTTGGCATCTGATTATCCATCCACTTAGACATGGCTATGGTTTACTCAGCAGACAATTTTAAAATAATCTTTGAACACGTGACTTAATAATGGATTTAGTATATTATTGAATAGATGTTGTGCTTATGAATAAGCAAACATGGTCTCAAAATAAAGCTATTGATGATGGTGATAATGGCTGTAGTGAAAGATAACACTTGAGAAGATGCAATAGAAATGAGATCATCTTCATTTCCTGAAAAAAGAAGCAAACCATGAAATTACCTGCAAATTCAATATATTGTAACCATAACCTGAATCATCAAAAGCCGATGGAAACTCTGGAGCATGTGTCAAGTAGCCATCTACAATGAAACGGTAATGATAGATACCTATTGGGAGTGTTTTAACTAGGAGAAAATTTTGATCCACTCTCTGCAGGGGCTCCCTGACAGGACAAGGAAAAATTCGTCACATCATAAGATGAAGTAAAAGCAAGAGCTCTGTTTGGAATTTAAAAGTATGGTAGATGGTTACGTGGTCTCCCAGTTGTCCCATGATCCTGCAACAGCAACATTGGTAGCTTCATGATTCCACGTGATCCTTACCCTTTTCAACCTTTCATAAATCACAGATTCTACATATCCATTTTGTGGCAGGGGTTGCGCTACCGCCGCAGCTCCTTGCATGGCAACCACAGGTACCTTGAAAATAGCCATTTTAAATTTTGTGTTTCAAGGTAAACGTCCATTGTGTTGATGCGTTGTACCTCTCAAAAATAGCTTCATTCAATGTCACTTTAACTCTTAACTTGCAAGTTCTTCATCAGATTAAAAACATTAAATCCTTGTTCTTTTTGCAGAAACTTTTATTGGTATTACCTTGGAGTGAACTAATGTTGCAATGGCATGCATGTCTCAAGTCTCAGATACTAAGTTTCGTCGTTCAATACTTTTTCCCATATGAATGGAGAACAGAAGTAGTAGAATTCAAAATAGTAAATCCACCTTAAATTTCTATAATCTTTTCTCTATGAACTAAAATCCAACTTTAGCTGTACCATTCTACAAATCATTATTAAACTGTTAGCGCAGTCAAGAGAATGCTGAGAAGCATTCCACTTTCATGAGATGCTTATTGCTCACTACGTGGATTAAATTTCACCGTATCCCCTCTTAAAGCTAAACTATAACATTAAGCATTAACCTATTTAATATATTTTAAAAGAGAGAAAGAAAAAGAACAAACTCCATAAATTTTTTTTTTCAGTAAAAGAAATTAAGAAAGGATCATCTAACTCTGACCTGGGGTTGTGTGAGCAAGGGAGGAAACTGAACCAACGGATCTGTGAATCCGTTGGTATTGCGAAAGAGTGCTTCAGGCCGCACAAATTTCATGTCTTGTTCATACTCATAGTTCTCTTCATCCTTTTTAACCCCAGAAGAGCCTTCCCCATCCTTTCCTCTGCTGTTACTCCCCATCACCGAAACTGGATGAAACCCAAATTTTGATGCTTGCTAATCACCAGTATCCCCAGAATCAAAATACCACACAAAAACTCCAGCACAGAAACAGAATAGGGCAGATATTCATGTTCATCTGCGAGAGAACACGAATCCATTAGATAGAGAAGAGAGATTTAGAAAGCAATCTGGCATACCCATTTCAGTGCATACATAAATAGAACAAACCCTTGAAAGTAAGCCAGGAATTGACTCAAGGCAGCAGAGTGGCATTGTTGTTATAGAAAAAAATATAGTTTTTAATTTTTTCTTTTTTTAATATTTGATGAGTCTCTCTCTCTCTCCCTCTCTCTCTCTCTCTCTCTCCGGATGCCACTTTTCCTTGCCTTAAAGCAACTGAACAAATATACAGAGTTTTATTCTCCAATGAATTTGGAAGATTCCGCAGGGGACTAATTATTATGAGTCTGGTTTAAAGGAGAATGTTCCCCTGCTATCAGGAACAACCAAACGCTGTCTAATGAAACTGTACATACTTTTCGCATGGTTTCTTGTCCTTGTGTTGGTCAATTATATTAAACCATTTTCTGTTTGTAAAGCTATCAAAACACTATAGAATATTGATTCGGTACCATAATGGATTACACCAGCTAAACGAGCTTGTTTTCAGCGTAATGGAATTGAAGTCAAAAGCTTGTGAAAAAGTGAAATGACATGTGAAAGGAAAAGGTTCGAAGTTGCTACTTGTTATTTAACTAAACTCATAAGACAGTATCTTCAAAAAATAATACAGCAAAAGAAAAAACATAAAACAGCACTGTGTTGGGCTTCCGGTCTCTACAGTAAAGCATGAGTTGTTGATTAGATTTGACATGTTAACTTTGTCTTTTTTCTATTTTGTCTGTAGCTCCTTGTCTTGCATGATAAAGTTTAACCATTTCCACACTAGTGCATTTCTTTTGCCAATAGCAAGGCCACACCAAAACCACATGGATGGAAAAATAGAAAGGATTCCTCTTGGTTGAATTTAGATCATTTAACTTAACCATATTCAAAATATTTTCATACTAAAGTAATGATTTTTATTTCAACCCTTTTGTTAATTTGGTGCTGAATATACATATTATGAGGAAATTAATAAATTAAGTTTCGTGGCAAATGATGCAGAAAGGGATCTGTGCCTTTGGGCCAAACACAGAATATGAAATCCATGTTTTTATGTTGTGATTTTTTTTTGTAGCAGGTAATGACTGATAAGCTATTTTATATTATATAGTACACATCGTATCAGATAAACAATGCATAAAGAGGGTCTTCTTGTGTTACCAGTTCACTAGGCTCTTGTTATCGAATCCAACGACGGTTTATTTATCTTTTTCTGATGCATCTGTTCCCTTGAAACGAACAAGAACTTGCGCAATCAGGTGCTAACAAAACCCTTTTTTTTTGGAGGTTTATGGCTGTGTTAGAGGACTCTTTTAAGTCACAATATACACTTAGTTTGAGGATGTGCATACATAGATAGGCCACTTGAACTTTTTTTTCTCTGTCTACAATTTCATATACCAAATAGTTATATTAAAGTCAATTGAATCTCAATTATAGTATTTCATGCCGACCTATGGGCTATAACCAACCAGAGAAAATCATGCGTGTAAAGGGAATAAGTAAATTTGATTATATTAATTGTTAAGA
This sequence comes from Vigna umbellata, assembly GCF_029865625.1. Lineage (NCBI taxonomy): Eukaryota > Viridiplantae > Streptophyta > Magnoliopsida > Fabales > Fabaceae > Vigna > Vigna umbellata. The sequence goes on along the minus strand of NC_142165.1, from coordinate 14,719,152 downwards.
TTATTCAATACATCAAAATCATGATGTGTAGGCAAAAACTCACGGGTATTTTGTAGTCAAAAATGATATTTTGACTCAAGTAATTTTCTTTTATGTTCATTTGATAATATCTTTTCTTATTTTTTACTGCTTTCTTTTACAAAAAGAGTAATGGTACCATGACAGACTTTTACATTCATTTGATAGAGAATATAAAGATAAAATAATCATAAAAATATAAAATTTTGCATTTTTTTTAAGAAAGAGAAAAAAAAAAGTAGATAAGAATAGTTACAAATGAACTAAAAAATTGTAGGTTTGTCAAAAAATTATTTTTCTTTCGAAAAACTACAAAAATTCACTCTTTTAAGACCATTTACCTTTATTAGGTGTGTGTCAAATGAACGTCAATGTGTGTCATGTTATCCTTACTATTGTATCAGTGTAATAAAAAAAATACTGAAGCAAAATTTTCATTTTCTACCATTATATGGATGCATACTCTAAAGTATATATGCTTAGTGAAGGGGTGCCAAACCCAGATAAATTCTCCACGACCAAAAGTAGAGACTTAGGGATCTTTTCCATTAAACATCTGCTTTTGCGAATTTAAGATGCAACAATAGCATCTCAAGATTCCAAAGTTGAAGCAACCATGTGAAAAGCTAAGTGGAAGCATCAATAGATTCTTGTTTAGGCCTTTTGGAGTTGCAGAAATAGTTCCACCTGTTGATGAACTCAAGCCAACTTTACCAACCAAGGCTAAGTCCTGAAAGTATTACTGTATGTATCTATCTTCCCATGTGGTATGTTTTATATTTCGAAAAGGAGTGAGCATAATATAGGTAGCAACTGAGCATGTCTTAATCCACTAAAGCTCGTGAGAGCTAATTATGGAGGAAGTGGGCATCTCCTTTTGAGCATCCGATCAATGATGACAAGCTAAAGTAGAACCAATGCTACCATATTTTTATAGTTTCACGTTTCCTTGCTAGCTGTCGACTAAACATTACTAAATAATCTAACAACTTACGAGGATCATCATATTCAAATGTAAAGGAGATTAGGGATTAAGAAGAATCAGATAATCCAAGATCATATACTCGATTTACTCTTAATGATAAATTCACCTACTATTTTGTATTTTATTTTCATCATTTATTAAGGAAATTTTAAATATAAAATATGTGGTGGTAAATCCATATAAAACGTAATATTATTATCCTCAACTTTCAAAATCTCATAATCTTTTTATAATAATATGTTGGAAGACATGTGTTTTTTTTTCTCTTGTAAAAGATTTATTAGGAAGAGATTACAAAAATAATGACTTGTGGCATATTATACCTATAATTTCAAACATTAAAATAATGTGTTTATGAATATTTTTTCTTATATAATATTCAATTTTTTTATTTTACTTAAAAAAATTGACACTTTTCTCAAATCAAAATCTTAAAATAATAAATTTACAAAAAAAAATCTTATATAATATTTAACTTTATCACTTATTTATATTCACACTTAAATTTTCAAAAATATACCATTTAAAATCTCATTTTTAATCACACTCAATTTTTTAGCCTCACTTAACAACACTGCAAGGCACTGATGACTTCAAAAATAAAAGCTATTTCATATAAACAGAAACTATTTATTTATTTTTGTTCTAGAAAATTTATTACCAATATATTAAATATGGAAATATGTTTTTATTATGTGATATCACCTATTCTAACAATTAAGATTAAATGTACTAAAGCACCTAATATATACAGATGTAGTAAAACCTCATTTATCTCCATCTTTTTAATTAAACAATATAATGGTACATAAAACTTGAAAGACCTGTGTACTTTTTATTAGATCAAATAATTATTTTGTGATCATTAAAATACAAATGTTAAATTTAAAATATATCTTGAAAATACGATGTAACTTGTTTCTCGCTATAAAACAGAAGAGTTTCTTTTTTCTTTTTTTTTAAATGCTTGATCAGTAATTAAGAAAAGAAAGGAAAATAAATACGCCAAACCATCATTATCTTTGCTCATGTAATAACAACCTTAAATAAGATGTCTGCTTTCAGGTAAAGTCATCCAAATTTGTTTTATTTTATTTTATATTCTCTTTCTTTCTGTTAATTTGTTGTTAAAGTCTTCAAAGGCCATTTGCATCTTAAGGAAAAAAATTTGTTTCGCAATTTGCGCTATGACATGGTCAAATTTGCATCATTTATTATATTATATATAATTGTTAACAAGTTTTATTATCATTGGCTTAGTTGATCTTTATTTTATGCCTATAAAAAAATATTTACTGTATTTTCGAGGTTTCTTATTTACATGAAATAGAACCTCCCAACCAATGATGAACAGTTACTTCCAATTTTCAGCCCACGAATATGCTTTTTAATTAAAATATTATTTTAATCCCTCTTTATAAATCTAATTTAACATTTATCCAATAATTTATGTTGACCTCATTTTCATCTTTCTTTTACCATTGGTGAAATATTAAATTGGTAAATTGATTAGTAACACATCATTAAATTACATTGTCAATACATAAAATCAATTTATTTTAATAATAGGTCTTAGTGAAAGCTGACACAGTGACTCGAAAATTTGCAGTTTACATTGCACTTAGTCAATTTCTATCTCTTTAGTGGGTAAATTTCAACTTAGGCTTGTACTTCATGCACCCCCACAATTTCTTCGCAAACCCCGAAAATTTTTATAATGATATTTTACCTTTTGAAAAAGTCACTTCTGAAATATATGTTTCTTTATTAAAAATATACGAAATATGAATATCATTTATTAAAACAGTGTTAAAAATAGAATATAATTCAAAATCATAAAAAAGCGAGAGTGTCATTTCATTAAAAATATATAGAAAATATGTGTACGTTTTAAAATTAGAAAATATGGTAAATCATGGTTTCATTAGTGACTGATAAAATTTTGTCAGGGTTTTTACTTTCACTTTATGATTATTAATTAAAGTCTCGTACATGCTGACAATTTAATTTCTCTAATACATGTGTTTTATTGTGATTAGAGAGTTAATGAAAGTGTTTGTGAATAAATCAATGCGATAAATTTTACCAATTTCAAGATTTATGTATTATAATTTTCGTAATTATCTTTTTACTAGGTGGTTCAAATTTTACTTTTCCTAGACATATAATTTCAAATTAAGAGGAATAGAGGAAAAATGTTGCGGAGAAAAAAAGAAGATAAAAACACGTTCTGAAAAGAGATCTGTTTTGAAATTATTTTTATAAACTCGTTATATGAAAATTGTTTTAAAAGATATTATATAAGTTCTAAAACAATATGTTTTGAAACTTTTGTTCAGAAATATATGTTATGTATTTCAAAAAAATTATTCTAAAAATTTTATTTCAAAATTCTCATTCTAAAAATCATATTTCAGAAACTCAAAAAACCTCGTTCCACAAACCTTTTAGATTAGGAAATCCTGAAGTCACTGTTACAAAAAGATAAAATAATCATTTTAAAAATCATAGGAATGTGCCAAAATATTATGGAAGTACAGGGAAGAAAAATAGCCCAAAAGAAGGTGTTTCATCCAGCATCTCCAAGCACTTCATCCTCCAAACTTCTATAAAATTCCCATATTATCCTGTAAATAAAACGTTTTTAATATTTAAAAAATAAAAAAATTAAGCTTTATCAAAGATTTTTTTTAATTACAGCAGTAGCAACGTTGTGAGTGGTGCATTAATATTCACTCGGATATCATTTCTTCGTTCCCTCTGTTTTATCCTTCTTTTTTTCTTTATTCTTCTAGCTTTCTTCTCTTCTGTTCTTTTCTTTCCATTGCTTCTTCGGCACACAACACAAAGGACATTGCAAGCACACACTAAGAACCAACTAACAGAGAAGATTAACAAATTTTGGAAGGCAGGTGATTTATTGAGTAATACTCTCTTACTCCTCATCTACCAGTTCACCGGCACAATCTCCATAGATACTGTTTCGATCTGGTGGGATCCTGTTAAAACACTCACGAACGAACGGTAAAGACTGGCAGACGAACGATATCTCATTCTATGGATCGGACGGTAGTTTGGTGACGGACGGACGCCTTCTCACGAGCTCTTGGCTGAGGGCTGGATGCATTGGGAAGGGCCGAACGGACTCTCGTCTTCAAGTCCTGGTTGTAGTATTCGTCCTCTCCCTCCTCGCTCTCCAAGCCGGGCGGTCGTGCATCTGTCAAAGGCACTCCGACGCTTAATCAGTAACATGACCAAGTGGTCTGTAATGCATGTGTATATTGCATTGTAAGCAATATGTCTAGAACTCATACCTAGAACCTTTATTTATACTGATTGTAATGGGCTTTTACCTTTCGTGAGCCTGAAAACGGTCCAATCATACCTTAATCTTCAGTAAGGGCTTTAATGAGTCATTAGTATTTAACCGCGAAGTCGACACAGTGAGGGACAGTCGTGACGGCCGGTCAGCAGGGTGATCGACCAAGAATGTCAACCTGGGTGGGAAGCCACTTGGTTCTGCCGATCGGTCACGATGGACACTCGGTCTTGTCGGTCGACCTAGATGGACGACCTTGGAAGGCCGCTCGTTTTATGTACAATTGGCCAATAAGTCAGTCCTAGCTCAGACGTGCGGTCTTGATTGTGACTTGGGTGGGCGGCCTTGGAGGACCGTACAGTCTATGAAAGCTCGAATAATGTTAGTTTAGACGCTCGATCTTAATTGTGACCTGGGTGGACGGCATTGAGTTAACCGCTCGCTCGGTCTATGTGTCGGGAGGACGAGACGGTACAGACACCGACAGGAAAAGAAAGTCTCTCCATTACTCTGAAATCAACATAAAAAAAAAAAAATCTAAGCACCAACGGTACCTTGAAGCATAGGGTATGTCAACTAAAAATCACTAAATCTAAACATTAATTTTATTGTAGACTCACTAGTTGAAGACAAGTAACTCAACCACTAAACATTAGAATTTACTGAAGACCTTTTGAAAAGTTCTTAATGTTGGAGCATCTATAAATCAATACCTTTGCAGTAAACATTAATGAAAAAAAAAATATAAATATGCAAAAGAAAGAATCGGATCTCCATAACCGATAGTTCTTCGACATCCGACCACACCATTTTCGGATTTTCATGCTAATGTTCACAACTTTAATTTTTCTAAAATATATATATTAAATCTCAAAAAATCATAAAAATTATTTTTTAACAATTATATATTATCTAACTAGATTCTAAATTCATAAAAAAACTATTTATAGTCTTAAACATAATTATAAACTAATAAATTAATCATATAAATAATGTAACAAAATTTTTATGTAAAATATCCACAACCGATAAGCACATAATCAATTTTTTTCTATTCTAAATTACTTTTACTAATTTTAATAAATTCATATAATTATATTAATTAAAAATTATATATTTTCATTATAAACTTATACATAAATTTATAAATAATTATAAACTAATATAATAATTATTAAATATATAACGAATATAATTTAAACATATTCTAAACATTTATTAGAATTACACTGAAATAATCAATAAATATAAAATTAATAAATAATCAGCTAATTATTTAGGAGTAATTTAAAAAATTGAAAGGACAGGAAGGATGAAATGTTTGGAGGTGCATGATGAAAATTTCCAAAAGAAATTACATAAAGCCCAAATAAACTTAAATTGAAAACCCAACCGAATGAGGCCTCAAGCCTGAATAGTAATATCTTTCTGGCAATTACTTCCTTCATCCTATCATTTTCTTCCTATACCCTCTCTTCGGAATTTATTTTCCAAAACACAATAAACAATTCTGGATTTTTTTTTTTTAAATCTATCACCTCCTCTTTTTTCGGAAAACATTTTTCAGTATGGGGTAAGAGAAGAAATTTGATGTGGTGCAAGAAGCAATTACCTCTCTTTCTTTAATATTAACATGACATAGTAAAAGAAGCTTCTCCTACCTTCAATTTCTTTTAATATCTCAACTATTTACTATTAAAAAAATTAACTTTTAAAGTAACTATTTTTAAAGTTTTTCTTTTTCTGCAACTAAAAAACCCTATAACCCTATCTTCTATATTTTAATTAATTTTAAAATTTGTTGAAAGATTTTTTAAAAAATTTAACAAATTTTAAAACCTGTTGAATTATTTGAAAAATCCGTCAAAATCATTAAAAAATTTAACAAATTTTAAAATCCGTTAAAACTTTTAAAAATCTTTAAATATATTTCAAAATTCACAAGCATTCAACATATTTTAAAATTTAAAATTTGTTGAAGACCTCCAAAATCTACTAAGTCATTAATGTTTATCAATCTTAATAAAATAAACGTTATTTTTGAAGATTAAAGGTGTAGAAAAAAACACTTAACTTTTGTTCACTTGAATGGATTTAAATAACAGTGATTTAGTGAATTTGAGAGGATTTGAAGATAATTTTTTTTGTTTATTTGAGTGAATTTGGAAGTAAGTGATAGTGAATTTGGCAGCTAACGTTTGTGAGAATCAGTGTAGGATTTGATTGATATGACGGATTAAAAAAATTTACTTCTAAATTCACTCTTACCTACCTCTAAATCCACTAAAATAAACAACAACCAAATTTATTTTCAAATCCTCTCAAATTCATTCAATCACTTCTTCCTAAATCCATTCAAATGAACAAAGCCTTAGAAACACATAAATAACTATCCCGAGTAAACACATGGATCTAGAATTCCAAAGTATGACCTTTTACCCATGTGGACAAAAAATATTCCTTCACACATGTTCATACGTCCTCATCTCTATTTCTCTCACATCTTAACACCTTTCCCTAAACAGAAACTTACCCTATTCCACACTAGTTTTCATGGTATAACCAAACAAAAAAAAAAACAAAAGAAAAAAGGTAGAACTTCTTGTTGTCATGGATGAGTCATGAGCCACCTGTGATAGTATTTTTAAGTAGGATTTAGAGTGCCTTAGGCAACTTACACCAACTCATAAACCTATGATAGTGGAATACCTATTATCAAACCAACTTTGTTTTAACTTGCTTCATTGGAGAATCTAAACGTAACACAAAGTTAATAGATCTATAAGAGAAAAATTCATTAAGAAAAAATAACATAAATGAGACTTAAATCTAATTCATCTAAAAAATTCACACCACTCCTAACCTAAAACCTCATAATAATAAAGTTTCTTATTTTCATCCAATTTGATATTTAGATTCACATTTTCATTCTGAACACAATGCAACTCATTAGTAGCTGTTATGTTTCAGTTTTTCATTCCAACTTTGTTCAATCTTGACTCTCACCCTATCTCTTTTAGCTGACATTGTTGCAGTTAATGTATAACTTTGGTCACTTATCCTAAAACCAAATTCAAAGAAACGAATAAAAGTGTCCTTGGGTAGCTTTTACAGGTTTCTTTTGAGTAAGACACTGTTTACTACATTCTTAATTCATCAACAACAACAACCTTATTGAAACAGTCCAAGAATTTGATGTCCCACAATGGTGCTATTATGTTGTATTTTATGGTTTTTATTCCAAATTTGGTGGCTGGCCTTTAATAATTGCAAGGGTGAGGGTGACAACTATGTCTCAACCAATGCATAACATAATTTATTTGTCCTTCAACAATTATGGAACCCTTTTCACAGCAAAAATAAAATGCTTCAACTCGTTTATTGGAACATTTAGCCAAACTTGTCCCAACTGGCAAAAGATTTTGGTCTTTATAAATGATTTTGCTGCCAATAATAGTTTCCACGTGTTCTCAAGAGGACCAAGCTCATTGATATTAGTAATAACACATATATTACTTACTGCAATCATTCGCATGTTTTTGGAGACAAATCAATACTATAAAACTTTCTTTTTTTCTATATATATTGCACCAATACTAGAGTCACCTGTACAGAGAATAAATAGTAAACTTTTATCAGATATTTAAAATATCTTTTAAACGGGTTAGTTGTTTGTTTTTTTATTTTTATAGTAAATATTTTATTTATTTGTCAAAAAAGAAATATTCCGTTTTATTGAGTATGAACACCGACACTAAAATTAGCCCCGATTTTCTTTCAAATACAAGTGTTAATCACTTGTCATGAATGCTTCCGTTTGTCATTGTCGAAAATGGGTCATTTTATTGAAAATATTTTTAAATGAAATAACCTTTTGAGAGAATTTAAATCCAATTTCTTTCTATAAAATACATTTCAACGTCTAGTTGCAAATAAAATCTCATAGAAAATTAAAAATTTATTATAAGACTGTATTATAAAATAACCGGGTTTGATCAGAAGAAAAATATGATTGTTATTCTTTTAAAAAGTTGTTTTTGCGGCTAATCTTTCAACTACTTTATTGAAGTCCCACATCGTAAAGTACATATTAATTAATCTAAATCCCACCCTTATTTTAATTTCCAATGTGAGTCAAATTTGCTCGTGATAAAGTTAAGGCTAAAACCATCTCTTAACTAAACAAAATAGTACAAAAATCATCTTGGATCTGAGTAAATTGAAGTATGAGTACCTTATCTTTGTCCTCATAGTTAACAACAATGTATATGGTATATCATTTTAATACCATTTTTATCATTAAATAAAATCTAGGTTTCAATCATAATCTAAACTGTTTACCAATAATTGCATCAAACACTGGGAAGTGTAATGAAAAGAGAAAAGAAAATGGTGTGAAACTGAAAGATTAGATTAGTGGAAAGCGGGGCCGAGGAGCGTCGGTGGTGGGATTATTCACTCCAACAACAGAAAAATAATTTCCTGTTCAAAACATTCACCTTGTTTAAAATATCCTAATCCTTATGCAATTATTTTCTCATTTTTTTTAAATAAAATGAATTTACATTATATAAGAGTATATTTTATGGAGGAAAAAAGATGAATTACATTTAAGGATAGTAAAAGAAGATGGTAAGATTATGTGAAAAAATAAGGTGTGATGATGTGTGTGATGAGTAATAAAGGATGATGGGGTCCATCTCCTACCCAATCCCAAGCTGTCATTGTTTGTCAGCACAGAAAAAACCCAAAATGAAAAGAAAACCACAGAACAGAATAGGAAGATAGATAAATGAAGATGCTTTACTTTTACTTATAAACCCACACTCATACTCTCTTCTCTTCTGCATTCTTTACACTCTTTCTCTCTCTCTTTCTCTCTATCTATCTTTCTTTCTTTCTTCTTCTTTCCCTGATCCTCCAAATGAAGAACCTTCTCTTACTTCTTCCCTTTCTCTTTCTCCTCCTTTCCTCCGCCGTCAATGGCGCTCACAACATCACGCACATCCTCGAGAAACACCCGGGCTTCTCCACCTTCAACCACTACCTCACCGTCACACACCTCGCCGACGAGATAAACCGCCGCCAGACTATCACCGTGCTCGCCATCGACAATGGCGCCATGAACTCCCTCCTCGACAAGCACCTCACCCTCCCCACCCTCAAAAACGTCCTCTCCCTCCACGTACTAGTCGACTACTTCGGCGCCAAGAAGCTCCACCAGATCAACAACAGCACCACCCTCGTCTCCTCCATGTTCCAGGCCACCGGAGCAGCAGCCGGAACCTCGGGCTACGTCAACATCACCAACCTCAAGGGCGGCAAGGTGGGCTTCGCCGCCGAGGACAACGACGGCTCCCTCCACTCCTTCTTCGTCAAGTCCCTCCAAGAATTCCCCTACTACATCTCCGTCCTCCAAATCAGCAACCCCATAAGCTCCGCCGACGCCGAAGCCCCCACCGCCGCACCCTCCGCCATCGACCTCATATCAATTATGTCCAAACAAGGCTGCAAGTCCTTCGCCGACCTTCTTAGAGGCTCCAAAGCGCTTCCGGCTTTCAAAGAAAGCATCGACGGCGGCTTGACGGTTTTCTGCCCCACCGACAGCGCCGTCAACGGGTTCGCTCCCAAGTACAAGAACCTCACCGACTCGCAAAAAGTTTCACTCTTGTTGTACCACGGCGTTCCCCTTTACGAGTCCCTGCAGATGCTGAAGTCCAGCAACGGCCTCATGAACACTCTCGCCACCGAGGGAGCCAACAAGTACGATTTCACCGTCCAGACTGACGGCGAAGACGTGAGTCTGAAGACGAAGGTGAACACTGTCAGCATAATCGGCACGCTCATAGATCAAGACCCCTTCGTGGCCTACAAGATCAACAAGGTCTTGATGCCCAGAGAGTTGTTCAAGGCCTCCGACGCCGACGACGAAGCACCCGCAGAGTCACCAAAGCCTTCCAAGAAGAAGGGCAAGAAGGGAGTGCACGATTCCGCCGCCGATGCTCCCGCCGACGGACCCTCGTCGGATTCCGAAGATCAGAAAGCCGCCGATGAAGACAGCAACAATGTAAGTGGATTGCACGACGGCGTAAGATTGGTGTCGGCGGCGTTGTTCAGTGTGTTGATTGGATTTTTGGTTCTATGAGAGTATGATAACACAATAATGGTAAAGTCCCATGGAGTGTCGGTAGTATACAGCTGTGGTCAACCATCATTTCAAAGATTCTTTTCTTTCTTTTTCTTTATATGTGAAGCAAATAAAACAGTGGCACCGACATGTTTGAGGCCATGTGTACCTTTTTTTTTTTCTTTCTCTTATGTTAGTGTTACAGGTTTTGTATTTATTGTCTGCTTGTTTTTTTTTTATTATTTAATTTCCATTTTCTTCCTTCTTGAGTGTGGGTAGATCTGGTTTGTGGTACCTGCCAGCTGGGATGTGTTCATATAAACAGTTTTAATTTTAATTTGGTTAGATTTTAATGCGTTGTATTGTATTGTATTGTATTCTTCTCCATTCTTCTATGTCATAATTATTCTTGCATGGGATTCTACTCTTTCATTTTCATCACATATATTATAAACTAATCAGATCCTTGAAAATGATTAGTTAATAATGATTATGTGAGGAAAGTAAGCGCAGATTTCTGTATAATAATGCAAATAGGATCTGAACTTGCACCTGCTTAACACTGTTTCAGTTCTGGTAATTTGTATTAGGTGAAGATTATCTTAGGAAGTTTCTTTTTCAGTTATTACTAAATTTCGTTAGTTTCCTTTTGTTTAAACGATTTGCAGCATTTTCCTTTAAAGCGGTATTTGTTATCAGAAGAGGGACTATAAATAAAGAAATAAATAAATAAAATTTAATTTTTGCTTGTTTAGTAAATTAAAAATAAATTAAATACAGCATAAATGCTATTATATAATTTGATTTATTTAACTAAAAAAATATAAAAAAAATATGTACATAATTAAAATGTATGAAAATAATATAATAATTCTCCTCCCTTGTCTGTGGAACCAATTTTGTCGGTATCATCCCTCCTAAATAAATGTCGCTAATGTTGTACCTTTGACTAATGAAGTAAATAAGAGTTAAATAAGTTTTTTAACTTCTTTTTTCCTTGTATATTAAGCAGTGGCATAGCATTTTAATTCCAAGTATTTATTTCCCAAACACTAAGATTTCTTTCACAAGTTTAATTTATGAGAATCAAGGTTTAAAAATTGCGGTCACAATATCATATTTTTGGAGAATTTAAGAACAGAAAATTATTGCGGTATCTCCCTCAAATTATCTTTTTTTTCTTTAAAAAAATAATTTAAGTAATTGTTTTGTGTGTAGAAGCGAACATCACCAATGAGAATTCAGTTCTACCTGCTAAAAAAATTAGTCAAGTTCAATTAAACGGTTAAAACTTTAATAAATACGTAATTAAAATTTTAATAATCATATTTTTAATGTTTTATAATTTTTTATAATATGAATTTTTGATTAAAATCAGTCTAATCATATTACAGTCACATTCTATTTAAATCTGATTATTTATGTTTGAATTAATTATATAATTAATTAATTCTGATCACAATTACAGTCACATTCTATTTAAATCTGATTATTTATGTTTAGATTAATTAAATAATTAATTGATTTCGATCACAATTAAAGTCACATTCTATTTAAATCTAATTATTTATGTTTAAATTAATTAAATAATTAATTAATTTTGAACACAATCAATTGATCTCTTTTGGTCTCTTCTATATTTAGACGATTAGTCATGTTATCTAAACCGGTATATAAGATACATAGTAATCATAATAAAATTTGGGTGAAAAACTATTTTATTTAAAAACTTATGAATCCGTTAGGCAAGAGTCTTAGTGTTTTTTCCTTTGATTTTTTTCTTGTATTTATAATTATTTTTTGTTTTTAATTTTGCATTTAGATTTTTTTTCATTAAAAATCTACAATACTTTATTTTTCTTTTTTATTACTTAACTCATTGATTTTTTTTAGTTAATGCATTGAATTTACCGTCTATTAAAACAGTAACACTTAAAATAGGATAACTGTATTGAACACTTAGGCCAAGTTCATACTAACTCGATACCTGAGTAATTAATAATATAGAGCAAGAATAGAATGATAATTATTTACATGATACATTTAACAAAAATAAAATAGTTTTAAAAGAATAAAACTTTTATAATTTTTTAAAAAGAAAAAATTAAAAAAATAAAAAAAAATAATATCAAATGAATGTAAAAAAATTATGTATCTCAAATAATATTTTTCGATAATATAAAGAAATCAACTTCAGAAAACAGTGCACAAATATCAGATAAGATATTTTTGCTTGCAATTTTTGGTGAACCTTATAACAACAATGGTTAGTGCCACGTTTCCTTCTCAGTATCCATTGGTTCCATTTCTAATCAGTTCTGCATTCGAGACATTTCTAGCTGCTTCACTTAGTACTTTTCCAGGAAAGGGAACATTTTGCATATATATACATTTTTCCTCTGCATCACTCTCAGTCATTAATATATCTTTTACTTAAAAGATTGATACAAAAACATAATTGAAAATATACTATTATTGCAGTTATTAATTATACAATCGCAGGGGATCCGTATGCTGTACAACTACCAACAGACACGGATTCTCTATAATCACAACAGTGACTACTTCAAATCTTAACCATAAAAAACAACAGTGCCTACTTCCTAGTTCAAACAAAAAGTGTCTGTTCTTTTTAGCATCTTTTTCTACCTGTGCACACTTACTTTCTTTCTACCTTAACACTCTGCATATCGATGTGTTGTGTCTATTGTTGCAGCAGATTCAATAGAAAGTCTCGCAGGCCCCACTTATTTCAACTTTTACCATGTGACAGTAAAAAAATGAGAGTTCAATTTATCTAAGCAATCGGTTTTTTTTTTCTTTTTTTCACTCTCTAGCACCTTCAAACAGAACATAAAAGTTACTGTCCAAGACTATGGTCTCAGATTTCAAAAATAATGCTGCATGAATATTTTCAACTTATAACATCCTAGCTTGTATTTATCTCGTTTTTGTCTCTATCTATCTAGGTGTCTACTATCCATAAATGTTCTTCATATAGTTTACAAGTATATGTAGAGGAAACTTGCAAGGAAATGTCAAGCTTAGTCTTGTTTGGAAGCTAACAAAAGGCTGGCATCACTGTTGCTAAGATACAGATAGGTTTTTTTGCCAGATGAAGTACAAGTAGGCACGTTAGAAAAACCGGTGTAGTTGCCATCCAACTTTGAAGAACATATTTTTGCAACAAAGTCAAATTGTTCATGTTCTTGCACAAAAGGCTGTGCAGCATAATCTTCAACTGGCATCCACTGAATGAAAAAACGACCCACATTAGTTAAAAGAAAACTACTGAAATAACAATATTTTCTGGTAACAATGTCAAGATAGATTATCAGCTTGCAGTCTTCGTTGAATAGGAGAAGTTTAGAATAAAGGCTCAAATTAAGTTGCCTGCTAGAAACTTCTTTGTACACATTTTCTGTTGAAATTTCAGTTCATACATTTTTATTAATAACCACAAATGGCAACACGTTTTGCTAGTTATAAGGAGTTGCAAATGAAATGGTAAAAACAGCATTTGCACATCCTGTTTCACAATTATCAGGAAATTAACAGAGTGAAAGGTGAAATAATATGGTATTTCTTTTAGTAAACATGAAAGGCTATCAACTGAAATGAAAATGTAGCATAGCATCCTTAGAATGACAATTTATCTGAAAATCAGTGAGCTTCTCAATTGATACCTGCGCTGCCTCAATTTCTGAGGCCTGAATCTGAATGTCAGAGGATAGAGGTTCCAACATGCACACAAACATCAAATCTGATTTCCCGAAGAATGACTTATGGCTTTGCCTGATACCAAAGAGATCAGGAACGTTTATGATTAATGAATGTGCTATTATCAAAATAACACTATGCATAACATTCATCTTCCATGGCACCACATAATAGTTGATGAAGATAGTGTCGCAGTTTTACCTGAAAGCTAAAAGTTCAACAAACTTTGTCTCTATCTGAAAATAAGAATAAAAGCAATGGCATTAGACTTGGAAACACTCCAAAAATTATGAAATAGATAATATAGAGGAATTACACTCTACTAAATTAAGTTCTGAGAAAATTAAGAAAACCCAAAACATTATCAGCAGGAAGACATGATAAAAGAAACAAATTAATCAGCTATGGGAGGATCTTATGGCATATGATATATATTAGTAAAGCGTGACAATTTATAAATATTAAATACACATGAATGCTATTATTTTTACAAAATCTCAAGTGGAATTTAATTTACTCTAAAATATATATTATGTGTTTGCCTGCTTACCCCAGTCTCTTCTTTCACTTCTCTAATTGCACCATCACAAAGATCCTCACCCTGCAAATTGAATTCAAAGTTCAAAACACACGAAAAGATAATTTTGAAGATAATAATTTCGTCTATAATAATTTTAATATACTTCATTAACAACTCCTGTAGGCATCTTCCATAGAGCAGTGCCTCCGAATACGCCACTTTTTTCCTGAACCACAAGCATCTGTCAAACAAAAACAAGATAATTTCTCCTGTAACATTAGTATTATGAAACTCGAATGGTAACTGTAACAAGACATGTTTAATTAGTGCACAAAGCAGTAGGATAAACGCATAAAGAAGGTCGAAGGGTGAAACAGACAACAGGTGACAATGAAAGGGAAAAGGTTGATTGAACAAAGAAAAATAATTGCCCCAACGAAATATGGTTCTGTTCTGACCATAGCTCAAAGGTCAGAAGTAGTCAAATAAAAAGTTTGTCCCCACACAGATGAAAGGATAATGTTATTCCCACGAGCGATTCTTTCACAACAATTTTTATAACTTAAGAAAAACAGAAAGAAAAAGTTGTCCTAATACTTAGGAGAAGAAAATAATTTCCCGGAAATCATAAGAAAATGACAAGTCTAAGAAGTATTCTTACGTTTGGAATTTTTGTAATATATTGACAAAAATAACTCATTTTTTTTTATTGAAAGATTAACTAATATTGAAGTCTCTCTTACATTTTGATATTTGCAATCAAATTTTTATTTATAAAATTGTATTATCATATATCTAATTTTTTTTTTTAATTGAATATATGTTATTTTATTTTGTTGTTAAGTGAATGATCTATCTAGTAATTTGCATGTCTATGCTTACATGTCTTTATATGAAAAATAAAAAATAATTTAAATAAATTTTAAATTTATTGCAAATATGAGTATTTTTAATTGAATTTCTATGAAAAAATGTTCTAAAATCTTCATACTTTTCTAATAAGTTTCTGCTGTCAATTGGGATAATGTAATCATATGGGTTTTAATCTTAAGCACAATTTTTGACAATAAAAAAAAATCTTGAACATTAATCACTTTAACAAATGACATGTTTTCATATTATAAATTAAATATTAAAATAAAAATCAAATTAATAATATGGAGACACTACATAATGACATCTAATCACAAATTGGTAAAGATAATTTTGATTATTGAACTAATTTTTTTATTGTGCAAGTTCGTGATGTTTTTATTGAGAGTACAACATCAAAAGACCCTATCATTCCATCTTATCCTATTTGAGAGTAAAGGACTAAAGTAAAAAATATAGAAATTATAAACCTTCTATAGAATGTAAATTTTTAATAAAGATTAAATTAAAAATACATACTTAAATTTATGAGAAACTTAATATTTCTTTTAACGATACAAAATATCAAATCAATAAACCCCACCTAATAACAAAATTAAACCGTATATACTTAATTAAAAAATGTATATATGAAAGGGAGCAAGAATATTTAATCTGGACTCGATTAAAAATACCCAACATATTAGAGAATTAAAATTTAAGTCTTTCCTAAAAATAATCTCACTAGGAGGAAAGCTTACACTTCAACTAAAATAAATTGAAAAAAAAAATTACCTCTTTCTTGTCGTTAACGACAAAAACGGCAACACCCACGCGATGTGAAGCATTTGCAGGAAAGGTATCAGGAGTTTCTGGAATCCATCGCACAAGCATCAAATACTCTGGCTCAGCATGGTGATACTTAAATCCAGCCTAAAAAGGAAAGTGGCTTCTTAATTAAGAATTAGGCTTTCAAAATAAAGAAAGAATACAAAACAATTTTTTTTTTTTACCTTGACAGCAGTATGAACAAGATTTGAATGCAGTATGGGCAATTTGAGCCAGACCCCTTTCTTTCTCTGCAAAAAACGCATTGGAAATAATCACTGAAGGTAACAAAAAATGTGTACTGCTTCTATTGGATTGAAAATGTTATGAATCAATTTACCTGTTGCTTCCAATTGTTCATTGAAGCTTCCAATATGGAAGAGAAGAGCTCAGAATCCACAGGCTCCTGATTCTCCAAGCTTACGACAACTCCTCCATAATGATCCTCAACAACACTAAGCAATTCAACCCTTTCAGCTTCCATCTCTTCTTATTGTAACCTAAAACTGGAACAGATTAGCAGCAAAACGTAGTTGCTAACAAAAAACGTTGAGCTTCAACGATTAGAGAAGCCATTTATAATCTGCGAAAAGGTAACTCTTGTATGTGAATTGAAAATCATAGGTATCATAAAAAATGTTACCTTTGAATGAAAAGCATCCGCGTTACTTGATGAGAACGCTGAAATGATGAGCTTTCTTGACCCTTCAAATCTCTGAATCGTCATCCAGAACGAAACTCCGTCTAAAATTCTAGGTTGACTAATTAAATGTAAGAAATTAATTATTCATGACTTCAGTATGAGAACGACAGAAGGACACAAACATAAAATTTCATTCTTCAACTACTTTTCAACGCGTTAGGTTAACTGCTTCACGGAATTTATGAATCTCGTGTTTGGAAAATTTTATCTATTTGCTGCTTTTTCTTTATATATGATTATTCTTAATCACCTTTGAAGATTTATAATTTACTTTTTAAAAGAAAATTATTTTATTAATATATTTGGGCAGTATTGAAATGAAACCTAGGTTAGGAACAATCATTGTTTACCAAGTTCGCTAAGTAGTTAAAGATTTGTATTGTTAATGTTCTTTCTAGTAAATTTCCTTTGTTGCCTATTGCAAAGCATGAATGCTTCACCTTACTATTACAAACCTAATCCAACATTGCAAGCCGTGTCAATCTTTAATGCTACCATGCAATTGTTGTGCAAGTTGAAAGTTTGTATGGCATTAAACAGTCATCTCAAAGCCATAGCTAGGCAGGCAAACCAATTTCCATCATACACTTAATAGATTAAATCCCGACTCAGTTACCAAGTTACAACATGTTGTCCTAAATAATTGAATGATAGGGTACACCTAGTTATCACCATGCTCTCCTGTGTCATGACTCGTCTTCAGCTTCAGCAGAAGCAATTTCTGAATCCAATTTGTTCATTAATTGCTCGCTTACATGCTTGGCAACAGATATCATATCAAGAATGATGCTTGGATCCAGCCCTACACCTCCTCGTTTGGTTATGCCACAGATGTGCCCTTGCCTATTAACAGAGATGGAAACGGCAGAGTTCATTTGTGATTCCTCTTCTGACGTTGCATCCACAATATAGTGCCTCCCAATCTAGAAAGGAGAGATGGTAAGAAACTATCACAATTATGGTCAAAAAGAGAAGATAACACATGCTATACCTTAGTTAGTGTAACTATAACAGGGACTCCAGATGTGTCAAACTGCAGAAACTCCTCGTCGCTTACATCAACTTCTGGTTGCTCATCGTTGGATGCTCCAGCAGCAACTTGGACTCTTGGAATACCTGTATTGCACAAAGCAGCCTAAAAGAACAATAGTTATTAGCTGCATTGGGGTTTTTCCAGTTAATTTTGAAAATATGTTTGCATATGGTATTAAGGAAATCCATGAGAAAAATCTCATGAAACTGACAGCAATTTGGTCTGTGAGATTATAAAGATTACAGAATACAGCTAGTAAAAGGATAGTTTTAACTTTAGCTATATGAAACAACTAGATAAGAGACTACAAGTTTTAGGTATCTAACTTTTAACCGTTTCCTTATATAAGTCTTTTCAAACAGCCCACACAGTATCAATGGCCAAACTATGGTAAATGAACAAGAAAACTTGAAAAGTAAACATTTAAAATTGACAACATCAGAAAAGGATGACCTCTGCAATGCTAATTATTATAACCACAAATCCACCCCCATAATCTTTTCCAGCTTTTATGGTATATCATTCTATTTTTCATTTTAGGTTGTACCTTAATGGCAGCGCCTAGAGCATCCAACAAATTTCCATCTGAACTAACAACAAGCCCATCAATGTAAAGATCCCAACAAATTTTTCCTTCAACCACAATAAGTGATGAAAGGTCAACTCCAGCACCTGAGGAAAAAAACCACGAGCCCAACATACATATTAAAAAGAGGCAACAACAAGGAAGGAAAATGATATGGTAGTGATCATAATCTTCACCCAAGAAGGAAATAGACCTGCTCCACTTTTACCACCCAAGAGACAGTCTTGAAGAGCATTTGACAGCTCTGCTGCCAATTCATCACCCCCTCTACCCTATATACAAGCCAGAGAAAGAGTACCAAATAGAATAGTAATTTTGAAACATTAGAAGCCATATATTGAACAAAAATGACAAATAACACAACGATAATAGAAAACATTAAAATGGATGAAAATGTAAAGGTTATTAATCCAATGCACCATTTAACTATAATTAAAGCTTTTAAGGATTAATTTATTTGGTATGCTATCAATTTCAATGATCATGGTACTTAAAGTTGAATGACATGAAAAAAGAAGCAAGAAAAATAATAGAATACGCAACCTCAAAGGCTGGCTCTGCAGTCGAACTGCAATCAATATATATAGAGACTTTTCCTTTGTCAGGTTGCAACAAGCTTGGCTTTCCAAGTTCAGCCTGCATTGTGTAGCCAATATATCATGGTTAGTAAAATAACACGTTCAATTTACAAAAATTGTTCATAGTATTAATATTAAACAAAAGGATATTGCAATTTAAAACATAAGAGACAAACATTTTAACTTTTAACCAACCTTAATACTGGCAATGACATCTGTGGCACCCATTCTGACTCGAGCTGAACCATTTGCCTGCCAAGCAGTTAGTTTATCAAAGAAGAGATTAGAACTATTTAAAAAGAAAATTTTCAATGGTCTGCCAGCCAAATGCCAAATGATTAAAGTATTACCTGGGGAATCACTCCAGTTTCAACCAAGATTGGTCGATATGTCAATCTCTTTCTACCATCACATCGAAGATCATGAGCAATGCCACCTTGTATGAAATGTTTTTCTCCGAGAGATAAACCCACCATACCTGTAAAACAAGATTTCCTCTTTTGAAACTTTGTAACTACAAGTACAAATCGGAAACTCTTAAATACTGTGTTATAAACTATTTCTGTATCAAGCCTAATTGTCAAGCCAAGATAGCGGTGTACCACTATGTTACAGTCTAAGTTTATATACTTTCTGATTATCCATATTATTGCTGATGGGAACAAAATGATCTTATTAATAAAGTGTATCCCTTCTCAATTCAAATTCTTAGTATTTGAATACATCTCAGAAGCATGCTTCCCTCCATGCGGAACAATATAGTCTAAAATCATTTAAAATGATTTTCCCAACCTGCCGTTTGAGTTACCAAAAAGCAGAAAGTCATTAAATTGAAATAAGGAAACCAATCCTGACTCAGATATCTCAAATGGTTGTCATCATTGGCTATTTCTTCCACTGATTTGTCGAACAAAGTCTCTTTCGATACACAGGCAATTAAAAAAATTAACTCAACTGTTAAAAGTTCTAACGGATACACTCTAATAAAAAAATCAGGTTCACAAGACAAAAACACAAATAATAGGTCTCTGGCCTTATAATAAAAAATATAGCCAACCAAAGAGGCCCAAAATTTTGAATTATCAAATAAATCCAAGCGCAAGGGACCTGAGTTTCGAGGAGCACTACAAAGCCACATCTTAAACACTAAAAATAGAGAACACAAAACTTACGGGACCTGAATTTTCTTGCACACTGAAACCAACCATCATAATATTTACAAAGCATTTGAAGACCAAAATGGCATTCCAAGGTCCAACCTCAGGACCACAATATTCAGGGGTTAGCCAAACTACCCCAGATAACAGCATATACAAGCATTAAAAAGACTATAAACACATCAACCAAAAGTAAGATCAACGAGAAATCACATAGCTTACGGTACACGTGCAAGATAAAAATCTTAAATTGAAAAAATTGTTAAAAACCTGAATTCGGGAGAATTGGTGGAATTGGCGGAGAGGGGGGGGCGAGTGAATGAAGTGGGCAGACTCTTGAGATCCCTTTAGAGACGAATGCCGCCTTGGAGCGGAGGTCAGCGGTGGTTGATACACGATAGTTGGAGGAGGGAACTAAAAATTAGGTTTACCCATTAAATATTTTAAAAGTGCAGTATATTTTACCCATTAAATAATTAAAATTGAATAAAAATATATTTGTCCTTAGAATATTACTCATAGATTGACCAATTCGTACAACTTAATCACAATCATAATAATGAATAATGCGCAATGACTAGAAGAAAAAGAAAACTGGGTTCAGTAGCATAGCAGGTCACACAGACATAGATCAATCCGACAACCTCAACACAAATTCTTAAAAAAGGAGCCAAACCATAATCCGACCAAAATAATTATAAGACTTCTAAGCATCTTTGTGGAATGCCTTCCAAAAACATGGTTTTGGCCAAAACTTATTAGATCTTAGAAAACAAAAAAAAATGCAATCTACCTTCGAAACATGTTAACAGTTTACCTGGGAGAAATCGATACTGACAAGATCGAGAAGAATGGCTTTCCTTTTCTTAAAAAAAAAAAATCGAACATCATCGGTGCTTAATCAAGAGGAAAAGGAAAAAAACACAAAAAGCACAGTTTTAAACTAAAATTCAGAAGAAGAAAAAATGCAACAACCCATATAAAGCTGCAACAATTTCAATAACATGTTAAACACACAATAATTGAAAGAAAAAAAAAGTGTGCAGAAATTATACACATGGCATGCAAAGTTCATTTTCATAATCTTCACTTTACTTCCTCATTGAACTAAAAGAACACACACCTGAGAGAAAGAGAGAGTTGTGATGGATGAAGATAGAAAGATGACGCTGCTTAAGTGGCTGCGTATAGAACTGTCAAGTCAGCCCCTTTAATAAGATTTGGCCCTAACCCATGTGGGTTGGGGCCAAAAAAGCCCCCAGGACCAAAAATAATCTTTTATTGAAAAAGCCCACAGGGCTAAAAGCCCCCAAAGCCTATGGGTCAGGGCCAGCCCATGAGCCTTTTTTTTACAAAAATTTATGTACAGAAATATAAAATCATCATATTAAACTATACCAAACAGATCACTCACACAAGGCATTATGCAGGCACCAAAGAATAAAAAATCTAGTCAAATCAATCGTGCATTCTTTCTTGGTACATGGATATCAGGGAGCAACCAGTTAATACCAAGAGAAAAACATCACCATGTTTCATCCATCAATTACTACTAAGATAAAAATAAACAATGTTCCATTTGTCAGATTCAGTACAAGACAACACCAGAGTCATTGCTCATTGACATCCGGAGATGTTTCTTCTCCGCAAGCTTTATCAACACAACATAAGTATACCAGTATACCATGCAATAATCATGAACAGAGTAGAGTTCCAGTTTAAATCCTAAATTGAGAAACCGAAAAGCTATCCAATAAGTTTGCTCTTCTACCCATGCGAGAATGTGTTGGTATATTTTGAAACATACTTTGTGTTAGAACAGAGCAATATTAAAAATTAACAGATGAATTGTAGTTTAGCGAAAACAACTAATAGAAACTCAATCAATAAAGTCCCATTAAGAAGTATGTGCGCTGTAACACCACATAATATTCACATCCATGCAAGTAAATGGTAAACCAACAAGCAACAAAACTTATTGTTTGAAGTTTTTGAGGCTTCTTCAAACTCTCCTTTAAAAGCCCTCTCCAGCTTCAGAGTAATGCAATATTAAATCAAGATTAGCTTAAAATGAACTTCCAGCAGTCATAAAATATAAATATTTGCATTATCCATAGATGTTGAATCCTACACCAAATGCGGGGATATCTTAGAGCATTTAATCTCTTCCTCTATACCAACTTTCAATTTTATTCTTTTGCATTTTCAACTTATTTGGATATTTTTAT
Organism: Vigna umbellata; assembly: GCF_029865625.1. Lineage (NCBI taxonomy): Eukaryota > Viridiplantae > Streptophyta > Magnoliopsida > Fabales > Fabaceae > Vigna > Vigna umbellata. The sequence continues at coordinate 14,696,498 of NC_142165.1, read as the reverse complement.
GAGGGCATCATAAAATATAAATATTTGCATAAATAAATCATTACAGCAAGAGAATTTCAGGAGGAACCAAAACCCTCCCAAACCATTCTCACTTTAAACTTTCAGATGGACCAGGAGTTTCAGATGCAAGATCATCAATCAAAGTTAAAGGGTTACTCTTAAAGTGGTCCATATTTAAGAGGCAAATTTAAGGCAGAAAAAGAGGAAGACAAAAGATGCCCAAAATAGATCCAAATCCTGTTATTAAATATGAACCAAACAAGTTTAAAGGTCACAAAATCACTATTAAAATCATTATAGCTAACAACATAAAGCGTAATATGAAAAGACAACAACATATTAAAATCATGATATTAAAATTATTTATCCATATATGAAAAGACAACAGCATAAAGCATAATACCTAATATGAAAATTCAAACAAAAAAAGAATGTTATCTTAATAAGAAAAAAAGAATATCCCACCCATTCAATACTCAGAATGCAGGCTGCAGGAGTTCAATAAAACAAAAAAACAAAAAATAAAACAAAAGGCAGATAAAACAAAATGGATCATTAGTAACATTTACCCGTTATGTTTTTATCCCGTGGAGTATCAATCAAAAGTGCAATACCTGTTAACAGAACAAGCAGTGTATTGGTTGTCCGCGTTTAAAACTTATAGGTAATCAACAAACACAATATTTAAAAAACGAAACCAACCAAAGGAGAACAACAGCAAATTAACAATATAATAACATGAAGGAAAAAATTACTAAATTTATTGAATCTGAAATTGAGAAATGATAAAAATTACATTGAATAAAAATAATACTTCTTCTTGAAGCTTAAATTTGTTTTCTTGTGAAAGTTATCTTCTTAAAAAGGAAAATACTATATCCATATGATGCATATCATGGAATAAAGAGACCCGTCAATCTTATAAATTATAAGTTATAATGCAGTGTTCACTCAAATGGTTATAATGTAGTGTCATATAACTCTTTCCTAATGAAAATGACACATCAACTTTTCATTTTAACCTATATTCTCTAGCCAATTTCAAGGTTAACCACTACTCACCCCCTCATAAAGTTATGTAAATATCATTACACAATCTGGTTTTCTGCCATCTGAAAATTATATTTGGATATCATCTAAGATATTACCGTCCTAAGATATCAAAAGTGCTTACTTCACACTCATAACATACCAAACACATTTTACTGACAAGGATTAATAAGAACATTTAAGAAATTATATTTGTACATTTTATGATCCGCCACATTGAATTCTTGCCAGTCAAAGAAGGGAGCTGAGAAGAAATTTTTTTTCACCAAAATCCTAAAGGGGCAACTGAGATAATGGTGGGTCCATTTTGTATGACACTTGGTTTCCTAATATCCATGCACCAAAGTTGCAAAGGAAGAATGCTACGCATACAGACAAATTTTTACATACTTTCCTTCAACAAAAAAACAATTAAACCCTTGACCTTTGTCTACGAATACATTGGATAGCATTTTCTGCAATCAAACAAAATCAATATCCAAGAAAACTTTATGGGAACCAGTTAACAATTTTTATTTAAAAGCCACAATTTCTGACACCATTTGTTTGAAAATTCTCAAAACATAATCAACCATTAGCACTTTGATGGGAGAGACTATATATCTATCTATCTATCTATCTATCTATCTATATATATATATATATATATATATATATATATATATATATATATATATATATATATATATATATATATATACACACACACATACAATTTTGTTACTTGCTTTAGGTAAAAAAAGGGAAAATGAAATTCTCAGAAAAGGAATATGCAGGGGTCTCCATAAGTGATTTGGTAGCTTATGAATCATTGATGAAATGGGACACAACAATCTTTAGAAAAAACACGAAAGTATTTGAAAGAGGCTAACCTTGATTCTTCTTTGCCGCCTGTACCACCGCTGCCGTCAAGAGCTGTTGTTGACTCTACTTTGTGTTGTCGTCCACCATGCGCCGCCGTCTTCCGTCGACTCTGTACTGTCGTCTGCCGTCTACCTGCGGTTGCTAGCTCTTAAGCAAGTGTTTGAACAGAGAATAATTCAGGGTCGAAATTATGGGATGCAGTAAGAAAAACCCTTATTAATATTTTAATATTTTCTTCTCGTACCCTCCTTAACCAAAGAGTATAAACCTAGCCCATTACTCGTGCAGGTAAAACGGCATCTAATTCTTTTTTGGTACTTTATTTTCTTTTCACACCCCTACAATTTTAATGTTTTACTTAAATACCTCTATCTGTTATTTTTAACAAAAATCTCATTCCTTTCCTAATATCTAAAATATCTTATGAGTCGTGTTTGTGACATTTAGAATGTGTGACCGAATATCTGTTGGTGGTTTAATAGACTTCTATAATATGTTCTTTTTTACATATTTTTATATTATCATAATAAATTTATATTAAATTTAATTTCATAAAGTGATATTATGTATATATGTGTGTGATGATTTAGTTATATATTTAGTGGATGTAGAGTAGAAAATATAAGAGCAAAAATTATATCTCTTGAAAGTAAAATACAAATTTAAAAATTTAGCAACTTGCAATTTTAATTTTTACGAGTTTAATTTATTTATTTTTCTTGACTATGTTTAAAATGGTTCCTTTCTATATTGATGGACCATCTTTGAAAATGAAAATTGCAATGTTATGTTGAATTGAGTCGTTCTTGCTTGTCTTGTTAGTCTAACCAACCTTGTTTCATTAAGCCAATAAATAATCAACAAACATCAAGAGAAAGCGAAAGAAGAGAAAGAGAGGAAATTGATAAAATTTTGTACCTTTTCTGAGTACGTGTTACTTACGTGAGGAGAATTATTTTGTATTTATCAATATTTGTATAAACGAATTTAGTCATAATTTATATATATTATAAATATATTAAGTAGTGAGACATAAATCGAAGGTTAATGTTTTTAATTCCACGACATGAATATTTAATAGGTTCTATGTTTTATTTGATATTTGTGGCTAAGAGATGAACTAGGCAATTGATTATTAACGGGCAAACGGTGAAAAACTGCTCTGTTTTCCGTTGGTTTTGACGCTAACAACGTTAATAAGAGGAAGTAGAGTCTTACACGTACCAAACCTACTGTGTCTTCCGTTTTTGTCCTTAACACTGAAACTGAAGCAGAAGTCAGTTACTTAAACTGTTCCATTTGAAACTTACAAGCAACTGCATCCTACGTTGTCTCTCTTTCATTCTAATTCTGTTTTTCGCCATATACATACCGATACGTTTTCTTTCTCCTTCAGAAAAACTATGCTATACGTTACCAACATCTAAGGTTTGTAGAACCTGTATTCACTGAAGTGGAGAGCTACGTTGCAGGTACAATGATTTTGATTTCAGTGGATTCAATTCGCTTAGCTATTTTTTTTTTCAATTCTACATGAATATTTGTTGTTACTGCAATATTAAATTCTAGTTTATGCAATATTTTTTGTTATTATGTGTTTAACATGACTACTGATTGATGAGAAAATTACTGATATCAAATTCTGGGTTTCGTTGACAGTATGATATGTTTGATTTTGCTTTTTGAACTTGATTGGTTCACTTCACTCCCAGTGATGCATAAGATTAGCAAACTTTTTCTTCTCTTCTACTGCACAGATTTAAAAAATATTTCTGATGTATTATGTCAAAGAACAGTATACCTAATAGTTGCTAATAGAATATTTTGCATATTTTAATAAAAACTAGGTTCACCAAGCTCATGAACTGCTTTATTCTCTGTTTTTTGAACAATTTAATGTGTTTGGACTGATTATAAGATGAACACACCATGATTTTTGGAAGAAAATAAAATCATGGTGAGTTCACAGTTCATAACAAGTGCTGTACTAATACTAGTAGTACGACACATTAAAATCTGAATTTGTCGGCAGAGTTCAAAAACTGATTCTGCACGTGTCATTTTTCTTTCCTTACTGTTTCCACGTGTGTGGTGTTTCTTTGTAAGGTGACTTCAATTTATCGCAGACGACAGAAACAATGGCCATGCAAGGTTGTTATTGTCATCATGTGAAGTTGGTAACTCAAAGAAGAACACTGGACAGTCTAAGTTTTTCAGGCTCGATTTCGGTTAATAAATTGTCGAAGAACATTAGGACAACAACGTGTGATCCATCAAAGAGCAATCCGTTTCCAAAGTTTTTGGTCGTGAGAATGCGACAGACAGAATTGCCTTTGCCTTCCTCAAAGAACGGAGCAGCAAATGGTAGAGCTGTTAAAATGGTACGAACAACTGAGCTGGTGAACAGAAAGACAATGTCAGCGAATAAGGTAGAGAAGACAGTGAATGGTTCAGCTTCGAAGGTTAATGGGACAAGTCAAGTGAGAAAAAGACCTATGCCAGTCATGACCAAGACAGTGAAGTCTAGAACTAGAACATCTAGAGCACTTCCATCGTTGGAAGAGCTAAAGGTTTTACCCTCAGATGAAGGTTTCAGTTGGGCCAATGAACATTACAGCTCCTGGCAGAGGTCTATTGATGTTTGGTCTTTTGTTGTTTCTTTCAGAATTCGGATTCTGTTGGACAACTCAAAATGGGCATATATGAGAGGCTTCACAGAAGCAAAACAGGTAGGTTCTGAATTTTGCTTGTTGCCAAAAAAATAAAATACTGTTTTCCATTCTCGCTTGACTTGTAGTCCTAGGTGGTGGAAACAAATTAGTGTTTTATTTTATCAAATTGGTCTTGGTCATGTTTCTGTTTGTGTTTTTGTGCTTTAGCTGAACTGAGAATTTTTTAACATTCATTAGAAAATCAGAAGGAGGAAAACTGCCTCATGGTTAAGAGAGTCTGTATTGCAGCTTGGTCCAACTTTCATTAAACTTGGTCAGTTGTCATCAACAAGGTCGGATCTGTTTCCACGTGAATTTGTGGATGAGCTCGTAAAATTGCAGGTATTTCTTCTGTCATTTTTAGGATCATCATCGTAGACATTTCCTATTTTTTGTTAATAAACGAAAAGGGCTAGTTTTTTTGAGTAAATAGAGTGAATTCATCAAGATTTATTTATATTTTGGACTAGTATACAAGAGTTTTACTTGATAACAATATAACATTGTACAGGACATGGTTCCTGCCTTCTCTCCTGAGAAAGCAAGAAAATTTATTGAGAGTGAATTAGGAGCTTCCATTGACATGTTATTTAAAGAGTTTGAAGATCGCCCAATTGCCGCTGCTAGTCTCGGTCAGGTGTTTGATTTATATTTTCGTTAAATTGAAAATTTGACTTACACTTTTAAATTACTGCTGTTATTAATATGGTAACATGAATTCCGGGGACACATATTTGTAGGTTCATCGTGCTATTCTGCATAATGGAGAAAAAGTAGTAGTCAAAGTTCAAAGGCCAGGTCTGAAGAAGCTTTTCGACATTGATTTGAGTAAGTTGTGTTCATTTTGCTTCTGCCATTAACAACACCTTGGGGTTTTTTATTAAGAGGATGTTACCAATTATTAATTACCAATTAATCCAAAAGCCGTTTGGTTCAAACCGTTTCAAACCAATTTATAGTATATACTAGATGCAAACATCATCTTACAAACCAAAGTTGTTTAGAGTCTAACTAAAGTAATTTGCAAAATACTAATGTATTATAATTTGGTATGTATATCATAGACGTGGAATCTCCAACAGTATTTGTTTGATACACTTCTTTGATTCGAGAAACTCTAAGCTGAAGAAGGGTATTTATGGTTAGCGTATATAGAGTTTAATGTAAAATTATAGTGAATGATTTTTTTGTTTGTTATTCTCACATGTTTGCTTGCTCTATCCAGAAAACTTAAAGCTGATCGCAGAGTATTTCCAGAGAAATGAAACTTTTGGGGGTCCACTTAGAGATTGGATTGGAATATATGAAGAATGTGCAACGTAAGTAATAAGCTTGGAAGTATATCGTTATGGAGATTTCATGAAGTAAAACATATGTTAAATTATGTTCATTGCATATCAGTAATTTCACCTTCTATTATTCCAATGCTTTCTACAATTTACAGTGTTTCACATGATACTTTGCAGTATTCTGTATCAAGAAATTGACTATATAAATGAAGGAAAGAATGCTGACAGGTTCCGACGAGATTTTAGAAACATAAAGTGGGTTCGAATACCTGTAAGTATCTTGCTGCAGCACTAACATAACATCCAATTGCATCCTGTGAAAAATTTTAGTGTCTAACAATTGTACTTTACTTTTGTTGTAGTTGGTATATTGGGATTATACTGCCTTAAAGGTGTTGACCATGGAGTATGTTCCAGGTTTTCCTCTTCACTTATACTATAATTTTGGCATTACTTTATTTACAACTGCTCCTAACTCTGATTTCTCCTGGCACAGGTATCAAAATAGACCAGGTGGATACGTTAACTTCTCGTGGCTATGATCGATTACGAATCTCATCACGTGCTACTGAGGCGTACCTGATTCAGGTGCACAATCTAATAGCAACATCTGCTATGTTTAATATGGTTTTCGGTTTGGTTACAGATATTAAGGAACTAGATTATCATTTTGTTTTTGTCTTATAGATATTGAGAACAGGTTTCTTTCATGCGGATCCTCACCCTGGAAATCTTGCGATTGATGTGGACGAAGCAATTATTTATTATGACTTCGGCATGATGGGAGAGATCAAATCTTTCACCCGAGAGAGACTGCTTGAACTTTTCTATGCTATGTATGAAAAGGATGCCAAAAAGGTCTTGATTTTGTACTACCCTTGGATTATTTAAATTTACAACATTGTCTTTTACTTCTAACTAATAAGAAATCACAAGTTGCTATCAAGGAATTTGAGATTTCCAACACTTTTAACTGATGAACTTTGCTATCCATCTTCAGAGTTCTTAAAACATAAATAATAGTATACCAGAAACAATGATGCAGGTTATGCAACGCCTTATAGAGCTGGGAGCACTCCAACCTACTGGGGATCTGTCTTCAGTAAGAATGCAAACTATTTGCAGTTCAAATATTCTCATTCTTGTCTTCACTCTTGACTTCTTAGATGATAAATTTACCATCCAGGTGAGGAGATCTGTACAGTTTTTCCTTGACCATTTGCAAAACCAGGCACCAGATCAGCAGCAGACCCTTTCTGCAATCGGGGAGGTTGGTCAACACTGTTACATTGCATCAGTGAATTCATAATATTTTTGCTGTTTGTTTCACTTGGTTACTACAAATTATCTGCAGAATCTTCAGTCCACAATTTTTATTCAATGCTTTCTGTGTCAGGATTTATTTGCAATAGCACAAGACCAGCCATTCCGTTTTCCATCTACCTTTGCCTTTGTTCTCAGGGCTTTTTCAACACTTGAAGGTGTGCATCTTCCCAATTGGCAAATTCTCCTACAAAAAATTTGAGCATGTCCCAGTGTTTATTATTAGTTTCACATTAGTATATAAATTATAATATGGTAACATCATCCTTTCTGGTGAAAAAACCAACTTCTTTAAAATGAATTAAAAGTAAGTTTCAGTAATGATTCTTTCATTTTTCTGACAGGCATAGGCTACACACTCAATCCAAATTTCTCCTTTGCAAGGATTGCTGCACCCTATGCACAGGTTCAGAGTTCAGATAGTCCATGAACAATTATAGTTCCATACTGCATTAAAATGCAGTGCTCATACTTTCTTACTACGTTACAGGAACTTTTAGATATGAGGCAAAAGCAGATTACACCACCACAGCTTGTGGAGGAGATAAGAAAGCAAGCAGATGATGTACCACACACACCTCTCCCCTGAACTTTGTTTGTTTTTGTTTTTTTCTATGATGTTTTTTAACATCTATTTGATGTGAAGCATGTACTTATGCCATTGTTCAATGTGATGATCCATTTGAATCGATAACTCTGGTGTAATGCTTTTAGGCTAGATCCTACACCATGTCAATGCCATATAGAGTTCAAAGAATAGAAGAGTTTACAAAGCAACTTGAAGCAGGGGATCTAAAACTTCGAGTCCGAGTTCTCGAGGTCAGTTTAGAAAAACCATACCTTAAAAAACACAGATAAATTTGTTCTATTCATTTGATATTATACCTTCTTACTTTTTATCCTCTTTTTCTTGAAAAAATACAAAAAATTTGACTATTTTACCTTTGTACTATGTATGAAATGAATGTAAATTCAGTTTATTCATATTTTTTTGGTTGCATTATTTTTTATTCAGAACCCTTTTTGTAAAATTGAGATTAATAAGTTAATTTGGCAGTCTGAAAGAGCTGCTCGGAAAGCAACGACTTTACAAATGGCAACTATGTATACCGTGTTAGGAGGAACTCTGCTAAATCTTGGTATCACTATGAGCAACCAAGGCAATGTAGCTATGGGAAATGGATCTTTCATTGCTGCAGGTTACTTTATCTTACAAAGCTTATTGTCCAATCATGTTCAAATTTCTTCATATGACTGATAGATGCAGCATTTGATTTGAATGTGCAGGTATTTTTATGACACTGTTTGTCAGATCCATGCAAAGGGTAAAGATGCTTGATAAGTTTGAAAAAATGATATAATAATTGCTTACCAAAATATTCGATTCTTTCAGGCTTCTGTAAACTTCTTTTGGCTCCATTTTATAAGATTGAATTAAATTTTTTTTCTATGATAATGTTTATTTTTTATTTTTTCTTTCAAATATGACAATTTCATAATTTATTTTCTTTCTTTATTTGACAAATTTGACTTTGATTATAATTCTCACCTGCTTTTAGTTATTTCCTTTCTCATCGCTTACTTTTTAGTGAAGACGACTCGAAGATTTTAAAAATCTAAATCAAATTTAAGAATACAATTTTTTATTTATTAATAAAACAATTTATGTAAAAATATATCATTTTTGTGCTTGGCTTTAAGTCCCTAATGTCTCTTTTATAAAAAGAAACCAAGAAAGAGACATATACGGTTGGCAAATAACATTAAGTGACGGATCATTAATTATTTGTTGACTTAAACAACACTCCTGTTCTTTTATACTTGTTTGTTCTTACTGTATTAGGAAGTGAGATGTAGTTGAAATAACATTAAACTGATAGTGCCTTAATTCTTCATTGACTTAATGCAGAACAATATAGTATTAAGAACCTCCATTATTATATATTTTTAATCAATGCATTTCAAGACACATTTTTATGTATTGTACTTTAGTTTAATATTTACAAGTACCATTGTCGGATTAAAAATAAACAATTTCTACAATCACTAAAACAGAAATAATTTCGAAGTAAATTCTATTTCCTGAAGAAAATATTAGCAATTCCCTGTTTGTGTATAATTTTAAATATTTTATTAATTGTTGAGTTGAAATTTATGAAAAATTGTAAAATTTATTGAGTTTTTATTGTTTCTTTATTAATTATGTCATTGGTAGAGAATATTCATCTTTTATAAATCATTTTTGGTATAGTCTCACATTTCAGAAGTGAAAAGTTTTAATTAAGTAATTTGACTCTTTAAATTATTTTTCACTTAATAAATTTTATAAAATTTATAGTATAAATATATTTCAGATTAATAAATACTAAATTTAATTAATATTTTATAGAGAAATTTTCATCAACAAACCAATCAAGGTTCTACAATAATAAAATACAATCTCTCATATCAATTGAATCAAATTTATTTACTTTTAAATAAATCTTACGATACAAAACAAATTACGTATTTATCATTATAAGTTCAATATCAAACCATTTCATCACAATATATCAACTTACAATTCAACTTCAATCAAACAATATTTTACTTATCAAAGATATAACATAGCTCAACTGAACGATAAATCTACTCTTTTTGTTTCAAATTGTGTTTTCCTTTTCTATTCACAATTTATAACCGGATTCAACTTGTCAAACCACTTAAAACCAATGAAAACTCATTTATCATTCATTGATATCAACACATACAAATCACAATTTCACATATGCAATAACGCTATCAAATCAACCAAACATCACATACAATCTCTCAAAGCGAGCAAATTTCTCTCATTCATAAATTGCAACCACTTCAATTTCATGTACACATCACATGCCTCAAGTTCAAATCAAATATTTCATAAAAACACATCTATAAATAAATCAAAACCATAACACATGTTCCATTTATTCAATCACAACAAAATTGTTGAATATATAGCTTCCCTTGCTTGGTTCATAAAATATTTCTTACAAACTCAACCTTACATAGGTTGTTCTACTTGCATTCAGAAAATTTCGATCAACGATCATAACACATATTATCAATTGTAATCAAACAAAAATTTAACTTGAGTTATTAAATGCTACTCGCAAGTCCGAAGACCCCACATATAACTAGGGAAGATGAATTGACTTTGTTCAATATTCTGATCAACTAAGATTGTAAACTTCAACATTAAGAGTCTTATTTGATCTTTAAATTGATGAATAATGAAGTCAAATATTAAAAAATAAATAAATGATAAATTTAGAAAAAAGTTACAAAAATAATAATTTTTATAAAACTAACTTGGAAATTTATTTATACTTTCAACTTTTATTATTAAAATATTTTAGTGTTAACTACTTTTATATATTTTCTAGTTTCTTACGAATTTAATCATATATTTTATAATTACGTATTTTTTATATTAAAAAACATTACTTCTTAAAAATGTAACATTTATAATTTACAAGGTAGATTATTATTTAGTGACAGTACAATTTTATGATATTTTCAATATATGAGTTTAATTGTTTATTTTTTGATATCTACTTTTTTTATTTTACAATTTTGATTTCTGAGTTAAGTAGTTAAAGTAAAATAAGAAAATTGTATTAAAATAAAAAAGAAGCAAGTATCTTTTATTACAATATAGCCACAAAAAATGTCTATTTTAAATTTTAAAAATTAGATAAAATTTATTGAGAAATAAACAAAATAAATATCACTTCTAAAGAAAAAAGATCACCATGCTGCTAAAAAAGATAATTGTAATGTCTCCATCATCACTGTACTAGAAAAGAGGGACAAGTACATGAAAAGGTAGTTAGCAGTTAGGTGGGTGGCTGAAGTAACGTGCATTTCCTCAGGGTAGGATGCTAGCCACCGTTTCATTGGTAGAGTTATTTCATTAAACTGCACTTTAAAATCATATTTTTTTTTAACAAGTCTGATATAAATATATATTTATTCTATATAAAATGTAATAATTTTATAAATGTATAAATTCAGACAAGACATGTGGCTTAATAATAACTTGTACAAAATTATTTAATAATAGCTCATACAATCGCACTATTTATAACATTTCTTAATGGTGAGAAATATAAATTATAGTAAAGAAATAATACTTTTATGCTTTAAATAAACTTTAAGAGCATAGATGTGGATATCTTTTTAAGTTGTAGCATTTTTAGAAACAGTTTTCAATCAAATTATTATTAGAAATTATTCTTAGATGAATTATTTCTACTAAATATATTTCTTAATTTTAATTTCACTCTTAATCTAATTAAAAACTAGTTCAAAATTTCCTTTGTTACTCGTTTTAAATCAATCTTTTTATATTTTTATTTCTACACTTATTAGGTGTTTATCTTCTTTTGTAATCTAGCGCTATTTGTATTGTTTTTAAGTTTAAATTTAACTTCAATAGACAACTTGTAATTCTTACTTATTCATATTCAAACTTACTGTCTTAAATTAAATATTTTTTATTCTACATCTTATCTATTTTTAATTACCTTATGTGTTTTTTTTCACTTCATTATTTATATTTTCCTTTCTTCCTATACCAAATTGACTATTTTTAATAAGTAATAGTGCTCATCACCATGAGGTTTTCATTTTTTAAGTATTTTTTATTTGTGTTTATATTCACAATATGAAAAATAAAAGGTAATTTTTTTTATCGGAGAGTAGCGTTTGTGTTAAAAATTCAAAAAAGCCATTTAATGTTTTTCTTTAAAGTGAAGTATAGTAATAATATTGTAGTCGATAAAGAAAAAAACAATAATTCATTAATCAATACTTTAAAGATATTACGAGACCGGGATTAATAGAAAATTAATTATTTTCAAAACCAGAAACTAAATTATAATTTGTTTGTCATCATTAAAGATTGTTAATGGGTCATTAGTTATTCTATTTTTAAAGTTTTAAGAAATCGTATAGATGATATCTATGAAAGATTGTCTAATGATAATTAGTGTATGATTGATGGATTAACAATTAATGTAATAATCTATATTATTATTACGTGTGTATGTATGTATAACTCATACTTTATACTTTTATATATAATAGTTATGATGAACATTTTATCTTTTATTTAGACCTAATAACGATTTAATTATATATTAATCAATATTAAGAGGTTGATTTGTTATTATCATTATTAACCTAATTATGCTATAGCTGTTGGTCATGATCATTATGTAACTAAACAATCATATTATTTGGTAAGGATGATTGATCACTGGATTATCTAAGAAATCAACCTATGATGGATGACTTAGATGAATCGATCAAATGAGTTTTGTTTTAAGTGATCAGTCTTAAGTTTATAAAAATTAATTTGGATAAACTTAACTTATGGTCAATTAAGAAGAAATCATCTAAGCCAAATCGATTACTATCCATAAAATCTTGATTAAGATCAATGTAGATAATAAAAAATCAATCATTCAATTAAACCTTTAATAAACCCACAAGGAAGGGAGAAAAAATAGTCATTCATTTAAAAAATATTTTATCCTATAGTCAAATTAAGTTTCCACCGTGGAAAGAAGACATGTGAAGCTTTCTATCTGTACCCCGCCCTCCATCCACATCTATGTAACATACATGCATCTTTTTTAAACTAAATCGTTTTTTATTTATATTATAAATAAATTTGATCAAATTTTACATATTTTCTATTAAGTTGAGATATATTAATTTGAATAAGATTATGTGTTTTAAAAATAAATTGTTTAATATGTTGGTAGGTGGACTAAGATTGCATGTGTGTCCTTTTACGGAAATTAAAAAAGTAATAAGTGTGCATCGCATGGGTCGCATTTTAAATTTTATATGCAATAACAGTCTTTAATTTATCAAACTCTCCACTTAAATCATTCTTGAACACCAAATTACCTTAAATTAATTATTTTTAATAAACCATTATTGTAATGTCTTTGTTTCATGTTACAAATTAATTACTTACCAAAATAAAGAGTATCAAAATCAATTTTTTCTATCTTGCATTTTCGCACACCCTAATCATCATAATATTAACAATATATTACCTCGGTTTGTAACATCGCAACGTAATCAACCTTAACACACTCTTAATAACTTTTCATATTATTAATCTAATAATAATGGTTTTTAAATGTTATTACTAATAATGAATTTGAGTTAATAATGATAATAACAATAATAATAATAATAATTATAATTATTGGTTACTACCTAACACACATTTGGATTAGAGTTGAAGTTGATGAATGAGAATGTTAAGAAGATAAGAGCGATTGGGTTTTGCTTGGCCTTGTCCAGTAACACGTTAAGCAATAGTATGCATTGAAAGGCGCGTGTAACTCGTGGCGTCTTCCACCACGCCATATATAAGCTCACGCATCACCCATTTTCATTCGCTCTTCACTCCTCTTTCGTCTTCTCACTGCTCCTTCCACCAAACAACAAACACATAGCTAACAAAGGTATATTCCAAACTTTCTTTCCTCAATTTTCTTCAGATCCATTTGATGCATGCATCAGCTTTTATCTGTTTCTTCATCGTTTATTTTTTACTCTTGATTCTCTCCTAGATCTCCATTTCCCCCTCGCTTCTCTCATCGTCATCTTTCATTGCATATTATTTGCTTGCATACGAAAACAACGAACGAGGAGCAGTCGCACAATCTCGCTCTGCTTTTTCGTATTTTTCAATTTCCGAATGTTTAACCGTTAAGAGGTTGATTTGTGCTTTGATAATCAGTTTTGATGATTCTTGTATCCTCCGAACTTGAAATCAGTTCTCAAATATTATGTATCTTCGTTTTCTAATTAAGCCTAAATCTCTCCGTGTTTAATGTTTTGGATCACAGACTCCGTTTTCATCTATCAATGGCGCCAGCAGCTGCAGCTTCTTCAGATTACATAAAACCCCGAGGTCGTTCATAAAATATTTTGGATTACCTACTTACACTTTCGAATTAGAGTATATTGATGTATCGCGCTGTTTATATTCCCTTCATTTCACCTCGTAAAGTTTCCTCTAGAACAGTTCGTTTGATCCGTCAGGCAAAATCATAAAGAAAAAAAAAATAAAAAATTAAAGCGTTAAATTTCATATCTCTGAACTCGGACAGACTGGATGTCTTTTCGTTAGTTGATCTTCTATGTTTGATTTCTATAGATGTTTGCATTGTTGGTGTTGCACGTACGCCGATGGGTGGATTTCTTGGTACTCTGTCATCTCTATCTGCCACTAAGCTAGGCTCTATAGCCATTGAAGGTAACTATGGAACCATATTTCAGTGCTCATTACATTGCATTTGAAACTTGTCATGTTTACATGTTTTTTTCATTGATACACAGCTGCTCTTAAAAGGGCTAATGTTGATCCATCCCTTGTGGAAGAAGTAATTTTCGGAAATGTTCTTAGTGCTAATTTGGGGCAAGCTCCTGCAAGACAAGCTGCTCTCGGAGCAGGAATACCCAATTCAGTAGTCTGCACTACTGTTAACAAAGTTTGTGCATCAGGAATGAAGGGTGGGTTTATTATTAAGAGAATTCTATTTGTATCATTTTATGTTTTTAAAATATAGAAAAAGGATATTAAATTTGTTCTGGTTATTGCAGCTACAATGCTTGCAGCCCAGAGTATTCAATTAGGCACAAATGATGTTGTTGTGGCTGGTGGTATGGAAAGCATGTCTAATGTACCTAAGTACCTGGCTGAAGTAAGGTCAATATTGCATTTAATTTGACTCTCTTTAAGATTTGTTCTAGTTGTGGCAGAAACTGATTCAGTAGTAAAACTTCAGGAAAGGATCGCGCCTCGGGCATGATTCACTTGTTGATGGGATGTTGAAAGATGGGTTATGGGATGTCTATAAGGATGTTGGGATGGGAGTGTGTGCTGAGCTATGTGCAGATAACCATGCATTTACAAGAGATGACCAGGTATTTAGGATTATTGTCTTTTTAGAAAGATTTTAGCAGGATTATTGTAATAAATTTTTGTGATGTCTCTGTTTTTCCCTTAGGACAACTATGCGATTCAAAGTTTTGAACGTGGAATTGCTGCCCAAGATAGTGGAGCCTTTAAATGGGAAATTGTTCCAGTTGAAGTCTCTGGTGGAAGGGGAAAACCTTCAACAGTTGTTGATAGGGATGAAGGCATAGGAAAGGTAACCGCATAAATAAGTTGAAACATGGTAATACTTGTATGAATAGTAGTTTAGCCTACAAAAACACTTGTTTATCTAATAATATTCCCAGTTTCATGAGTCTGAAATATGTTTGAACGCCATAGGTTTTCTAAGCATGAGTTATATGAATATTGGATAATATTGTGAATATGTCCAGGTCTATTAAGGTAAACAATTAATCAGGAGTTGGGATTGGAATTTAAAGTTTTTTTTTTCTCCTCATAAACAAAACTTTTATACAGCTTCTAGCTGCAAAAATTTAGTAAGTTTATAGTCAATAGATTTGTTTATACTGGCTGTCGAATACAAGTTAATATATTGTTATATTTTCCTTTTTCTATGCCAGTTTGATGCTGCCAAGTTACGCAAACTTCGTCCAAGTTTCAAGGAGACTGGAGGTTCTGTTACTGCTGGCAATGCTTCTAGCATAAGGTTAATATGTTATCAAAATTTGCTCATTTTTTTAATGTTTAACGATTTGGATGCTACTTACTCACCATTTGATGTTATTATGAATGATAAAAATTTAAAAGTCCCCCTAGTCATGTGAGTAGTTTTAAACTGTCAAATGACTTTTTTAATTTGTTATGTGAACTTAAAAACTTTTAATACTGACCATCCATATGGTTGTATGGTCCATCCATATATTGTTGTATGGTTAAAATTTGCTTATCTTATTCTTATAAAAAATGGACTTTCCACTATATAAATCTCTTATATGTGTGTTGGACCAAGGGGTAGTATGGGGATGAACAATGCTTGTAAATCTGCTTCATTCTCCTGGTAGTATAGATATCAAAGAATGTCGTCAGGAAGACAAGTTTTTTTGCCTATATTATCTTTGAGCCACAAGTGATTCAGTTAGAGTTGTATTTAGACATATTTAATATTTTATATGTTTCTTTGTGTATTCATTTATCATTAATTTAAATTCTCAAATGATAATTAGCACCCATCATTAGTTTAATATTTTAATAAAAATGAAAATGCTCTTTCCAACAGTGATGGTGCTGCTGCATTAGTTTTGGTGAGTGGAGAGAAAGCACTGAAGCTTGGGCTTCAAGTTATTGCAAAAATCACTGGATTTGCTGACGCTGCTCAGGTACATGAAATATATTTTAAATATGAACTACATCTTCAGACCATAAGAAATAAGAAATAGAGAAAACGATTCCGGTATTCACACTATTTCTAGCATTTGTTATATTATTAGTATAATTTCATACTCATAAGTTTGGGCTGTGCAGGAACCAGAGTTATTTACGACGGCCCCATCCCTTGCCATTCCCAAAGCCATTTCCAATGCAGGGTTGGAGGCTTCACAAATTGACTTTTATGAAATTAATGAAGCTTTTGCGGTAGGAATTACTGCTGAATTGTAGTACTTTTTCAATTCATGATGCTATAGATTTTAACTGTTCATATTATTGTCCATAGGTTGTGGCTCTTGCAAACCAAAAACTTCTTGGACTAAATTCGGTAAGTTCTTCTCTGTGTCATCGAGTGAAAGTTGTAATCCTATAGTGTTTTCTGTTGACTGTCTTGAAGAGTGGATGCTGTTGTAGGTCCCGAATCCCTCTTTGCATAGTGCAGAGCATGCTACAATTTGTCTACAACCCATAATTTAACATTATTGTGGCCATTAATGGCCGTATCTCTAATTATCTTAAAGAATGTATGCTGTCGTAGGCTTCAAACCCATCTTTGCATAGTGCAGAACATGTTAGATGTTTTTCTATAATCCATAATTTAACTTAACCGCGATCATTAATGGCTGTACCCTGCCATTTATTCCTTTCACTCAAGTAACTATTATTTTGCAGGAAAAAGTAAATGTACATGGTGGAGCTGTTGCACTGGGTCATCCTCTCGGTTGCAGTGGTGCTCGCATTCTGGTGACGCTTTTAGGGGTATATGCTCAGTTCAAAACTTTGTTATTTTACAATATAGAGTAGCATGTTCGGTCTTTCCATAATATTGAATGTTGTTTTTGGATTCAGTTAATCTAAAAGTTATATACTGCAGGTATTGAAGCAGAAGAATGGGAAGTACGGAGTCGGTGGCATTTGCAACGGAGGAGGTGGTGCATCTGCCCTTGTTGTTGAGCTTTTGTAAGCCCTTTTTCAGAGCCAGCGTTTCGTGCAAAGCTCAAAGATCCTGCTTCCTTCATCACCGTACATGCAAATTCCAAATGTATTACGCACCAGACGGGAAGGGTGGACCGAAATTTAGCTACATAATTGTTAGGTTTTAGTCTTAGATACTGTGAACGTGAAGTTTTCTTAGTATCCAAGTAGATCATTCAGCAATAAAAAAAAGAAAAGCTTTCTGTTATATATTACTGGCATAATTTGATTTATGGTTTAAACATTTTTCTGTCGTAATTTGATTTTTGGTTTAGAGTTGGAGTGAATCTTTTCAAGCCTCTTATTCCAAGTACAACATTACAAAAATTCTTGATCTTGATCTCGATTTTTTGTTTGCAAATTTATAGTTAATGTGTGGTTATCGTTAGATAGTTGAACTTGCATAAAGCTGATCCAAATCAGTATTTAGACTATGATTTTTGGAATATATATACCAATCAATTATAGTATAAAATTATATTCTGAATCATTAATTATATAGTTTTCATTTTCATTTTTAATTATTAACATATAATTTAATCATTTTAATCTTTATATAGTTAAAATTATAATAACAATTAAATCACAAATGTCCTAGAATTTAATTTGATTTTTAAACGTAACTTAATGTGACAAATGACTCCAACCTCTTATGTTATATGTAAAAAATGCTAATAATGTATTTTCACCTAGTTCGTTGAAATATAATTTTTTTTATAAAGGAGCACCTATTCGAGCAAGAAAGAAAAATTAATCTTCTATAATTGACATCAAGGAGAAATATAATAAAATATTATATTTATAATTTTATTTGGAAGAAAAATAGGAAAGGGCGGAATATTTTTCATGGGATTCACCGAAAAGAACTATTATTGTGGAGTGAAATATGATACAAATATCTGTTTTCACATAAAAATACGTGCTCTTCTATTTATCACCACATAACCAAACATAAGGAAAGGAAAATTAAATATTTTTATCGAATAAATATGCATTCATATAAAATTATAATAAATAGCTACAGGAAATTATAATAAATATAGAAAAATGTATTTGCCGACCTTTACTTCTACGACTTTGAGCATAAAGAATGGATATTTAAATGAGAAATTGTAAATAGAAAATATAATTTGTAAAAGAATTTAAATTTTGAAAGATTAATTTGTTTTACAGTGTACAAGTATTATTTCTCAATTTACAATATTAGAGTATGATTGTTATTTGGGTAATTTAGTTCAAACTGTGATACGACGACCCGTCTCCTTTACAAAGATCAAACCCTACCCTAGCCGCGTTTCTTCCTTAATCAGTACGTTTCTCTCTCACGCACACTTTTCATGCTCTTTTTATTTTATTTTTAGCCTCTTTTCCTTGTTTCTCAACTCAAATTTCTCGAAATTTTCCTATAAAGTTAGAAGATTTGGGATTGAAGACCGAATCGTTCTATTTGTTGTGAGTTTTAGTTTTGAAATGTGTTCATTATATCAGAATCTCTCTTACTCAGTGTTATTTTTCTGATTTCATTGTTAGTTAATCACCTCTCTCTTTCTTGTTCAGTGTTTGCTTCTGCATTTACTTAAAACTTGTTATGATTTCGAGGATTTTAGTTTAAAAGTAGTGTGTCTATGATCGCACAGTTGTATGATTTCCCTAAGTTAATTTGAAGTGAGTTGGGGATTTTAGCCACTGAAATATTTGTTGAACAAATATTGGTACTGGCATGAGCTTTAGTCAATGACCTTTTTGAAAACCTATTCCATTCACATTGTTTCTATTGGACTAAGTTTCACTTATAGACTACACCATGGAAGATTGAAATAACCCTTTGTTCAGATAATTCCACTTTTAATCTTTTTGAGATGTCGTTTTTGAGTCGTAGGGAGGAGAGGATGGATGATTTGGCTGGTTGGAGATTTGTATTTATACTTGACACTGGTCGTTATGCTAGATATGAACAACAAGGAAGATTAAATTGATTACAAACATGGAAAATTTTGGATTTCGTAGGTAGTGTTTTGTGCTCAAGTGAGAAGCATGGTGTATACTGACTTGAAAAGAAAAGTTGTTAGATGAAGTGCTGAATGACTCTAGCTAAAAATCATGACCATGATTTTGTTTGCTTCTCAATCATTTAGTTCTTAGTGATATGTTGGGAGGGTTTCAAGAAATTCTACATGTTTTTGTTGTTCAGTGTTCATTTTTTTTTTGGTTTACTCTGCAAACTTTTCATCCCAAATTGTAGACATAAGTTTCTCTCGGCATCTGGTTGATCCAGTTCACATGCTTTTAATTCTCGAATTAGTCAAATCTCAGTGTACAAGGATCGCCTGTGTTCTTATTAACATGACTTGTGCGAAATATAATATGACTATTCTAGGTGAAGATGATACATAAATTTGATAAGGAATCAATAGTGGACATTTGTTTGGTTGTAAACGGTTGCAATTAGAAATAACGAAATCTACACGATGATGCCCTTCGTCTTAAGCCTTCAACACCAATCCAATTCTAATAGTCTGTTATCTTATTTCAGACTACAATGGCTGCCAATAGCTCACCTTCTGCCTTTGAAAAAGAACAGGTAGGTATTCCTTTCTATTTCTCCAAATTTGGAAAAATTAATCTGGTGATTGATGTTGTTATCTGATAATTTCAAACTAATTTCAACTTCAACTTTGGGCCTTTTCGGTGTTATTTGATTATTTAGTATTTCTTATTTTTGGATGTGTTTCAATCATTCATGTGATAATGGAACAGATATTTGGAATGGCTGAAAAGGAGATGGAATATAGGGTCGAATTATTCAACAAGTAGGTTTCTCTGTTCTTGCCTGCCTTGATAGTTTTGCTGCTGTTAGCAAGTATAATGTAGAATATAGCAGCTTTTTGTTTGAGAAGATTCATTGGTGGCATAATAATTCATTTGGCTAATGCTTTGTTACTTTTACCATTCAGGATGACCCAGACCTGTTTCAAAAAGTGTGTTGACGAAAGGTGGGGGAAACTCTTCTCTAATTTTATTAACTGCTTGAGAAACTGTCATGTTTGATGCTCTTTAAATGCTATCCAGTCAAGTCCAGTCAATTTGTAAATTAGTTTCTTATTTCTCAGGTATCCGCTGCTGCATTATTTTGATGATGGCCATTGTGAATGTCATTATAATATCTGTTTAACACCTTTTCTTCTCAGGTACAAGGAGTCTGAGCTAAATATGGGTGAAAATAGTTGCATTGACCGCTGTGTTTCTAAATACTGGCAGGTAAGATTTTGCTTAACTTTACTTTCGGATCTATCACTGACACTTTTTGAGTTGTCTGTCATTTTTTTATTTTCTCGCCAAACATAATATTATCCTATAAGATAGTTTTCTTAGATGGATGTTTTATGATGAAATCTTAGTGGGGTTTCAGACAGTACTTGGTTAGATGCTTGCTCTCTTTGAAAATTCTTGTTTAGATTTTGAGAATAGTCTTGATAATTTCATGCAAGGGAAGCCATATAAATTGTATGTGGGTGACAGAATTTCTGACTTCAAAATGGTTTTTGCTTAAGATGTAACGGGAAACTGCAAATAGTGATTGTCTATTGTCTAAGCAGATTTATTTTGGGCAGGTGAATAATCTAATTGGTCAACTGCTTGGTTCTGGGAAGCCTCCGATGTAATCCAAGTCTACTGTGTTTTCTTTTGTGGTTAGCAACCTGCGACTGAGCTACATGTATGACATTAATTGGGAAACATGCAAGGTTTTTATTTTTGTCCATGACTATTTTTTGGTCAGTCTGTTCTGTTAAGAAAAGGATTGATTGGCTTTTGAGTTATAGCCATTGGTGAACAATATAAATAATTTTGGTTAATTCAGTTCATTCTTTGTTTCTAATTTATGTCTTTATGGTTCTACCTTTAATTTATCAGTGTTTTTCTGTTACATTTATTTGAAGTCGTCATCATACAACATTGCTCTTTCTCCCCATGCGACGTTTTTGCAGTTTTTCGTTTTCGTCTTCATACAATGCACTTGCATACAATTTTTTTCGAGTAAAAACAAAATTCTAAACATAATTTATTTGAAAATGTATGTGTATATTAAATTGTAAAATTGGAATGACAAGTTACTTGCCATAAAAATGATGATTAAAATCTTAAATTTAAATTTTATAAATCTGAAGCTGCCCTTCTCTCTTTTGTCCATATTTAGTTAGGCGAAATGACTTTTTTGGCACTAGGTGAGTCATTTGACAATTTATATTTGAGGGTAAAATTATCCTTTAAAAAGTGTATTATTTTTTAGTATAAAAATATTTTTATGCTGTACCTATATTGATTGAGTACGCAGTATTCTACTATAAAATACTTATTCATCAATGTAACGACAGAAATGTTAGGAAATAAGAAAGAAAAAAGGATCAGAAACCGGGAGAGAAGAGAGAAAGTAAGAATAAATACATTTTCACGTGTTTTTTGGGAAAAACATCATAAAAAAAGTTAAGGTAAACGGCTAAATGTTTAGTTGTATAAAACAATAAAGGAAGTGTATATATATATATATATATATATATATATATATATATATATATATATATATATATATATTAAAACTCTTAAAATAACGAAGAAAATTAAACAAGACGACCCAGTCTATACAATAGCATCTTCACTGAATGACCTATTTGTTTTTGTTTTAACTTTAATAATTTCTTTACAAAAATAATTAAAAATGTCTAATAAACAATAGTAATAAAAATAATAATGGTAGTAGTAGTAATAATAAAAGGTTTTAGATGCGAGTTGGAGTGAAAGCTAACTTAAAGTTAACGGAAAAAACAAAGTGAAGTTGAAGAGAGACAGCTAGTGTTGTGGGGGCAGAAAAGTATCCGTTGAAAAATTGAACGTTAATCCCTTCATCACATAACAGAGCAGAATCCGATACCAGACCCACCTGCTATGAATAAATGCTCCCTCTTATTCTTTCCCTACTCAACTCATCCACACTGAATTCAGAAAAGAAAAGCAAGTAATTAAGAAGAAGAAGAAGAAGAAGAAGAAGAAGAAGAAGAAGAAGATCGAAGATGGGTATGGTGGTTGTGATCTCTCTCCCTTTCATAATCTTCTGCTTCCTTCTTGGATTTGGATGTTTCTTTTTTGGAAAAGCAAGAGGAAGGAGAGAGATGCAGAGCAACCCACAAGTTTATGGAATGCCAGCTCCACCCCCAGGCGCTTCTCCTGTCAAGCCAGAAAATACTCATAATGTTTGATTCACTCCATTTCTCTCTTCTGTTCACAAATATACCTCATATATATGTATTTCCTTCTTCTTCTTCTACTTTACAGCTTCAATTTCAATCATCTTTCCTTTATTTCATTACCTAAATTCAACCTGTTACCTGATAAGAGAAAAGGAAGAACAAAACAATTATAAATATATTGTGTGTTTTGGGATTAAGGGTCGAAGTCAATGCCAAGGTCAAAAGGGTCCGTGCGTTGTTCTTTATTTCAAATCTCTGCACTGGTTCGTTCAATACAGTTTGCATGACACCTACAGAAAATGTTTCAGTTCCATGTTTAACAATTTAGGTTTAAATGTTTACTGAATGATTACTTCTAACATCAATTTTATATTTATAAATTTTAAAAGAGTATTTAATGACGTAATAAAACCAACTTTAAAAAAAATATTCTAAAATATAACATACTCCATAATGATAATCCAGAATACTAAATTATAGTGCTTGTTAATTGAAAAAAATAATTATATTATGTTGTATAATATTTTCAGGAATATAATGAATTGCGCGTATGCACGTTTTGAAATGGGTTAAATAAATTTTTAGTGACTTTAGAAACTCATAATGAATTTGGTATTTTTGAAACATTTTCAGTGTTTATATTTATTTAAACTTTAATAAATATGTAAATACGATCTTAATAGTAACTTTATTATTTTTAAATTAATGTTGTCATGGTCATTAGGCCATAGTATTTACATTAAGTGTGTTGAGAATAGAATCTTCCCACATTTCTAACTTTAGTAGGTCATAAACTAATATCCCTATAGGTATATGAGTTTAACAAAAATAAAAAAGTAAAAAAAGAAAACAAAGGTGAGAGGATAAATTATTAGTAGCTATTTTGAATGCATGTAAGAAGCGTTATATATATTGGTATACAGTTTAGTGTAAATAAGAGAACAAAATTTTATAGGAGATTGAATTATGGATACAGAATACAAAACTAATGTTAGAAGCTGTTTAACACTTGAGATGGTATGCGATATCTTAGAACTTATGACAAAATTGTGATCCCAAAATTTTCAGGACATATGCACAAAAACTGTTTAGTCATCAAATCTTCCAAACTTCATCTTCCCTTCATCTAAGATGTCAACGTCCTTTCTTTTCTTGGATAATTTAATAGCTTGAAATCCATTGTGGTTGTCACTAAATTGAGAAGCTGTTCGTGCTCGCAGTTCTTCCAAACTCTCACCTTCTTTCGCTCTCTCTATCACCTGAAAATAGTGGCTATTAGTTCTAAAGTACTTGGAAGAACACAAGGGGATTCACTAAAGTTATCAAATGCAAGATTTTGTTTGACTTACCAGATGTCTCCCATAGAGATGGGTGCTTGAAAGTGCTTTGAGAGCATTTTGTGCCTCCTGCTGAGTAACATACTCTACAAAAGCAAAGCCTCTATGGCTTCCAAACTTCATTGGCAACCTTAAGCTTTTAATCTGAACAGTTTAGAGCAATTGAACATGAGTGAAAAGAAAGAAATAAAATACACTGGAAAACTGAATCTACATGTTCTGGCTAAACTAAATACACATAATTAAACAAAATCCATGTGAAGCTCATGCACTGGATATCTGTGAGACCCTGAAAATTTCTCTGTAATTACCTGTCACATCACCATTAATACACCCCTCAATCCATTCTTATCTCATTTTAAAACCCATTTTCAAATCTGATAAACTCTCTGACATTCACTGAAACCACGCCCATCATTCTCTGAAAACGCACATGGCTTCCCCTGCACACACGCCACGTGTTGCAGAAGAAGCTTCCAGTTCAGAATTTAGTGGGCACGTGTCAGCTTGGGGTACGTTCGCTCAAACGAACGTGAATTTCACAAAACTGGATTTTCAGAAAACCCTCTCACCTGCACCACGCACTCTTCGTCTTCCTCTGAACCCAAACCTCCATTTTCTCCATCTTCTCTCTAAAACTTCCAACTTCTCTCTACTGTTAATCTTACGTTACTTCTCCAAACCCGTTTTCAGCACCGTAGGAACATTCATCCAGCTGTGGTCTTCCTTTTGGACCGAACAGAACTGGAATCCAACTGGTAAGTTCCTCTCTTTAGTAGCTGTCCATTAGGGTTTCATGCGAAACCATGCTATCGGTTTATGCATGTACTGTATCTGAATAAATTCTGGTTGTGGGTGTTTAGATCAAGTGGTTAGATTGAGTAGAAGGAACTTAAGGGGCTGTTGCGTATAGAAGAACTGTAGTTGAACGTGTGGAAATCATATTTTAGGGCGTACACTGCTATCCAGGTAAGGGGAGCTTATAAATTTAATTTATACTTGTATGAATCATGAACGTATGATATGAACTGTATGTATGATCAATATGTTGATTTTAGCATGTATGAATGAACGTTGATTGAACTGGATGCATGGAATATGTGTTGGCTGTGATGTATGAGTATATTTGATACGTATGAATGTGAATTGTATAAAGTCTGGAATTGTGTTGATTTAAAATTACAAAGTATGAATTACATGAGAAATATTGAGTTAAGATAAGTTGGAAAAAAAAAAAAATCTGGAATCCTGTTAAGGTTGAAAATCTGTATCTGAGAAAGTCCCTATGATAATTAACGCTCGTCACCGTACGGTCTTATACCGTTCGGTTTCCCTGCAAAGGCTTAGAATTGAATTCTTTCATTTGGGAAGAATTCGGTGTGAGAACGAGCGTCCTTATTGAGTTACTATGTTTGAGTGTTCGGCTCAACGTAGAGTTGTCGTACGCCTTAAATTAAACAATGCTGAAATGAGAACGTTCGGCCTTATGTCGAACGTTCGTTCGTAATAGCGTTCGGCCTTATGTCGAGCGTTCGTCTTTGATAGCGTTCGACCTTATGTCGAGCGTTCGTCTTTGATAGCGTTCGACCTTATGTCGAGCGTTCGTCTTTGATAGCGTTCGACCTTATGTCGAGCGTTCGTCTTTGATAGCGTTCGACCTTATGTCGAGCGTTCGTCTTTGATAGCGTTCGGCCTTATGTCGAGCGTTCGTCCTAAAATAGCGCTCGGTCTTATAACGAGCGTTCGTTCTAAATTGCGCAATGTCTCAGACCAATCGTTCGTTCTAATTGAATACTCATTTGATAAAACAGCGTTCGTCCAAAGTATTAAATATTCAATTTTCTTTACGTTCGTTCCATTCCTGGCAGTGGTTTTCATATGCAAGTCTCTTCAAAAATAATTCTAAGTGTTCTTGATCCTCCATTGTGCATTAAATCTGGTGCAAGTTTTTATCCCAAATATTTTTCTAAGTACCAGTACACTTCAAAATTGAGTCAGTTCATTTAATTGGTCAAACAGAAAGTACGTTCGTTATATATTTTTACTGATTATCCAGTAAATTCATTTGGACGTTCGTCCTCACCCTTCATTGGACTGAACGTTCGTCATTTTTGACTCCTGAACCTAATGATGTGAAAGATGATGAATTATGATAAGTTAAAGTGTGAACACTATGAGAACTGAATTTATGATGTTGGATTTTGGACGAGCGTTCCAGGGAGGAACGTCTCATATATATATATTGAAAGATTGAATTGGTAAAGTATGACTATGGTTAGCTAATGCTGGCTTGGTCCATCCTGATATTCCGTGATGCTCATCTTCACGTAGAAGAGAGTAGTCATGTGTGGGAATGGCAGGAGGTCTTTCGTATCCCTCACTTAGCAGGGGCGAAGGATTAACCTCGAGTGGCAGCTGTTGAGGGTATCCCAGTTACTACATCACTCGGGTGCAAGGACGCCTGTAGCTACACGGTTCATACAGTCCGGACGGTCGTCTTTTATATTTATAAAAATTTCTATATTCCAATATGTTAAAGTGTATGTTATACGTGTGCATTGATACGTTGAATGTGTATGATGAACGTATGAATTAAATATTATAAGCTTACCCTTGCATTTCCTTGTGTTGTCTTGTATACGTATCTCCGTCTTGTCAAATGCAATGATCATCCGTTGTGGATGTGAGCAGATGGTGGTGCATCCCTGGAAGAAATGCTGGAAGAAGAAAATTTAGAAGAAGCAAATCTGGTGCAAGTGGAAGTAAAGACCGAGCCTTAGAGCGCTCGTTTAAATGTTAGAGTAATTTGAACGTTCGGCTATGTATTTTGTAAAGCCGTTCGTCCTAATGATCTCCATTTCTGTTTAAGCGTACGCTATTTTTATTATCCAAGTCGTTCGGCTTTTGAACTCTGCTTTATTAATGTAAAGACTGCTTATTTACTGTTAATTGTAATTAATTCTAAATTATGGTAATTACTATATTTTGGGATGTTACATTAGTGGTATCAGAGCAGTTTTGTTCTATAAAAAGGACACTGTAGGATATGGGTGCACTGTGTTTTTGCTGTGTGCTTATTATATGTTTAGTGAGTTATTGTTTTTTTTTAACTCTTGAGCAATTCTAACGCTCGTTTTCTGATGAACCAGAGAACCTATGGCGCCTAGACTTCCTCCTCCCCCACCGCCAAATGATACTGACGCGTCCAACAACGCTAGGCTGTTGGAATCCGTGATAGATAGGTTGCAACAACAGAATAATACTCTGATGGAACAGAACGCCACTCTGATGCAGCAAAATCAGAACGCCATGCAGATTATGGAGGCCGCTCGCGCCAGTTCGGAAGCCACGCAGAGGCAATTGATGGACATTCTTACTGCTACCAGAGGCACGCCAGGAGCGTCCTCTTCCAATGCCACCCAGCCCACTACAGAATGGAGTTTGGAAAGTTTTCTACAACATCATCCTGCCAAGTTCAATGGAAAGGGACTTCCGGATGCAGCGGATCAATGGCTAAGGGACATGGAGAGGATTTATGATGCCAAAAGGTGCCCAGACGACAACCGTTTGGCTTTTACAGAATATTTATTAACTGGTGAAGCTAGCCACTGGTGGACGAGCGCAAAAGCTCTCTTGACGGACGCCCAAACTCCCATCACTTGGGAAGTGTTTAGGAATAAATTTTATGAAGAATACTTTCCAGATAGCGTTCGGTTTGCAAAGGAAGTAGAGTTTCTTCAATTGGTTCAAGGAGGGATGTCTATTTCTGAATATACGAACAAGTTCAAACACTTGGTTCGTTTTAACACAATGGCCACAAATGAAGAGTGGCAGTGCCGGAAGTTTGAGAACGGCTTGAGAAGTGATTTGAAGGTTATGATTTCAAGCTTGTGCATACGAACGTTTTCTGCCATGGTGGAGAGGGCCAAGGTGTTGGAGAAGAACATGGCCGAGGCGGAAAAGCACAAGAAGCAACATCAGGGTGTAAGGGGACCAATCGTAGCAAGGAATAATACCAGTCAGAGGAGATTTCCTTACGCTCGTCCAAATCAACTCACGAACGCAAGCGGATCGCAAGCATTGGTTCC
This sequence comes from Vigna umbellata, assembly GCF_029865625.1. Lineage (NCBI taxonomy): Eukaryota > Viridiplantae > Streptophyta > Magnoliopsida > Fabales > Fabaceae > Vigna > Vigna umbellata. The sequence goes on along the minus strand of NC_142165.1, from coordinate 14,668,239 downwards.
TGCCGGACAGTATGGGCAGCAAGGTGGTATTACTTGTTTTCAGTGTGGAGGGCCGCATTACCGTTCGTCATGCCCTCAATTGGTGGGTGGAAGACATTGCACTCGTTGCGGAAGGAATGGGCATGTGGCGAACGAGTGCAACTCTGGAGGTCGAGCAGTAATGAGACCACCAAATGCTGGAAGGAATCAGCCGAGAGGGGGACGAGCTCAAGCAGTGGGTCGAGTGTATGCGATCACTGGAGCGGAGGCAGCGAGCTCAGGTACGCTCGTCACTGGTACCTGCTTACTTCATGGAATATCTTGCTGTGTGTTGTATGACTCGGGGGCAACACACTCCTTCATCTCGAAGGCGTGCGTTGAAAAACTGGGGTTAGCAGCGAGTGAGATGCAGTTTGACCTGGTGGTGTCAACACCAGCAGCTAGTGAGGTTAGGACGTCTACCATGTGCGTTAGATGTCCTATTGAGGTAGAAGGGCGTAGATACAAAGTGAATCTCATCTGTTTGCCTCTCAAAGATTTAGAGGTAATTTTGGGAATGGATTGGCTGAATACCAATCGCATTCTCATAGATTGTGGAGCTAAGGAGTTAATTTTTCCTGAAGAAAACGAAGAGGATTTGGGTGTGACGCTCGGCCAGTTGAAAGAAGATATTATGGAGGGCGCTGCTTGTTTCCTCATCATGACGCATGAAGACCAAGAGCTGGGAAAGTTGAGGCAAGAACGAACGTCCGTTATTGGCAGAAAAGAACGAACGTTCGTTATTGGCAGTAAAGAACGAACGTCCATTTTGGAGGAGTTTCAGGACGTTTTTCCAGAGGAAATACCTGGGTTACCTCCTGTTCGGGAAGTTGAGTTCCCCATTGATTTGGTGACGACAGCCGCACCTATCTCAGTTCAACCATACCGGATGGCGCCTGCAGAGTTGGTTGAACTTAAAAAGCAGATCGAAGAGTTGATGGAGAAGCAGTTTATTAGACCGAGCGTTTCACCATGGGGAGCGCCTGTGCTCTTGGTGAAAAAGAAGGATGGCAGCTCTCGGTTGTGCATAGATTACAGACAATTGAACAAGCTGACCATCAAAAACAAGTACCCGTTGCCAAGGATTGATGATTTGTTGGATCAACTGTATGGGGCAACGGTATTTTCAAAGATAGACTTGCGTTCGGGATATCATCAGATTAGGGTGAAAGAGGACGACATCCAGAAAACAGCATTTAGGTCTCGTTATGGACACTACGAGTATGTAGTGATGCCATTTGGAGTGACGAACGCTCCTGCAGTGTTCATGGATTATATGAACCGCATCTTCAGACCTTACTTGGATAAGTTTGTGGTCGTTTTCATAGATGATATTCTCATCTACTCTAAGACACAAGCCGAGCATGCAGAACACTTGAGGGCAGTGCTGAGCGTGTTGAGAGAAAAGGAGTTGTATGCAAAACTGTCCAAGTGTGAATTTTGGATGAATGAGGTACAGTTTTTGGGCCATGTGGTCTCGGCTGAAGGTATTTCAGTGGATCCTTCTAAGGTGAGAGCAGTGTTGGATTGGAAGAGCCCGCGTTCGGTCACTGAAGTGAGAAGTTTCGTTGGGCTTGCTGGCTACTACAGACGCTTCATAGAGGGATTCGCCAAGATAGTGGCTCCACTTACCCAATTGACTAGAAAGGATCAGCCGTTCGCCTGGACTGATCTATGTGAGGAGCGTTTCCAAGAGCTGAAGGAAAAACTGACGAGCGCCCCAGTTTTGATAATTCCAGACACGACCAAACCTTTTGAAGTGTACTGTGACGCGTCCCATCAAGGGTTGGGCTGTGTGCTTATGCAAGAGAGACGAGCGGTAGCATACGCGTCTCGTCAGTTGAAGATTCATGAACGCAACTATCCAACGCACGACCTGGAATTGGCAGCGGTCGTCTTTGCATTGAAGATTTGGAGACATTACTTGTATGGATCCGTCTTCCAAGTCTTTAGTGATCACAAGAGCCTCAAATATTTATTTGATCAAAAGGAGTTGAATATGAGGCAAAGACGTTGGTTGGAGTTCTTAAAAGACTATGAATTTGAGTTGCTTTATCACCCAGGAAAGGCCAATGTAGTGGCGGACGCTCTAAGCAGGAAGGCAGCACATGTATCGTTGATGATGGTTAAAGAGCTAAGTTTAGTGGAAAGTTTTCGAGACCTAAGGTTGCAGTTCGAGTTGGAGCCGAAGAGTATTAAATGCTGCACCTTGAGGATATCAAGTGATGTGTTCGACCGAATCCGGATGAAACAACGAGAGGATGAAGAATTGATGAAGATTTTAAGCGCGCTCGGTACGGATCAAGCCAAGCATTTCAACGCTGGAACGGACGGCATGTTGCGTTACATGGGACGGACGTGCATTCCCAATGATGGCGAGCTGAAGAGGATTATCTTGGAGGAAGGACATCATAGTCGTCTCAACATACACCCCGGTATGACTAAGATGTACCAAGATCTTAGACGCTCGTTCTGGTGGCCTGGAATGAAGAGTGATGTCGCTCGTTTTGTGGCATCTTGCTTGACCTGTCAACGTGCAAAGGCTGAACACCAACGACCAGGCGGCTTGCTTCAACCATTGGAAATTCCAGAGTGGAAGTGGGACAGCATTTCTATGGATTTCGTGACCCATCTACCACGTACGGTTCGAAATCATGATTCAATCTGGGTAATCGTGGACAGATTAACAAAGAGCGCCCACTTCCTAGCAGTAAACTTGAAGATGTCAATGACAAATTTGGCTAAGTTGTACATCAAGGAGATCGTTCGTCTTCATGGAGTGCCTTCAAGCATAATTTCTGACCGAGACCCGAGATTCACATCTCGGTTTTGGCAATCGTTACAAGGCGAGTTGGGAAGCAAACTGCAGATGAGTTCAGCGTATCATCCTCAAACGGACGGTCAGTCCGAACGTACCATCCAGACGCTGGAAGATTTACTGAGGACGTGCGTCCTAGATCACTTGGGCGCCTGGGATGAAATACTGCCGCTAGTGGAGTTCACGTATAACAACAGTTTTCAAGCTAGCATTGGTATGGCGCCGTTTGAAGCTCTCTATGGAAGGAAATGCCGAACGCCACTTTGCTGGTTCCAGGAAGGAGAGAACGTGCTAACTGGACCTGAGCTCATCCAGCAAACGACTGACAAAGTGAAGTTGATCCAGGAGAGATTGAAGACGTCCCTGAGTAGGCAAAAATCTTATGCGGATAGAAGAAGGAGGCCATTGGAGTTTGCTGCAGGGGATCACGTATTCTTGAGACTCAACCCAATTACTGGAGTAGGCAGAGTCGTTCGTCCAAAGAAGCTGTCGCCAAAGTTCATAGGACCGTACCAGATTTTGAGGAAAATTGGACCAGTAGCTTACGAATTAGCATTGCCACCTCAACTATCAAATCTACATCCGGTCTTCCATGTGTCTCAACTCAGAAAGTATATAGCCAACCCCTCTCATGTCTTAGAACTGGAAGACATTCACCTACAACCGGATCGAACGCTGGAGTTGCAACCAGTTCGTGTTGAGAACGTTCGCACAAAATTACACAAAGGGAAGGACGTTCGTTTAGTAAAGATAGTGTGGGACGCTAAGACTGGTGACTCAACTTGGGAAGTAGAGAGTGCGATGAGAGACTTGTATCCCCACCTATTCACGGGTAAGTTTTAAATTTTCGAGGACGAAAATTTTTGTAGTTAGGGAGAATGTGAGACCCTGAAAATTTCTCTGTAATTACCTGTCACATCACCATTAATACACCCCTCAATCCATTCTTATCTCATTTTAAAACCCATTTTCAAATCTGATAAACTCTCTGACATTCACTGAAACCACGCCCATCATTCTCTGAAAACGCACATGGCTTCCCCTGCACACACGCCACGTGTTGCAGAAGAAGCTTCCAGTTCAGAATTTAGTGGGCACGTGTCAGCTTGGGGTACGTTCGCTCAAACGAACGTGAATTTCACAAAACTGGATTTTCAGAAAACCCTCTCACCTGCACCACGCACTCTTCGTCTTCCTCTGAACCCAAACCTCCATTTTCTCCATCTTCTCTCTAAAACTTCCAACTTCTCTCTACTGTTAATCTTACGTTACTTCTCCAAACCCGTTTTCAGCACCGTAGGAACATTCATCCAGCTGTGGTCTTCCTTTTGGACCGAACAGAACTGGAATCCAACTGGTAAGTTCCTCTCTTTAGTAGCTGTCCATTAGGGTTTCATGCGAAACCATGCTATCGGTTTATGCATGTACTGTATCTGAATAAATTCTGGTTGTGGGTGTTTAGATCAAGTGGTTAGATTGAGTAGAAGGAACTTAAGGGGCTGTTGCGTATAGAAGAACTGTAGTTGAACGTGTGGAAATCATATTTTAGGGCGTACACTGCTATCCAGGTAAGGGGAGCTTATAAATTTAATTTATACTTGTATGAATCATGAACGTATGATATGAACTGTATGTATGATCAATATGTTGATTTTAGCATGTATGAATGAACGTTGATTGAACTGGATGCATGGAATATGTGTTGGCTGTGATGTATGAGTATATTTGATACGTATGAATGTGAATTGTATAAAGTCTGGAATTGTGTTGATTTAAAATTACAAAGTATGAATTACATGAGAAATATTGAGTTAAGATAAGTTGGAAAAAAAAAAAAATCTGGAATCCTGTTAAGGTTGAAAATCTGTATCTGAGAAAGTCCCTATGATAATTAACGCTCGTCACCGTACGGTCTTATACCGTTCGGTTTCCCTGCAAAGGCTTAGAATTGAATTCTTTCATTTGGGAAGAATTCGGTGTGAGAACGAGCGTCCTTATTGAGTTACTATGTTTGAGTGTTCGGCTCAACGTAGAGTTGTCGTACGCCTTAAATTAAACAATGCTGAAATGAGAACGTTCGGCCTTATGTCGAACGTTCGTTCGTAATAGCGTTCGGCCTTATGTCGAGCGTTCGTCTTTGATAGCGTTCGACCTTATGTCGAGCGTTCGTCTTTGATAGCGTTCGACCTTATGTCGAGCGTTCGTCTTTGATAGCGTTCGACCTTATGTCGAGCGTTCGTCTTTGATAGCGTTCGACCTTATGTCGAGCGTTCGTCTTTGATAGCGTTCGGCCTTATGTCGAGCGTTCGTCCTAAAATAGCGCTCGGTCTTATAACGAGCGTTCGTTCTAAATTGCGCAATGTCTCAGACCAATCGTTCGTTCTAATTGAATACTCATTTGATAAAACAGCGTTCGTCCAAAGTATTAAATATTCAATTTTCTTTACGTTCGTTCCATTCCTGGCAGTGGTTTTCATATGCAAGTCTCTTCAAAAATAATTCTAAGTGTTCTTGATCCTCCATTGTGCATTAAATCTGGTGCAAGTTTTTATCCCAAATATTTTTCTAAGTACCAGTACACTTCAAAATTGAGTCAGTTCATTTAATTGGTCAAACAGAAAGTACGTTCGTTATATATTTTTACTGATTATCCAGTAAATTCATTTGGACGTTCGTCCTCACCCTTCATTGGACTGAACGTTCGTCATTTTTGACTCCTGAACCTAATGATGTGAAAGATGATGAATTATGATAAGTTAAAGTGTGAACACTATGAGAACTGAATTTATGATGTTGGATTTTGGACGAGCGTTCCAGGGAGGAACGTCTCATATATATATATTGAAAGATTGAATTGGTAAAGTATGACTATGGTTAGCTAATGCTGGCTTGGTCCATCCTGATATTCCGTGATGCTCATCTTCACGTAGAAGAGAGTAGTCATGTGTGGGAATGGCAGGAGGTCTTTCGTATCCCTCACTTAGCAGGGGCGAAGGATTAACCTCGAGTGGCAGCTGTTGAGGGTATCCCAGTTACTACATCACTCGGGTGCAAGGACGCCTGTAGCTACACGGTTCATACAGTCCGGACGGTCGTCTTTTATATTTATAAAAATTTCTATATTCCAATATGTTAAAGTGTATGTTATACGTGTGCATTGATACGTTGAATGTGTATGATGAACGTATGAATTAAATATTATAAGCTTACCCTTGCATTTCCTTGTGTTGTCTTGTATACGTATCTCCGTCTTGTCAAATGCAATGATCATCCGTTGTGGATGTGAGCAGATGGTGGTGCATCCCTGGAAGAAATGCTGGAAGAAGAAAATTTAGAAGAAGCAAATCTGGTGCAAGTGGAAGTAAAGACCGAGCCTTAGAGCGCTCGTTTAAATGTTAGAGTAATTTGAACGTTCGGCTATGTATTTTGTAAAGCCGTTCGTCCTAATGATCTCCATTTCTGTTTAAGCGTACGCTATTTTTATTATCCAAGTCGTTCGGCTTTTGAACTCTGCTTTATTAATGTAAAGACTGCTTATTTACTGTTAATTGTAATTAATTCTAAATTATGGTAATTACTATATTTTGGGATGTTACAATATCTCTCTTAGATATAAGCTAAAATTGAGCAAAAACAGAATTCAAAATTAAGGTAAAATAGTCACATAAGAACTCCTATAAACAATAGCTACGATATCAGGTTCTGTTACTTGTGTCTCAATTAAGAGTATCCACTGGGTTTGGATCTGAGTATCATCCCTATCTCAAATTAATTATTTCAACAACAATTAATCACCTGGCCAAAGGGGCTAAACAATCGTCTTAGATCCTTCTCTGTTGCCTCAAAAGCAACATTTCTTACGAGCAATTTTGTTGAGAACCCTTATCCTTCTCAATTGTCTTTTGCTTCTGTGCATCATTCTTGACATGACAAGGTTGTAAAATAAGAGCATGGCTGTCCAAAACTGTCCCCTAGATCCAAAAAACAAGAATAGAATTTAAAAAATGAGAAGCAGAATTAGGATCTGAAAATGCAAATAACATGTAAATACCTGCAAATCTCTGCAAACATTTGTAGCAGTTTCAGGGGAGTCAAACTCAATGAATCCAAACCCCATATAGAAACAATTTTCCCATTTTTCAAATGTTTCTTCACCTACACGTGAAAGCAACAAAAACTAAATATGAAACGCTACAAAACAAAATTTCGAAGTACAGCTGAGTCATACTGTTAGGAATTGGAGGGTTTAAGAGAGACGAAAGGTGAGGCAGAGTACTTAACTGTAAACAGTTAAGTGGGGCGGGAAAAAGGTCTCTATAAAAGGACTTCTGTTATTGTTTTCAGTTGGACAGTTTTTTACTCTTGAGTTACAGACCAGTTTAGACTTGGTGAGGGAGGTTAAGCTCCTGGTTTCCCAATTGTATTCATGATTCTTGGATGTGAATACAAATCATTTCTTTTTCAATTGCTTTCTGTTAGAGTACTGAGGTGTGAGAGTAAGGGAGATAGATAGGATTCTTACAAAGGTTCCTAACAAAGTGGTCCGACCTGCCGGATCCAAATCGGAGAGAGAACGCGATGGAAGGGAAGTTACATGCTCTGGAGAACAGAATTGAAGGAAAAATGAACGTAGTTGAAGGACGAATGGAACACCTGGAGATGGCAGTAGACGGGTTGAAGGCGGAGTCAGCGGCAAACCGGCAAGACTCGATAGCGATGCGTAAAGACATCCAAGAACTGTTATGGTTGATGGGTGTGCGAAGCAAGCCAAACGGGGAGAGCTCTGACGGGAGCCATGGTTCAGTCAATGATAATGGGGGTGGCCGGCGCGATGAAGCCGAAGGAGAAAGAGAAGGGGAACGATCAGAGAACCAACCAAATTGGAGGCGACGGGTGGAGTTACCAGCGTTTGAAGGAGCCGATCCTTTGAATTGGATTAATAGAGCCGAAAAATTCTGAGATATAGAAGGTGGTGGAGGCGGAGAAGATCGAACTGGGTATGGAGGGAAGCGCCGGTTATTGGTTTAAATTTTGGAAGGAAAAGGCGACGACCGAACATGGGAAGGGCTCAAAGAAGCGTTGTTGATAAGATTCGAGAGTCGATACCACTGTGGAGGAATATGTGAAGGAATTTGAAGCTCTGGCTGGACAGACGAAAGGGTTTTCGGACGACCAGTTGTTGGGATACTTCCTGGCGGGCTTACGGGAGGAATTGCGATGCCAGGTGAGACCCCACGACCCACGAAACTTGATGATGGCAATCAAACTAGCGCGGGACGTCGAAGAGGCTCTACGCGGGCTAGGTCTGATGGGGTGGACGACATCCAAGAATCCCCCATCATGGGGACGAACGACAGGAGGAGGAGCGGGGGTGGTAAGAACCGATCCGCCGAGGAGCCAGTCGATGCGAACGACCCCGACCGAGAGCGTCGGGGCCGTCAGACGTGACAGTGCTACGGGAGGCGGTCTGGTGAGAGGGGGAATGCACGGAGGAAGTGATAGCCGTGGAAGAAGTTCAAGAAACCTGCCTTACCCGGAGTTTCTGAAACGCAGAGAAGAAGGAATGTGTTTCCGATGTGGGGGGCCATTTAGCCCAGGGCACCAGTGCCCGGAGAAGAGTTTACGGGTGGTGATACTGGCCGAAGACGAAGAAGAGGATGTTGAAGGGGAAGAGGTAGAGTTGGAGCCCCCCTGCATGGAGTTATCGGCGTTCTCGGCCGGTGGGTTGACGCAACCTAAAACATTGAAGTTGCAGGGGAAAGTGGGAGGAAAAGACGTGCTAATATTGGTGGACAGCGGCGCAAGCCACAACTTCGTCAGTAAGAAATTGGTGGAGGAACTGAAGCTCGGAATGGAAGACACTCTTCCATATCACGTAAGCTTAGGGGACGGTCATAAGAAGAAGACCCGAGGATGTTGTCCGAGGGTGGTGGTCGACATGGGGGGAGTTGAGATTGAAGAAAAGTTCTATTTGTTTGAGTTGGGAGGAGTAGACATGATCCTCGGAGTTGAGTGGTTGGCCAAATTGGGGGAGATCACGCTGGATTGGGGGAAATCCACCATGTCGTTCCGACAAGCGGGGAAGAAGATCGTCATAAAAGGGGATCCGACGTTGGAGAGAAGGGTGGTGATTGAACCCGAAAAATTGTTGAAAATAAATGAGGCCGAGACATGGGCTTTAGTTTGGAGCTTGGAAGGTAGACGAGCGGGACGAGAGGAGGATAGAGAGGAAGAGGGGCTAACGGTGGAACAGAAGGAGGAAATGACGAGCGTATTGAAGCAGTATGAGGGGGTATTTAAAGAACCCCGCGGACTGCCTCCTGACAGGGACGAGCGACATCAGATCATTTTAAAAGATGGGGCCGACCCTGTCAACGTACGTCCATACCGCACCAGTGCTAGGCCGACCCTGTCAACGTACGTCCATACATGCGAGGCCGTTAACGGAGATGCTGAAGAAGGGAAATTTCATATGGACAGAGGCGGCCAGGGAGGCGATGGGAAGACTAAAGGAAGCGGTGACGACAGCACCGGTGCTAGCGTTACCGGACTTTACGCAACCTTTCCACGTAGAGTGCGACGCCTCAGGGGTGGGAATCGGAGTGGTGCTGACGCAGAAAAAGAGACCCATAGCATACTTCAGCAAGGCGTTGTCGGAGGGGACGCTGGGGAAGTCGATTTACGAGAAGGAGCTCATGGCGGTGGTGATGGCAATCCAGCACTGGCGGCCGTATTTGCTGGGTCAGAGGTTCGTCGTGCACACGGACCAAAAGAGTTTGAAGTTTTTGTTGGAACAAAGGATAACCACTCAAGCTCAACAACATTGGATCGCTAAACTCCTTGGCTACAATTTCGAGATTGTGTACCGAACGGGAACCACCAATAAAGTAGCGGACGCTTTGTCACGAAAGGGAAGGGAAGAGGTGGAAGCGGTAGCACAGGAACTTCAGACGCGTGATGAGGCGCTGCAACAGCTTCGATTCCACTTGACACGAGCTCAGGATCTGATGATCAAGCAGGCTAATCGAAAAAGGAGGCAAGTGACTATAAGGGTGGATGATTGGGTATATTTAAAAATTAGGCCACATAGACAAACGACGATGCCAGTAAGACTACATCCAAAATTATCTGCCAGGTATTACGGGCCCTTCAAAGTAATTCAGAAAATAGGAGAGGTAGCGTTTAGACTGCTCCTACCTGAGAATGCGAGAATCCATCTGGTCTTCCATGTGTCCCAGCTAAAGTTGGCCATTGGGACCAATCGAGTGGAGAAGGAGTTACCAGCAGACTTACAAATGAGTGGACCGTCATGCTGGCCATCCAAGGTGCTAGATAAACGGGTTCAGCAACAAGAAGGAGACCAGCGAGAGCAAGTGCTGATTGAATGGCAAGACGGTGGGGTGGAAAGTGCAACTTGGGAAGATCGAATGGTGATGCAAGAACAGTTTCCAGAGTTCAACCTTAGGGACAAGGTTGCTTCTCAAGGGGGAGTAATGTTAGGAATTGGAGGGTTTATGAGAAGCGAAAGGTGAGGCAGAGTACTTAACTGTAAACAGTTAAGTGGGGCGGGAAAAAGGTCTCTATAAAAGGACCTCTGTTATTGTTTTCAGTTGGACAGTTTTTTACTCTTGAGTTACAGACCAGTTTAGACTTGGTGAGGGAGGTTAAGCTCCTGGTTTCCCAATTGTATTCTTGATTCTTGGATGTGAATACAAATCATTTCTTTTTCAATTGCTTTCTGTTAGAGTACTGAGGTGTGAGTGTAAGGGAGATAGATAGGATTCTTACAAAGGTTCCTAACACATACAGTGTTAGCAATTAAAAAGTACCTTCACACTCAAAATTCTTCCGTCTTTCATGAGTTCACTAAAATGTTTCCTCAGATTTTCATCTGTTGTCTTGAAATTTATGTTCTTGACAAATAGGGACCGAGCCTAAAGCATGACAGATTAGTCAATAGTTAGTGATGAAGAACAAGCATGATGGATTAGTTATAAGCAACTAGTTTCAAGCATATAGAATACTTCTAAAAAGTAGCAGCATAATTAAAAAATAGACAATGACTAATATCATTATTAGCAAGGACTCGGAAATCAAATTCTCATTTCTCACTATTTTACAAGGCATGGCAGCATTATCTTTTTGAATATAAAATGCTCAGTATCATACTGACTAGACAGCTAAAGGATAATTTCAATCATATGACACGTGGAGAGGGTAGAGACTGGACAAGCCAGAGACTGTGTATGTTATCAAGCAGAATCCTGGAACATATATGAGGCAAGAACATACCTCTCCTTTCAGGGAACCCATACCCTTCAATATTATAATCATCTCAGAAAATGAAATTTTCAAAACTGTTCTTATTTACATAGATATGAAGAACCTCGAAAGAATAGATATGGGCCAAAAAACATTTAAATGTAGGGACCTTCAAGAAAAGTTACAAATGCTTATGGGATAAATACTTATGTCACAATAAATAGAAAAAAAGGAAAGAAAAATCTTCATTTGCAAAATTAAGGGGCGCTATATATTCTTATTTCCAATATCTGTTCTTTTTCGAATAATTATAGCCTTGATTGTATGACCGCATGACTTAAGTATTTTTCTAGTATCAAATAATTTTCTCCCGTATTGGACTTTCAAGGGTAGTAAATGTTGAATGGTCTCATTTTTATCCTGTTTTGTTGTCACTACCATATAAAAAGACCTAAAACATCTCTGCTTATGTTTATACTGACATTATCTTTCATTTTCTTATCCCCCAAAAGACTAATACATCAGATCAAAAAATAGAACACAATTAAACGAAAAGAATATCAAAAGAAAAGGATTTAATAGGTCAGACCTCTACTCTGTCTGGATCAATATCAAAATCTGTTATTCTTTCCACGTTTTGCTCCAATATCTGCCTCTTGGCATCATTTTCACCAATTGCACCATTCATGTCATCATTTTTTGATGTTGAACTTTCGCTAAGAATATTGGAAGGAGCCCACTCCAAGTATAGTGGAGCATCCCTACATTGAATTGTATATCAAACAATTAAATAACCATCAATTAATCAAGACTGTAAAGGTTTTGAAACACCTATTGTTAGCATTTGTAGATTTTCTTTTATATTGGAAAAGGGAGAGAGGCTGCTTTAACCAAGATTACTAATCCATTCAAGAGAAAAAAGTATAATAGTGATTGTGTGTGGCCTCTTGGGGTTACTTTTCAGTCCCAACCAATCAGTTAATATAAGTAAAACAAAAAAAGTTACATTACAGTGTTAATTTGTTTTCTCATGGGTAACCTTCTCTCTACTAGTATCTTCTTTGCCCTCTACGTCTACCTCTCGAGCATGATTTATTGGATGACTTCTTTTTCCATCTTCATTAACACTACTATTATCATCGTTGTCATCATTGTCATTAGTGAGGCATCATTATCATCATTGCCGTGATTATCTTCATGACCACTTTCAGAATCAGACCACTCTTTTGTCACCCTACTCTTGAAATAATCCATATCTGAAATGACCTCATCACGGTCAAGCTCATGTGACTTGCCACTGGGTTCGGAAATATCCAGAAATCCATCTTCCAATGAGCCACTGTCATCAGTTGAAACTGATGCACCTTCATTATCCTTATTTGAGACTGCTCTGTTGTTGCCAACACTGGTCAAACCGGAAGTATCATTTGCCCACATCTTAGAGTTAACCCGAGGCTGCATGACCTGAAGAAAATCCTGAAGCTGTGGGTCATCAACATCCACACCATTCTTCAAATTTTCTTTCCAGCCCTTAGCTCTAGCAGGTTTCCCCACATCCGGCACAGTCCCTTTGTCGTCTTTCTTCTTCGAATGGCGACTCCATGGACGAGGAAGATTTTCATCCCCAAGTTTTCGAGCTACCTGCTTGGTTAATTGTAAAACCCCTTTCATGGCTTCCAGTTTAGACAACACAAATTTGAACAAAAAAACAACATAGTAAAACATATAAGAAAAAATTAGCACATATAACAGACCTCACATGTAATTTTAGATGTGCGAAGGAAAGAATTATTGAAATATCGAATGGCTTGATGAGCTTCCTTTTCTGTTCGATACCCTATAAACGCGAATTGCCTACCCTTACCATCTCTGAATTAAAAAACAAGTCAAAACCAAATAGAATAGTTGCAATTTCAATTTTAATAAAATTTTAATAAGGATAGAGCGATTCGAGGAGAGAAAGTACGTAGTATATTACTTGGTACGCATGAGCTTGACGTCAGTGATTATTCCTTTCTCAGAAAAGAATTCCCGTAGTTCATCCTCCGCAACATGTTTAAGAAGATTCTTCACACAAATCCTCGACCTGTACAAACAATCGTAATGCCGCGAGCATTTGAGAACCAATGTTGATTTCAATATATTACTTAAGATAGAATATGAATTAGTAGCAAGTGTTCAGTGTTGATTTCAATATATTACTTAAGATAGAATATGAATTAGTAGCAAGTGTTCACTTACATCACGCGATTGCACTTTGAAACAGTAATCAAGCAAGAGTTACAACCAAGGTTATCAAACTCGCGGCAAACTCGGTTTTCGAGTTCGGTGTAATCGAAGAGCTAGTCGTTTTGAGTTTAGGGCGCCGTCGCGCTTCGTTGGCTGACTTTCGGGCTCGCCGTTCGCCTGGTTCGCGCTCGCCGTTCGCTGGTTACGTTCCGTTCGCCTGGTTCGCGCGCTCGTCGTGCTCGCCCGCGCTCCTCCTGCTTTCGCTTTGAGCTCTGCGTAACGTTACAGCCCCCTGATTATGGATTATAATAGTTTTCTTATTATAAATCAAATGCATGCTAAATTTAATTTATTAATTTACTTTTTCAATCTATGATTTTTTATTCGCATTTTTAATCCTACTTTAGTAATGAAAACGGATTACCGCTTTCATCTTAAAAAAACTACTTATTTTTTTTTAAAAAAAAATCTGGTTAATTAGTGTTATAACGATATTGATTAAAAACCATTTAAGTATACTCTATTATGTGTTTTTAATTAATTTAAATATTTTTGTGTTAAAACAGCTAATAATACAAAAGTATATTTTTTGTTATTGTTAACTGTGTGAAACTAACTTTGTAAACGTATTGCCAATACAAAAATTTGATTTATTAATTCTTTAATTAGAATGACGAACAATAAATGTGAATTAGTATTACATCAACATATATCTCTAGAATTAATTTTAAACAAATAAGAAAAAAGAAAAGTTTATTGTAGTTTTATGTCCGTCGGTTTAATTATGTAAACTATATTAATATATTTTTATCATTTTTTAAAAAAGTTAAATGAAACGTAAAGAACGAGGTGTACTTAGAGAAGAAATATCTGTTTTTTATTTTTGTTAATATTAGTAGCAGTAGTTTAAAATAGGTACATGGGATACGTGCTTCTACTTTTCCTTTATAATAAATAATAAAAAATATGATCCGAAAATTAATTATAATAGTAATGATTAAAAATGAAAGTAATTATTAAATTTATATTAAAATGATAAAAAGTTATAAATAAAGATATATTTTTTAATTTCTTTAATATTATAATAATAGATAAGAAAATAGTTATAAAATTTGTTATATTATTATTATTATTATTATAAAAGAGAAAGATTTTGATGGTTGAGCGCGATTGGCTGGAAAGGGTGGAAAGGTGGGCCTCACAAATTTGATTTATATTTGGCCCACTCTCTCTGTTTTTCTCTGTTTCTCTAATTCTTTCTTCTTTCTCCTTGGAAACTCAAAATCAAGGAAAAGAAGAAGGTGGAAACAAAAACATTGCATTACGTAAAAAATATATACATACATTCAGTTCCAGTGAAGCCACAACCATCCATCCATGGCGGTAACTATGCATTTCATTTTCAATTTTAATTTCGATTTCATTTTGAATTTGACTATGAACATGGATTGCAATGCATGATTATTTTCAGGAGAAGGGTAAACCATTGCCTAAGTTTGGGGAATGGGATGTGACCGATCCATCATCGGCTAATGATTTCTCTGTAATCTTCAACAAAGCCAGGAATGAGAGGAAGTATGGTACTAAGGTCAGTTTACCCCCTAAGCGTCGCAATTCACCAAACTACAACGCTCATGATGCACTTCGCAAATCCCATTATGTAAGTTTTTCTCTTTTTTAACTTTTATTCGTTAATGATTCAAGTTGGTATGTTTGAATAAATTTCTTCCTAAATCACTCAGAAAAAACGTCAGAGGGGAGATTTCTTACTAAAGCTTTAAATGATTTTATTTTATTTTTTTATTTTGTGAGTGTTTATGATGAAGTGGAAGAGATCTTAATAAATTACAACCTCTGCTTTTGTTTGGTTTGGTGAAATCAATTTAAGGAAAAAGGTGAAATCAATACGAAAATAACTATTTGAAGCTTCAGAAAATGTCCATTTCTTTGGTAGAAATTTAACAGTTTATGCCATCGTCCTATTCTCAAATTGGATCATGAAGATCGCTCATGCTTTCTGTCGTCTGAAATTGTGGATTGTGTCTGTTTATGATTATCTTTGATTAGGATTTGTTCAACTAAGGTCTATTAAACCATAATATAATGTGTCTATAAATTTTTGGTGTTGATAGAGCCTACCATGTCAATGATGATAGATCCACGTAGTACTGACACCATGTCATAAATCTATTCACTTTTTTAAAAAATTTAGGACACGAAGTTTTTTAATTTTTGGTTATTTTCTTCTTAATGCAACAAAAGACTGTCTAAAAGTACTTGATTAGATATGTAGTTGTTGCATTTGATCTCTTGGTGTCTCTGTGACGTGTGAATGAAATTGTGATTTCAAAACTGACCATTTATATATGTGACTTAAATGTCTAGACATTATGCTGGACAAACATATTTTAAACTCTTAATCCTTGAAATGCTGAGTGACTTAAGGGCTTTTACTTCCGTCCGTTTTATTTTGCAGAAAAAATGGTTCTGCTGTATGACCAGATCTGCAGAGCCATGAGGAGGCTTTTCAGTTCATGACAGTTTAGAAATATGATATGGGACTCCGGAGCTTCATTAAAGCTATGGTGGGTCCTGCTGGAATCTTTGATCATATATATACATACTTAGTGTACATTATGGCTTGACTAGGAAACGAATATCGCATTGAAACATGCGATTTCTGGGGTGTGTTCAAAAATTATTGGTTTCACACCTCATCCACTCGAGATTTTTTTAATTTTTTTATCCATTCAAGTTTCCCTCTATTATTCATGTAAAGAGGAATTTGATAATTTTATGTAACTGTGTTCTTATTTGTGGACGTAGATGGCATCGTTTGCCATCTTTCTGTCGTCCCATTAAGCAAATAATAATAATATATAATATTATATAAAGAAAGCAATCCAAGGGCTCTATTTGTACTTTAAGTTTCATCGACAAAAAAGGTAGCTAAGAAAAAATGAATCGAGCTTTTCTGAAATTTGAAAATCGATTTTACCCTGATACAGATCATGGTCAACCAATTTTCCTACGTTTGATTGAAAAATACGTACATCCAAAGGGGTTTATACCGGAAGTGTATAAATTAAAAATGATTTACCTATCCTCAGTTAAAATTAAATTTACATAGCAGTTTGAGTCAAAATGATGAATAATGCCCCTTGCTTGGCACATACTCTATCAATTTAGAAAGTGTAAATTATCCTTTCACCAGGTGCATTATACAATAGAGAAAATCTCCTGCCATGTTATCGAAACTTGGTATCTCAATGGTCAATGCTAATTGTTCTCTTGGTTATATTAAGCGATAATAAATTCTTAAATATGCTGCGACTCAAGAATATCGTTACCACTGCAAATCTGCCACGAAGTGTGCATAACAATTTCTCTAACGCCGTAGCAGCTTAAGCAGGGTAAATAAATTGAAAAGTATGGCAAATGAAATGAACTATAATTAACATTAAATAACATCTTTCCACAGGTATTATATGTAGAACTAGTTATATAAATATCCAAGTGATGAAAACAGAAGAAAAAAAGTTCAAAATATCATTATCGTCTGTACTGTTACAGGTTCTGAATACATTTGGAAGCTCTAAACTCTTGAGGTACCCAGTTTTCGTTCAAACAATCGCTGTAGAAGGTAGACTTGAATCGCACTAGCCCCAATCAGTGCGGCTGATTCAAAAATTGCCTTGTGTACTGCTCTTCGGCTCATTGCATCGTTCACTGCATACATATTCCAAACGTAAGTCAATATGATATTTCATCTGCAGTCAAGAAAGAGTTAACAACAGAAGAAAACAAGACAAAGATGCTCAGTTTGTTGGTTTTGTTTTTAAGATCATAAGCCAAAAAATGGACATTCAACCAATAACGAGTGTGTTCCATTTCACTAAACACAACTTTGGAATATATGCAAAGGGTGCATTGAAACAGCTATTTCCCATCAATCAGAATAGTGCGTGCATTGCATCCCATCGCATCAAAGGAGAGCCAGTGAACACAATCAAAAAGATAGGAAGTAGTGTTCTCAACAGGGTGGTCTCTTTTGGTATGGTAGCTGAATAAATTAGGATGATCACATGGCGACAAGAATTTAATATAAAATAGTATCAAGAACATAAAACAAGAGTGCATACAGAAACAAGGTATGTTTGTCTTTAGCACAATTATATGTTTAACTGATGAACATGAAAAATTGTATCCAGAGAAAAAGAAAATCGTATGATAAACATAAAAGTAAACCTTAAATAATTACCTATTGCTTGGCGATCAGTCTGAGCCTCTAACCAATGCTGTTCAAACTGAATGTTGTATAGAGCTTCCTCCAACTTTCCTATTTGCTCCAGCAAGGGGGTAAAATGCTCTGCAAAAACAGTCACAGAAGTTTCAACAAAAAAATTCCCTCGCTTTACAGACTTCCATGAAATTAAACAGCAATGTTTACACGAGAAAAATAAAGAAAGTGGACTTCATAGAAGAGGCATTACCATCTTTTGCATGCTGCTCAAAGTAAGAGAAGTGTCCAACATGTACATCAAAATCGACAGTTTCATGATAAGGAGACTTGTTAGTGAAGCAGAACTTATGAACCCCTGATTTGTGAGCCACGAAGTCAAACTTGTCACTGGTCTTGTCCCGAAAATCTTGAATTTGCTCACCAGAGGGACCCTTTACCTGAAATTCTCACATTGTGGTGCAATGAGATTCCAACACATGATCGTGTAGGGTACCAAGGAAAAGGAAAGTGAACATAGTTTCAAAGAAAGGCTGTTCCTATCAATTGTGTATGCAGAATGTGGACTAGTACAGCTGCTAGAGATATAAATATTCAAAGATTGTAGCACAAAAATACAAAAAGTACACGTTTAATGTGGATCATTTATACATAATTGTAAATGTAATATAAAAAGCTACATACATTCACAACATCTCTATGACTATAAGTACTCTTTGTTACTAAGAAAAAAATTTAACCCTTTTGCACCGTAAATTATATCCTAACAGTGGATAACTTTTTGCTCCATTAGGTGTTTACCATGTACAAACATTTGCTATAACACCCTCCAAATACTTCAGCATGGGCAGTGAATAAAAGTTCCCAGAATGGGGTTCATGTTTACCAACAGATCCTAAGATCTTAAAACAAAAAAAACATCATGGTTGTGCTGAAGACAATCACAGAATATTCTTCTGCCACCTTAGGTATGAACAGAGAGAGGTACAAAATATATTTAGCTTGACAACACAAATGAATAAACCATCAATTTCGTCTCTCAAGTATTACTCCCTCTTTTAAGAGAGTATTCTCGGAAAATATAAAACTATAATGCATAAGTAATCCCTCTCTTAAACATATTTAATCTCTAATTGGATGAATTTTGTGAATTTCAGAGACCAATTTGAAGGACTTTTTATTATTTGGATAAACTAACACTTGGGAAATTACGTAGATGGAATTTATTTTTTTGCATTTAGGGATCATTTAGCAGAGAGGGTAATATTTCAAGGATGAAATTGATGGTTGTTCCAAAATAAAACCCTAAACCAACAGCCAACAGCCAACGGCCGACAGCAGGTACGCGTAAGAGAAACCAATGATTGTTGGTTTTGACTTTGTATAGACGCCTATGGTTCTATTCTATTCCCCTGCCTCATCGGAATTTTGAAACAAATTCCCATAAATTCTCATTAAGAGTTACGAAACACAAAATTAAGGTAAAACAAAATAATATCGGTTTCACAAAAGGATCGAGCAAGAGGAAAAAAGAAAAAAATAACATACCACGAGATCGACACCTTCGTCGCCATAATGCCAGGGAGAATCAGCCTTGATAACAACGAAAGAGACATGAACAGTGTCACCCTCGTACTTGACATCATGGGAGAAACACTCGTCCCTGTCTATCACAAATCGAATACCCTCCGACCTCTGCAAGTTCCACAATGCCCCAATTAACACGAACACCAAAGCATGCCTCAACGATGGTAATCTCATCTGCCAAACAATAGGTTAATTCAGATACTCATCTCAAAATCACGGATCCACAGAATCAAAACATCATAACACAGACAAAAATACCTTTGTGACTGGCTCTTCTCGGAAATTTGACGAAAAATATGAAACACGACACGCAGCGGCTGATTTTTAATCTCAACGTGCTTGCCGAAACTGGAAACGGCGTCGTTGTACAACCTTTCTCTTTTTACACGTTTCAGTCTGTGATTGGAGAGTTCTGGTCACTCGTCCAATTAAATCTCGACACGTAAGATGGTTTTCAAACTACTAACTCTTCTCGGCCTCGTGTGCAAACAAAACCATCCTAAGATGAGTTCGGAAGCTCTGTGTATGCTTTGTGATAGATCACCAATTTGGTTCAGATCAGATATAAATATAAAAATAATAATTATAATAATAATATCAATAATAACATTTATTTTTATCAGTGTAAATGAAGAAAAAAAATATATTTTTTTGTATAATATCTTTATCATATATTGATATCCACAATTCATTTTTATTTTCGGGTATATAAAGTAAAGGAATCATAACATGTAATCTTAAAAAAATCATAGCTTGTTAAGGCACTAGTCAGAATAAAATATTATGTGTATGATTAAATTTTTTAATTATTTTAAAAAATAATTTAATATAATAAATAATATTTGTATTTAATTATATGTCTTTAAAATTATATATTTTTATTATATAACCAGTTTTTTATTTTATATAATTACAAATATAGTGAAATTAAGTAACTAAGGCGTTCCAGAGAAACATACCTAAAAAGAGTACACTAATAACAATCATGGATTAGAAATATTCCAATTTGATATTTATGTAGATTTATTTATAACTATATTTTTTATTCAATCAATGGGTATTCAAATAATTTTACTTTTGATAGAAATTTTTAGTCTAGTTCCACGTTTATGAATGATGGATTTTTAAAAGATTTAATCGATTTGGATAAAAAAATGTTTGTATTTCTAATTTTATTTGTTAGGATAAAAGTTGAAATCTGTAAAAACCTTTTATAAAAGAATAGGTTAATTTTATAAATCTGATAATTTGTAGGTTGTGTTTTTTTTTTTTCAACCGTTTTTTTCTTTTCAATTTCAGATATACTTTTTGCTACTAAAAGTTAATTCTCTACAACCCAAATAAAATTAACTATTTTTAAATCACTTCTAACAAAGTATAAATATGTGTATCCTATTTAATTATTTTCACAGTCATCTCAAATACATATATTATACATTGAATTATTTGTTCATAAAGTATAAATATGTTTATCCTATTTAATTATTTTATTATTTACATAAAATAACAAATAAATATAAGACCTAATAAACTTATTTTATCTTTTAATAATTTAGCAACAACAATATAATATCACATCATATCATCAATAAAAGGATAATTCTTATTGCTTTAGAAATTATCTCTAAAATATAGAATGTATAACAAGTTTATACAACATCTTCCCATGATATAAACAGCGGAACTTTTCACAATATTAGTATTTATCCTTCATTCATTATACTCTAATATAGATAAACTGTTACTGAATGTTCTATTTAACTACTAATCCAAATTATATTATTTTATTCATTTTGATTTCGTAATATATTTTTTTAATAAAATTATTTAAATATGTCTAATATTTAGAATTTCTTTTATAGAAATCTAAAATAGAAGTTGTTTCTATAACAGTTAATAATCTCATGTTAGTTTAGGAACCAAAGTCGAACACATTTTAAATATTTTTTCTTTTTTTTATGTATAGAGATTTCTTTTAAAGATAAAATCATGACCAATTAGATTGCAGACAATATTTTAAATTTATGGTGATTGATGATGTAATTAACATTTTATAGTTGATAATGTATGATAATAATATCTTTATTGATTTGTCATAGTAAAAACAAACAAAACATATATAGAAGGAAAGAAACTTTTTTAGCCAACAAATTATTCTCAAAACATAACTACAACCCCCAAGTGAGAAAATATAAGAATTAAGTTTTATTAAGAAACTCCATAATATAAATATTAAAAACACGATATTTTAAAACCATGGAATCCAGCTCCTTAGCCAAAGCCTCGTACTCTTCCTTTTTTCTCTCTTTTCCATTTTGAGCTATGACAGAACATCTTTTATGGTGAGTTAGATTATGTGGTTTTAGAATAGTATGTTGTATTTTCAATACTTACACTATGAAGTTCCTTAGAAAAGCTTAATTTTTATCTTCTCCTACCTGTATTAAGACAAAATGACAATAAATAAGAGTATAGACAATATTTTTAATTTAAGGTGATTGAGATGTAATAAACATTTTATAGTTGATAATGTATGATTATAATTTTATTGATTTGTAACCAACAAATTATTCTCAAAACATAATTGCTACAACGTAAGTAGGAGAGGATAGAATTAAGCCTTGTTAAGAAAATTCATAACGTAAATATTGAAAACACAATATACTATTATGAAACATGAAATGCAGCTCCTATAGTCAAAGTCTCGTACTCTTTCTTTGTTCTCTTTCCCATTTAGGCTATGACACAACATCTTTTATGGTGAGCTAGATTCCATGGTTTTAGAATAAGGTGTTGTGTTTTCAATACTTATGTCATGAAGTTCCTTAAAAAGGCTTAAATTTTACCTTCTTCCAATGGCGTTAGAGTTATATTTTGAGAATAATTTGTTGGATACAAAGGGAAAAAGCTGTTATTGGCTACAAGACATCTTTTAACGACAAAATCATAACCAATAATATTTTAAATTTATGGTGGTAAAGGATGTAATTAACATTTTATAGTTGATAATGTATGATTATAACATCTTTATTGATTTGTCATAATAAAAACAAAGGAAACATATATAGGAGGGAGGAAACCTTTGTAGCCAACAAATTATTTTCAAAACATAACTGCAACACAAGTGGGAGAAGATAAGAATTAAGCCTTTTTAAGGAACTCCATAACATAAGTATTGAAAACACAACATGTTATTCTGAAACTATGGAATCCAGCTCCTTTAGCCAAAGCCTTGTATTCTTTCTCTGTTCTCTCTTTTCCATTTGGGCTATGACACAACATCACAATATCCATTTGAAACTCACACTTTGAAGCTAAATTAGAATTTGGGGTTTCTGGAATAAGCCCTTCAACTAAAATAACCTTTCCAGTGTCAGGAAGAGAATCATAACAGTTCTTCAACAATTTCAAGCATTGCTCATCATTCCAGTCATGGCATACCCACTACATAAAAAAAATTATTTTCTGTTAAGAAGTGGACTTTAAGCCAATTCTACGAAACCAAGTGAGGTTTGTACCTATTTATATACTTTAAACTGGCCTTATTTATAGTAGATGTGAGACTTATAACACATTTATCAAATTGAAGAATATACATTTGGTGAGACTAGACACTAATAGGTGGTCCAAAAGCAAATGAAACAGTACCCAACAAAAAACAAATATCTTAATAATAGGAGGTATAATAGACCTAACAAACAAGAAATCTTGTTATGATAAGTTATAATTCATTACTTTGATACTATATGAAGAAGTAAACTATAATTAACTCAATCCTACAAAATCAATTCATAAAATGAGATTTATATCAATTTATATCCGAGTTTTATCTCTCTTCGAACCTTCAACATTTTCATCAAATTTGGACAAAGATGTTTATAAAAGATTCAAATTTTAATACACACCTTCATAAAAATAGCGTCAGCTTTTGGAACACTCACAAACATGTCTCCACCCACATGTTCCACACCTGCACTAATATCACACGTAATATTAATGTTTTAAAAGTCAAACAAAATTAAATTATCGAATATTAATTAACACAAAGTCAAGATCAACAACATAAAAGAATGCATAATTAACAAGTGGTTACAATATATATTTGATTAAAAAGCTTAAACAGCTAAGCAGTTCCCATGGTGGTAAAAAGTGAAAAGAACCTGCATAAGATGGAGCTTCTTTGATAACGTGGGGTAAGTCAAAATTAAGACACTTTATGGAGGAATACTTGGAGGCAATCATGCCGATGATAGCCCCAGTTCCACCCCCAACATCAACCAAAGATCCAACACCCTCAAACCCTTTGTAAATCTCAAGAATTTTCTTCATCGTGATGCTAGAGCAATCAGACAACCCCTTATTGAAAAGCCTATTAAATCTTGGATTTGCATCATGGAACTCAAAGGCATTCATTCCATAAGCATTGTTAAATGGAAATCCACCCTCCTCAACTGATTCTGTCAACTTGTACCTGCAAAACAACACAATCCTTTAAACTCTCTCTATCTGCAATCTTGCATCTTCTCATAAAATTCCCTATCTTAGTAACTCCATAAAAATGTTGAGAATCCAAGTATGAGTTCAAGTATCAAAAAATGAGAAAAAATTGAGAAAGTAGAACATTATACAAAGACGAAATACCCGTTAACCTATTGCCTTAAAATTTTGAATAGAAAATACTCTCAATTGTTTATAGTTGGATCCATATCTAATTGATGATTGTGTGTCCTAAATCAACCTCTTCTCGAGTAGATTCAACAAGAAATTTTATCAGTAACTTTACAACAAAAGTTAGAATGTTAACAAAATACCACATTTCTGTGAGGACTTTGTCGTGTTCCATGAGAAAGTAAGCAGACACAGAGACAGCATCTTGATTGTTGACAAGGTATTTGGCTTTTGGGTGAAGAGCATAGTGCCTTTCAGCCATATTATCATCGGGGAATCGAAGTTTGAGGATGTTGTAGCTAACCAAAAGGCGGAACATGCGGTCCAACATAGCAGGTGCATTAGGGTTCTTTATATTTGGTATCTGAGCAGCTATTTCAGAAGGAGAAAGATGAGCTCCAGGACCAGCCTTGGCTATGGTTTCCAAGATGCCAAGTTCAATGGCTGACTTCAGAACCATGGGAACAGCAGAGGCACCAGCTAGCTCCATGGCAAACAGATAAGCTTCTTCATCAGATACTACTTCCTCTGCACTTTCCTCTTTCATGCTTTGCTCTGCCATTTACTGTTTCTGCCTGAATTATAAAGATAGATATATGGTTAAACAA
This sequence comes from Vigna umbellata, assembly GCF_029865625.1. Lineage (NCBI taxonomy): Eukaryota > Viridiplantae > Streptophyta > Magnoliopsida > Fabales > Fabaceae > Vigna > Vigna umbellata. The sequence continues at coordinate 14,643,809 of NC_142165.1, read as the reverse complement.
GTTTTAGATATTATAATGGATTATCATTAGTAGGTGTATGAAACCTGCAAGAGATAAGCCTCAAGCCTAATCAATGTTTTTGTCCTTAATGTTCGGTATAAGTTCATTCACGTTGAATAAGAGACACCAACATGTTAATCCAGTGATTAGATGTGTGCTTCAATTTGACTAAACTGTTATTTCTCATTTAGTTTACTTGAAAAATAATTTATTATATATTTTTTCTTTGATATATTGGTGTATACAATATATATTCCACAGATTAATAGTTAAATAAAAAGGTTTATAAAAACTAAAATGGAAGTTTTCTATTATATATTTTGTACATAAAACTACGAAACTATAATTTAACTAATAAAATGTCTTAATTTTAATATTTCCCTTAAGTTGTAAATGTATGTCATATTAAAATGAAAATTATTAGGAACAAACAGGATAAAATCTGAATCTTTTAAGTTATTTGTGGAACAATGGAAAGGAATTCAAATGGTAAGAAGATATCGTCTACATGTTAAATAAAGTCTTGTATAGTTTTGAAAAAGACTCCAAAAACTATATTTAAATATTTCCATAAAAACTTGAGTTTATAATTTTAAAGTTAAAAAACGTATAATATTTGGAACTAATGATATTAGATTTTTAAGGTGATTTATTTTACTTTAAATGAAAATCATATTAACTTATTGGATGAATGTGATTTTATTTTATTTTCTACGCACTACTTTTTAGTTATTTCTAAAGAAAAATAGTTATTTCATGATTTTATTAATCACTTGATAATCCCTTTTTACAAGTAATATGATTTTTATAAAAAGAATATTTTCTATTATAAAAAAATCTATAATAAATGTTAAAATTTATCAAATGTCAAAATATCATACCCATTTTCTAAAAAATCTCATAAACTGATACGATTAGCTTGAAAAAAGGAAAATCAAAATTACCAACAAAATAACCATAAAAATTGAACAAATTTAACTTGTTGAGATATCTTATTTCCCTTCTTATAACTAATCATTATAAATTTGACCAGTTAATTTTTTTTAATCACTCTGCTTTCTTTAATCAAATTTTGTCTAACATTAATCAATCAATAAAAGGAAACAAAAAAATGAAGATATAGAGCAACTATGGGCTCAACTTTGGGTTGATAATTATTGTTTGGGCCTCGGGAGCCACAGTGGCCACACAGGTATTCAAGAAATGCTTCAAAAAAATACGATTCAACTTAATCTAATTCAATTAAGTAAGTTTTACGTATGATTAATCTTTGATGCGTCGGGTTGAATTTTTTAATTAGTTTTCTATATTATACTGCTTAAAAGATGTAAAAATGTAAAAAAATATTAATTTAAAATTTAACTATTAATTATGATGAAATAATTTAATATGTAAACTTAATAATTATTAATTTTAAAAAAAGTTTACTTAAAAGTTAATAATTTAATATGTAAAGTTAATGTAAAGTCTCATCCCATTTTTTCTGATCTAAAACGGATAGAAATGACTCATTTTGCATTAAAAAAATGGATACGTACTTTTCATAATTTGGTGAAATTGTGAAATAAACATTTTCTTTTTTGTCCTCGTAGCTTTTTATGAGTTTTGATAGCTAGGTTTTTTCTTAAATAAATAATAATAATAATATTATTATTATTATTTATTATTATTATTATTATAATAATGACATAGCACGTGAAGGTGAATGGTCGTTATCTTTGTGGCAAAGGATGTAGGTTGGTATCATCACTCTTTAGTTGTTTCCTTTTATTTGTTTTTTCTCTTCCTTATTCCGTAAGATATTTTCTTGCTTCCTCCTATTAATATATTCAAATAATGTTTATTTTAACCAAGAGTACGAGAAATACTACAAAATCAGCAAGTCAAGATGCTCAATTAATACTAAATTTTTCATAAGTATTTTTTGATAGAAAAAAATTGTTTATGTAAATTAAAATGAACTCATGTATATGTTAATTTGTAAATATTATTTCATCTCATTTTTAAAATTTTATTTTCTAACCTTTGAATAGATTAATTTTAATTTTTGTATAATTTTTTTTCTGTTTTTATTTTCTGAAATTTATAAATTTGAATTGAGATTGCCTGTGAAAATAAAAGAAATACTGAATTCCTGAATGTACTGTTAAAATATAAAAATATCGTGGATGAAATGAAATGGCCACGAACCGATGAAGAACGGCTTGAATCATTTGATTCAAGAAGAAAGTGGGTCCCACATCAACGTCAACCGGCCGGTCCGGCCCAATGTGAAAACGGAGCCGGCCCATGTAACAAGAACGAACACAACCTTGTCGGAATTAATCTAATGCAACTCTTTTCTATTAAATAATATTTAGCTTACTACATAATTTTTAGCATAATTTTATAATAATTCAGACAGTTAACCAATAAAAAACATTGTTAAAATAATTAATAGGTAAAATATACTACAAATAACAATTTATGATATTATAACGGTATACAATCTCTTTATTTTTATATAATAATTTAAATATTTTGTGCATGTAGGTAAAACAAATCGAATGAGGTTGCTTGAAAATTCTGTAAGGCTTATCCATAACTTTGAGAATAAGAATAGTCTCAGCCACAGGTGATTTCTTCCATTTGGCGCTAGTGAAAGGATGGGCCTACCTAACGGGCCCGGTGGGCCCCACTTACATCAGTTTTGAGCAAATCTAAACAATCATTTTGTGGGCCATAAAACAGTAACGTAACTGCAAAACACATGTCAACAAAAAAATGTGTGCTCACCCTTTTCCTTTTATAAATTTGCCCTTCACTTTTACCAATTAATATGATTGAAGATATAAATCAACTGCGTGAAAAGCATGGAAATTATTATTTTGTTGGGTAAAAAACTCTTTTTTTTCTCAAAAAACAAATCACGATTTGGATGTCAAAAAAGATACGGATGGATAGGAAATACATACCATAAATATATATTTTAAGATAGGCTTAATACTCTATTTTGTCTCCAGTTTTGCTCGACAATATCAAATTAGTTCATCTTTTAAAACGTGCGTCAATTACGTTCCTACTTAATAAAATTTATATCAATTAAATCTCTTCCGTTAAATCCGTACAAACGATGTTAATTATTTTTCTCTCTCTTCTATTAAGGCCTTGTACGATTTAACGGAAGGGATTTCATTGATATAAATTTTATTAAGTAAGAATGTAATTGACGCACGTTTTAAATAATGAACTAATTTGACATTATCGAGCGAGACTGGGGACAAAATAGAGTATTAAGCTTTTTAAGATAACAATATATTTGTATGTTAATGCAAAGTATGATAGTATTTATATTTATATATACTTATAATTAATAATATTTAATTTATCAAAATATTTTTATATTATGTTTTAATTTATATAATTATATCGTGTGATTTAATATTTACTTTTGTATTTTACTTGTATTAATATTAATTTTAGTTTATTTAAATTTTGTTTGAAATTTATGCAAGTATCCCATTATATTTTAATGTTAAGTTAACAATTAATTCGATAAAAATAGTAAAATCGTAAACTCGTAATAAATGTAATAACTTGTTACCTTTACTTCTATTTTTATAGATTTTAGCAGTTTGTAATTAGTGAAAATTCTAATTAGGTCTAATCATAATTCATTTTTTACTAAGTAATTTTTACTAAGTATTAAACTAAAAGTAAATAATGTCTTAATAATTTGAATGATTTTTTATGTTTGGTTTTGAATTTGAGGTTGAGCACCACATAGTCACTGGCACGACTATGGCACTTAAAAATTGAAAATAATTTATGAACACTGTGCATGTTCTGCAAAATCGTATTCAACAATCCTTGTAACGTGATGCATTCAAATTTTGAACTATTCCTTCTTACTGATCATCCTTTTGACTTTATGATAAAATCTAATTGCTGATAATTAAGTGCATCCTTTTTTTAATGAGTGACCAAAAGTAAACGTTACTTTCACCACAAGCTAATTTCAATTAATTACTTATTCACTCAATTTTACTTTCATTTTTTAATAATAAATTTCAATTCTCAATATAAATTTATAAACGTGATACATTTTGATGTATGACTTTAATTCGTCTTACAAAATAGGCTTAATATCCTTCCCCAGTTTCGCTCGACAACATCAAATTAGTTCATCTTTTAAAACGTGCGTCAATTACGTCCTTACTTAATAAAATTTATACCAATGAAATCACTTCCGTTAAATCCATACAAACGGCGTTAATAGAAGAGAGAGAAAAATAATTAACGTCGTTTGTACGGATTTAACGGAAGAGATTTCATTGATATAAATTTTATTATGTAAGGACGTAATTGACGCACGTTTTAAAGGATGGACTAATTTGACATTGTCGAACGAAACTAAAGACAAAATAGGGTATTAAACCTACAAAATAATACCACAATATCTCACTAGATAATTATCTTTCAGATATCTTTCATAATTCTTGAGCTAATTCAATGTGACCAAATGTATATATAATTTTACATATATAAGTCTCAAAATAGAAAGATAAAAACTTTTTCTATGAATTATATGATAACAATGTTTTCCCATGCTCCTATTTTCTCTTGAATTTAGTCCAATATGTCTAAATAAATAAGGAATAAAGAAAGTAACTTGCAATTTAATAACATAATCATGTTACCATTATTGAATATTCTTCTCTTATAGTTTCAAATATGTGTTTTTTAAATTTTAACCACAAACCTAACACTAGTTTGAACCAAAGAATGCTTTTATTATTAATATATTGCTGAGTGTAATATCTCCTTTGAACGCAATCATCCACAACTTACAAAATAATTACAGTTTCATAAATATAGATAAAAAAAATAAAAATATATAAAATAAAATTTTAATTTTTTATGATTAATATTCATTCCATGACAAATTTATTTTAATCACTTAAATTAAAAAACTAAATAAAAGTTATTATTAATTATTAGTAAGAGCCGAATATTCTGAATTGGATACATAATACCATATCCATTCAATTAAATTAAATATCCATATTCATTATTTACAAATATTAGTCATATTTATTATAGTTATTTTTTTTTTCATCTTCCTTTGGAGTGAGGTAGTGAAAAAGTTTGCAATCTAATAAAATTATCAAAACAATCAATTTTCGTTTTAGTTTTGTGGGATCTCAGTTTTCTATTTCTTTTTTTCACATATAGTTAGCAATCTATAAGCATTACATTAATATTGAACAAGACAAGCTATATTCTAGCAAATTAAAATGAACCTTAAATTTAAGATATAAATTCCTTAATTTTTTATCTATAATTATGGATTTAATGACCCCTTAAATGCCTAGATCTAAGGATCATATAAAATCCATATTCATGATGGCAAAATAATATTTTTATGGGAGATAAAATCTGTTGTGTATAAAAATGGTTACTTTAATGGATATAAATGAAGTAGTTGATTTTATTTTTTCTATGTATTTATTAACGTGAAAAATGAGGTATCCCATATGTGGTGTCTACCTATTAATTGGGGGGCTTGCAACTTCTTAAACTCTTCTTAATTATTTATAAATAAGTGGTTTTATTTTCAGTATAATTATATATTTAAAAATATTGATTCTAAAAATTATCTATAAAAACTGAAAATATGTAATACATGTAGATTTGTAAAACAATAAAAAATAATTATTTTTTATCTTTAAATTATAACGCAATTTTAGTTTTCTTTTTTTTTATATCAATAAATGTAATAGAAAACTTAATATTATCAAAATTTAAGATAAAATCAAAAACTAAAATTATATATAATCCAAATATAACAAAAAATGTTATATACATCACGCAAACATCAAATAAATAAAAAACTCAATATTTCCAAACTTCTATATAAAAAATTATAAATGTTCAAATACTAAAAAAAAACATGTCACAATATACTAATAAATGAAACAGTAATTATTTAATTACCTGATCATCTTATTATACTTGAAGTAATTAAAAGTATTAAATTGTAAAAGATTGCCAAACTTATTTTGTCTCTGTACGATTAACCCACCAGTGAAACAAAATAGGAAAAAAGAAACATCATTAAATATACTTACACTTTAATTATTTATATGACTTAAATAGTTTTTCTACATCACACCATCATTACTCTATAGATATGTAAACAATTTATACAATGACATTTTAATTTCATTAAAAACAACTGATTTAATATAGTTAATGTCATATATACTTATATTTTCTTAAGAAAAAAATTAATAAAAATGTATTCAATTGCTTCAACAACAATATACATTCAATATTTACCATAAAAAATAAAAATATCATAAAATTGATTTAATATAAAAAATACAAAATTCTGGAGGATACAATTATGCGAGACAGAAGTCTAAGAAAAAGACACAAGACATTATCTCCTAAATTTGAAAAGTGCACCAGAATCACTGAACATGTCCAAAACATTTTTTTTCATCAATGATGCATTTTAATCCATTCACCTAATGAACGTTATAATAATAATAATTTATTAATAATTTTTATAATAAATATAATATATGAAAAAGGTGAAATTTAAACGAGTGAGAAGAATTATAGAAGAGAAAGACGAGAGCGAGCGTTTGTAGCAGAGGCCAGAGGCAGCAACCAGCTCAGATCGGCATCCCTATTTCTCCGTTCTGTTTTTACATTCTTTCTATGCAAAAATTCTCCCTAAATTCCAGCCTTCTATTCTTCTCCTTTTCTTTCTAATTCCTTCTTTTCTTCATCTCATTACCCATTTCAAGACCTAATCTTTTCCAATCATTCCTCTCTCTTATCTTGCATTCATCTTAAAGGATCTCTAATTTCCCTCATTTTCGCTTTTTTTCTTTTTTTTTTTCTATGTTTTTTCCACCTCTGTCTTCCTGGGTCTCATCTTGTCTCTCTTTTCTTGAATATTCAACCCTCCTTTTTTTTTCTGTCCACAATTCACATTTGTGAAGTGTTTTCAATAGACTCGCCCAAGATATTTGAGCTCAATACATCAAAGGCTCAAGCTTCCTCCAGGATGCAGAAAGGGTCTTTCAAAGCTTGTCCCTTTTTTTATAATTTCTGACTCCAACCTTTGTTTCCCCAAATCTTGTTGCACCCATTTTGTTTCTGACAACTTTGCGGCGTCTCCTCACCTAATCTTAAGCACCCAGGTCCTTGGAATGGACCTTTTCACGGTTTCAGACTAGTGGGTAGTTTTGTTATTTGACAAGGTCCTTCCTTTTCCCAATACATAAGACAACCTAGTCTGAACACCGAAGGGAAGCCAAGCCCAGCCCTTTGTTGTGGCAGTCTTTCTTGATCCGACACAAGAAAAAATGTATGGGACCAAAAGCAAAATTGACCTTGCCTTTGAATACCAATCTCAGGTAGCAGTTTTGAGGCCCAGCATCCATTCCAGGAGGGCAAATCTGACTGTGAAATTCCAAGACCTTTATGGATTCACGGTGGAAGGGAATGTGGATGATGTGAATGTGTTGAATGAGGTAAGGGAGAAGGTGAGGCAACAGGGAAGAGTTTGGTGGGCATTGGAGGCCAGCAAGGGGGCAAATTGGTATTTGCACACTACCATCGGGCAAAGCAGTGCCCTTACATCCTCCTTAAAATTCTCAGCTCTGACCAATGCTATAACGTTGAAGAAGTTGATCAGGAAGGGGATACCCCCAGTTCTCAGGCCTAAGATTTGGTTTTCCTTGTCAGGGGCAGCCAAGAAAAAGTCCACCGTGCCTGACAGTTATTATGATGATTTGACCAAAGCTGTGGATGGGAAGGTCACCCCTGCTACCCGGCAGATAGATCATGTGAGGAGCTCACCCTTTTCTTTTTATGATCATCGCACACAGTTTGGTTTGGTTTTGAATTTGATTACAAGTTTCTTTATTATGGTTCTGGGCATCACGGTCCTTCTGGTTTGTTTGGTTACCTTTTATTTGACAAGTGTTTGCAGGTTTGTGGATCATTTTCAAATTGATTTGAAGGAGAAATCACTTTGTATGGACATTGCGTTGTGCCTTCTGACAAAAATTTCAGACAAAATCTTGCAGCAGATTTTGATGAATGACTGTCTGCGTTGCTTTTGTGTTTTTTCCCCTATGAGTAAAATTTTGTATTTATGGATGCTATGATATTGAGAATGAAGGAAGATCTGCAGGAATTGAAGCATTTGTCAGCCCTATGTTTGTAACCTTTACAATTATAGGATACTTGAGCCCTATTGGTATATCCCATTTGAATAATTTACACAAAATTTGGTTGAGGCAAAATGTGGCTTTGAGTAAAAGCTGATCAGAAAGAGATGGTAATTCGTGTGATCCTTGGTATAGTTAAAGATTAGGGATGGAGTTTGCGTATACAAAATGTAGACTTTTGTATATATTTATTGGGATGTGGATGCTGTTTATCTACTTAGTTAACAATGTGCACTTTATGGTTTTGGAAAGGCAACTGTCATCAGGGTGTTTGCTGCTATCCTTAAAATGATGTTTGATTATTGATTTTTGTTTGAGAATAATTTGAACCTGCCCACTTGTTATAATGCTAATTACGTTTATTCTGTTTCTAATCATTCCGTAAACACGTTTGCAGGACCTACCCCGAACCTTCCCTGGCCACCCATGGCTGGACACTCCTGAGGGGCATGCTGCTCTCAGGCGTGTTCTCGTTGCTTATTCCTTCCGTGATTCTGATGTTGGGTATTGTCAGGTAGGTTTGCTCTGTTCTTTCTTTTGAAGTAGTGTCTCTCTTCGCAGTACATGAAAGGCAAAATTCTAACTTTGTTATGTGTCTGTATTAGGTATTTCAAGAGAAAATATCTTTTATGTGGCTTCCTTTTTCAATGACTTAATGCTTATTCACATCATGAACAAAAAACGCTTCTTCTATTCTTTTTTCATCCGTGATTAGATGTTACATGTTCACAAAAAATAGCAACATGCTGGTTGAATATTCTCTTGTAAATTAACGACATGGTGTGACTGAAGCATGGATCAGTTTCTATGTTGTTCCCACGTTTGTTTTTCTCAACTGCTTCATCCACTGTATTTTATAGCACCACATAGTTTCACCAGTTAAATTGAAGTTATACTCAATAACATATTGGTTGTTTACTTGAAAATTAAATATATTGAGTGCATACTTGGGTACATATCTTCTCAACTGCTAACTCTACTATATTACTGCTCCAGGGATTAAATTACGTGGCAGCATTGTTGTTGCTTGTGATGAAGACAGAAGAAGATGCATTTTGGATGCTTGCTGTCTTGTTGGAGAATGTCCTGGTGAATGACTGTTACACAAACAACTTGTCAGGATGCCATGTGGAACAAAGAGTGTTTAAAGATTTACTGGCTAAGAAGTGTCCGAGGTAATTTTACACGATGTGTTAACTGTGTATCGTATATGTTTGATTCCCAGTATACCTTCTGAAAACTGTAGTGATGGAAATGCAGGATTGCGAGTCATTTAGAATCTTTGGAATTTGATGTTTCCCTTGTTGCCACCGAGTGGTTCCTCTGCCTCTTCTCCAAAAGTCTGCCTTCCGAGGTTAGAATAATGCGGCAATAAATTCTACATCAAAAAATGTTAAATTGTTCCTCATATTAACACTTCCTCCATGGATCAGACAACTCTTCGCGTCTGGGATGTTATCTTCAACGAGGGTGCTAAGGTTATATTTAACGTGGCCTTGGCAATCTTTAAGGTACCACTACCTTAGCCCTTTTGTTCTTTGTTGGATTTTCTTGGGTTAGATATGTTTAGTTCCTAAACCATAATCCGATTTTCGTATTCGTCCCTATCAAACTTTGATCTTGTTAGGTCTCTATACTTAAAAAATACATAAATATCGTCTTATAACATTAATTATTTTTTATGCATTGGATGTAATCCACAAGTTCCTCTTTTGTCAAATATCAGTGTGATTTGCCATCTGTTATGCTAAAAAACAGTTAATACCATTGGATGAAGGGACTCTAGATTCATACATTTTTTAAGTATAGGAATCTAACAAGATCAAAGTTTGAGATTAGAACGAAAACTAAAATCGTATTATAGTTTAGAGAGTAAAATCGTGGTTAACTTTATTATTTTTATTGAACATTGGAAAGGATGTTTGAACAATGGTGACTGCAAATTGCAGATGAAGGAAGATGAGTTGATTCTAACCCATCATGTTGGCGAAGTGATCAACATTTTGCAGACGACCACGCATCATCTATTTGATCCAGACGATCTATTGACAGTAAGACAAACTCTCACTATCTTATTGAATGCTATGAGAAGAAGAAAAGCACTACAAGGAATAAGATTGACGCGATTTAATAATAATGCAATTGTTGAATGAAAAATTGATTGTGTTTGCAGGTGGCATTTGATAAGATAGGATCAATGACAACAAACACGATATCAAAGCAAAGGAAGAAACAAGAACCTGAAGTGATGAAGGAGCTTGATCAGAGGATCAGACGGTTAAATTCCCTTAGAACAGATGACAAATAGCATTAGCTTTCATTTCATGTCTTTTGGGTTTTTTTTTGGTACCTTTCGTTACGTTACGTTTCTCTAATTTAATCTGAAATGGTATCGCCCTCGGGGCATGACACAAGCCCTGTTCATTTTCAGGATGTTTGTAGGTCATTAAGTGTAAATTTGGATACGGACATAATAATCTATTAATTAATCTTATAATTTCTATCAACATCAATTTTCACCCTTCTTCACTCATATTCTCTTATAATTAAAATATAATATTATTAGAAGTCTTAAATTGATTAGAAATAAAAATAAGATTAATTTAAAGTATATAAATTTAAATTTTATTTTACAAGTTATTTTTTAGAATTGAATTAGATTTAAAGTTTACTTTTTAATAAATATAATTAACAAATATAATTGTAATATTTTATTTATATCAAAATGAAGATGGTGGTGTTTCATGTATTGGAAAAATCATCTTATGGGCATTGAATACTGGTTGGTTGGTTACACGTCGCGAATTAAGCCCTTTATTTAGTCAGAATTCTTGATTAAAGGGATTATTTTTTCTTGCACACAGTTGAAAAAGAAGCTTTAGCAACGCTGAATAGGAATGAATTGATGAATGAAGTATGAAAAGGGATTTATTATGACGGTGTGTATGAATAAATGCGATCCCGTGGTTCCTGAGCTGTTTGCCATCTTCTGCTTCAATTTCTACGTTTTCTGGACAATCAAGCCTACAGCAAAAAGACTATATTTTTTCTACCCTTAAGTAAGATTTCATGTTCAAATATTATAAATCTAAAATCTTATTTAAAGAGATGAAATTTACCATTATTCTTTATGGTATAGTATAAAAGGGTAATCGTAATAAATGAAAAAAAAAATTATATGGTGGAGTTGATTGCAACTTTTCATCTAATGACAAGGTTGATAAGCAAAGATGGACTACCATGGGATGAATTTAAACGAGGACATTCGTTTTGAATATATATTTTAATTTTTTTCATTTTCTTTTTTGGAGATTAGAGTTGTATGTGTTGATGTGTTTGGTGCAACAATCAACATCGGTTCAGTACTTCTGTTCATAATGACAGTCGATGAAAGTTGCAAAGATCAACAAAATGGTGCCCTATTTGTGTTCTTCTAATTATATATAGATAGTGCCTTTTAGCTTTAAAAGGTTTTATTCACCAATGTTTTTACATGAGCTAAAAGCACATATTTTTTGTAACTTTAAATACTTACAGAGAAATAAAATAATGATTTAAAAAACGTTAAATTTCCAGGAAAACATATTTAATTTTTTTCTCTAAATGCAACCTAAATTATTCTGTAATGAAAAATCATTTCACTACAAAGTTATCGGTGAGTTATTTCACTAAGCCTAAGAGTGAGACGTGTTCACTCATGGTATAGTAGAGTCCATGATCATCTAGGTCTAACATGGAAGGTACTGCAGAAGAAATAGATTTGTATTTGATAGCAATTAAAAATGTGTGAATGGATCATAACTAGGGTAAGAATAGAACACGAAGCCACATAAATTATCTACGACTACATCAAGGATTGACTTTGAAACCTTATCTGTTTACGTTAGTCTGGAATCAGCATATCCTGCTACTTTATTAAGATAATGTAATTGTAGATAGAAAATTCATAGAGAAAATATAGGGAAGGTTAAACGAACTTTGAGAGCTGAAGGTTTTTACCAAGTAGAAGACAAAGTACATGGTTCAAGGGAAATGATGAGATGAATAATTCCTTTGAGATGTTTTCTATAATAAAGCAGTATTATTCGGAAAATAAAAATGTATTACATTATGCGATGTTGACAACAGAGTTAAGAAAGTTATAGGAAAACAAAAGACAAAAAAATTGGCATACAAGGTATTCAATTGTCATACATAGCATGAACTAGCATAAATAATCACTGGTTCTTTTCATCCACTTCAATTCGTATCTGCATACACCGCATTAAAAATAATCTTAGTTGGACGGAAAACAAAAGAATGCCTTCCATCCATATTATTATTGGGAAATTTCGCATGCAATTTTCATCAAAGAATATGCCTAAGTACAAAAAATCTAAAATAAGAATTTACAATATCCTTATTATCTGTGGTTTTTTTCATAATAAACAATAAGCTTTCTTTCGAACAGGGAACCCGAGAGGTTGGCATCTTCTTTTAGTTCTATAAACAAAATTGTGTTGTGTCCGTTCATTCTCGATTGGATATGGTTTTCTTCAACCTTTCTACTTAAGCAGTGCTGGGATTCTCCGAAGCATCATCATCATTAACGGACAAATTGGATACCTTGTCAACTACATCTGTTTCGTTTTCATTTTCCATCGGAGTTGCAGGCGTTGCTTCGCGGTTGCTGTGGTCTTCAGGTTTCTTCAGGCTCCAATGCATTATGCTAGCAGTTAAAGTGAGTATCATCTTCTGGTTGACCTGTCAAGGTTAAATGCAAGATAAGGGAGAGTCGGACATAAAATTTCTCAGCCAAATAAAGGACAGATAAAAAGTCTGATGAAATCTAGGTAAGCACTAATATAATAAATGTGCAAGATTTACTAATGGCCTGTTTTGAAACATTTATGTGGGCAGGAAGCTCAATGAAAAGATATATTTAGATACTAGAAAAAACTTTTTTTCCATAAACATTATTTACTTTGGATAAATGACATGAGCTCTCCGTCATATACAACAATCAATCAATTGTTGAAACGTACTATTCCAATTTTAAGAACTTAGAACCATCATGTATCCATGATCCTATAAAAGAATGTTTACTGGAGACTGCAACCTATTAAATAAAAAATTGTCCTTTTCCATGGACAACTCTAGCGTAATTACTAGCAAAATTATGTTTAAAACACCTAGGAACTTACCTCTATTATGTCTTCAGGTAACAGGAAAATGGAACACCCAAGTTTTCGAGCAACACTGATTATATATGTTGCATTCAACTTCTTATCTTCATCTGTAATTCAAGACAGAATAATTTGAAATTTCCAGTTGTTGCCAATAAGGTAAGCATATTCTCATCATATTAATACTAAATATGATTGTTGAGAAATTAAAGAGTTCCAGACAGAATTCTAGAAGCATAAATTCTCAGTTGGCATACCAGTCTCCCCTTTAGTAACAAGACTCCAGTTGACAACCCTTGGCTCCACAGCACTCAAAAGCTCAAGGAAGAAAACGCCACTGGAAAGATTCTTATCCTGATGAAGCAGAATACATAAACATTAACGATGAGTTGTAGTCCAAATCAAAGCAACAATCGAGTACATTGTCCTTCATAAAAACTGAACGATATTTTTCTTCATTCAAAAGCCTTAATAAAATTACTTAGTGCTATTGATAACAGATTCCTGTGATTGCGCTCCAAAAACAAGCAGTACAAACAAATGTACTGATAATTGTTATAGAGAAATGTAAATTAAGAGTACCAATAATTGTATAATCACACACACATAACTCTCAATAGATGGTTCTGTACCTTGAAACTTTCCATTTCAGAAGTCCTTCCTGTTTTTTTCACTTTGTTGTTTGCCCAGTTTAGAATATCAGCATCGGTAATCTCTTTACCTTGGGAATGAGATCTCAAATTTTTCAGCAGTTGAAGCATATTAAACCTCATCAGCTGCCACAAAAATGCTGGGGACAAAGAATAAAGAAGATGAATATTCCCTAATATGGGCTGGATTAAAGCTTTATGTTTTGTATTACGTATAACATATATCCTTTTTTGTATACAGCATACATAAGCGCTATAGAGAACATTCTGACATTCCTCAGTAATGCATCACAAAAATATATCCTGGCTATTGACAATCTTTAGTTGGCAGAATTACCTAGAGAGAATTGAAGCATAAAATAATGCATTGACACAACAAAATAACCAATGGATGATGACAAAACAGAATTCAAGCAGATGTTAAAAGACATGAAACCCACCACACAATTATAAAAGGTTCTCTACCAATAAGAAATCATCACAAAAAGGGGATAACATGACACTCACCCACTAAGAGCTTCTTATTCCCTTGTACAAAATCATTGCCAGCAACATTCACTAATGAAAAGTTTAGGTCCTTCCCGATCTGTATAACTTGGTTGCAGTTCTCAACTTTTCGGAACGGCATCTTAATAGGAGGCTTTGTGGCCAGTTTCCAATTGACAGATCCTGGTGAAACCTTGTCAAGAACTTCTAATAGAACCCATCTGCATAAAAGGAAATAAGGACAATCACAATCAATAAAGGTTAAAGAAAACATTAAAAGATGACATAAGTTGAAAACAGAAATGATAAGAAAATAGAAGACGCAGATGGTGAGCCAACAGAACAATGGAAGAACTTGCCCATTTCTGACATCCTCAAAAACATTATTGACATAAGTAGCAACTCCAAGACTGTTAATCCATAGTCTGAAGCATCGTTCTTCCCGAGATGTCTCTACATCATCAGTCATCATCTCAGCGAAGGACATTTTCTGACTGTCAACTGTTGTAAGACCATTCCTGCAAAAGTACAAGTAACAGATATTGGATTTATTTAAATGAAATTTACAATCTGAATCAGCTTAAGATCCATTCTGTACTGTATACGTCTAACTTAAACATTCACTGAACCTTCCCTGACAAATGAATCAATTAGAGAGATCAATATCCATTACTTGTACTGAAAGGCCTATTTCACGATAATCATAACAAATGAAATACATAAGCTTAAGTGACAATGTTACATGATACATGAGCCACCCCCATCCCATTCACAGAATGACAGAGCACAGCATGAGTTATTAGAAGCACATCCCAAAATGTTCTTATTGTATGAATTTTCAATGAAAAAATTAGCACATACTCTTAAACTAACCATACCTATGCTGGAAAATTTGAGCAACAAATGCAAGATTAAGATTAGGCGATCCCTCCACTATGTCCTTTGGAGTGAGGTATCTCTTGCAATCTAATTTCTCTGCCTGCTCAAGAACCAAGCTAGCCCTTTCCGTTGGATCACTTGCTGCTAAGGCAGATGGGCCAGCCACTTCTGGGGCAAGAGCATTAAGCAAGTAAGCATAAGCCTCTCCATCCTGCAAAAAGAAGATATTGTAGATACAATAGACACATGCAATTTGTAATCATATTATATCTCACTATGAAAACATCTGCCAACCACATAAAAAACTAGCCATAGAATGATTCAGCAATTGGCATGATGTACAGCTGTATAGTGAATCTTTTCCTTGAAAACTGGTCTATGGTTGTCAAGGCCAACAACAAGAAGGTCCATAGTTTCTTTACTGGTTTAAAAGACACAAAATAAAGGCAGTGTTGGGTATAGGAAAAGGTTACTAAGAAGGAATACTGAATAATATTTCATCAATGTCCAGAATTATTTCTACAAGAGCAAGTCAGCATGCAAACTTAGTAAGAATTTCCCTCACCTTTAGGTCAGACGAGAAGTTTGTAACTTGTTTCTCATATCCAGCTTTCTTCAAGTGGAAATTCATCCATTTCAGTAAAACCTTTTCAGGTGCTAAACTGATAAGCTCTTCCACCTCCTGCACACATGTTACGATATAATATAGTGGTTTATTTCAATCACATTTCTGACATGTAAAGGAAAGGAAGAAAACATTGTATTTAGTAAACTACAAACAAAAGGAACAATATTATCCAATATCACCTTGTCATCTTCCACTAATTCCACAAGTTGAGGAGTCTTCTTCAGATTGAGATCAGCTAACAATTGAATCTAATGTTGCCATCGTAATGAAAAGTCAAACAAACAAAAAAGACAGCATAAGTTTACATGTCTTACCAATGAATAATCAACTCATTCTGGTGTCCACCTTCTTATCTGAGTTCCATATTAAGGAAGGAAGGAGAAGAGTTTCAGTAGTTTACCTTAATTACTTGTGAAATCAGACCAAGTATCAGATGGGGCTACAAAAACCAAAGAGGAAAGTTTTGAAAAATAAAACAAGTTAAAGTCGGTCGAATGAAACAAAAGGAATCTGGAAACATGAAGAGAGGGACAAAAGAAGGATTAAACCTACTCTTCCTTCAATCAGATCCTGTGTACCAATGTTAACCACTGTGCAACCAATAGCCTTGGCCGAATTCAGGCCTAGGGTATGGTTCTCATTCCTTTCCCATGGATTAAGAACTTTTTTTGTGTTAATAGCTCGCTCGTCTATGGTCCCAGGAACAGCAACATTAATAAGCTTGCTGGAGAAATAAAATAAACAAAGTCATGGTGGAAGAAAAGGGAGACAATTTTTTTTAAACGAGTCCATATTGATTCATGACACTACCAGAGAAGGACTCCATCTTTTGCAAGATCAAACAATGCATCTGTTGATGGATCAATTGGAAGAAACTGACCCAGGAATTTGTCTTCAGCCAAGCAGTTGTTAATATGTGCGACATAAGAAGCTTTCTCTGATTCATTAATGGCATGATGAAAAGTTGTTGTAGCTGTCTTCAAAAATGAAGAAGAGCTTTTTGAACCACCATCTTTAGCTGTTGCTTGGGCTTGCAGATTTAAATGTGCCTGCCATTCAATGTCACTGATTAAGTTGCTATGTTCAATGTAAATATAAATATAATAATACCTACAAAATTACTCATCTACAAATTAGAATATACCAGCTCACGCAGATATTTAAAAGTAAAACAAAAACAAAATAACAGCTTCGTTTCGTGTTAAGTGCACATACATGAAAAGCCAAGAGTCGATTTGAACATCAAATGACATTGTAACAAATATTATCCAAATATTTCTTTGCGAAATCAATCAAAAGGTCATTCTTACAAACATGTAAAAACTAAATTAAGAAACACATGAACGTATAGGAGCATAAACCTAGCTTTTAACTTTTCCAGAGGTAAATAAAAACTCACCCTTAAGAAGGACTCGAAATCAATGTCTTCGTCCGTGTTCTCATATGACTGTGCCAAAACACTCTTAATCTCATCCTCGGTGAACAGTTCAGAAAAAATCTTCAATTTCTTAAAAATAGCAGGCAAATCTCCGACAGTAACACGTCCCAACTGATTCCTTTCCGACACATACTAAAAGAAAAATAATAAACAGAAGGCGCGTTTGAGTCCGAGGTTGCGGTTTCGACGAAAAACAATACAAGAAAGGAAGAAAATACAGACCTTAGATTTGAGTGTTCGAAGTTCGACTTGAGTGAACTGGCTCTGAAGCTCTTGATCAGAAACAAGGACGCCGACGAAACTAGACATGTTTGACTATGTTGAAGAAAAACTATAAACACGGGGATAACACTGACACGATAACACACAAAATGAAAGGTTCATGAGCCAATATACATAACGCATTCAAAATCAAATCAAACATGCGTGAATATCCAATCACACGGATCCAAGGTGAGATTGCGACAAGACACGAAGCGCTTGAGAAATGAGAATTGAGAAAAGTACCTAAGAGAGTCACAAAAGGAGAGAGAGATTCAAATGTCTCGTCATCGTTTCTGCACGGAGTTTCTTTCTTCTTCTTCTTCTTCTTCTTCTTCTTCTTCAGAGAGAGAGAGAGAGAGAAAGGTGTTTGTTTGAATGTCCGAACGAGGAAATGGGGTTGGGAGAAAAAAACGTGTTGGCGAAAGGACCCGCGAAGACAAAGGGAATGGAACGCAAATAATCAAATCAAACGGAACCCACGCTTTCACTCTCTGCTTTCCTATTTCCCTCAATATTAAACGCCAACGACACCTGGCATCACTTCACACTCCTCTTTCCTTCCCTTTCTTTCTTTTCTTTTTTTTTTTTTTTTTTCTTTTTCACCAACCAAATATATCTCATCGCCCTCAACTTTTTTTTTTAAATATATTTTTGACACACATAAATTTATTATACTTTATTATTTTTTATTTTTCTATTTTTTTTAAAAGAATACAAAACTTACGATTTTATTATCATTTTATTTGTGTAGTATATGTCAAATAAACGTACCAGTATAATATGATACCATTATCTCATGATATTTTGATACATATAATTTTTTATATTTATTTGACATTATCTTTCTTACTTTTTTTTTCGAAAAAATTACAAAAGTTCATTTTTTTAAAATCATTTTATCCTCGTTAGTATGTTAAATAAATGTGTATTAGGCTACCTTTACTTTTTTTTTTTCTTCTTTTCATACTAGTAATAAAAGAAAATAAATTAGATACCTTTTTGCAAATATTAAATAATAATCAATCAATTTATTGAATCTCCCATTTTCAACACTTCAAATTTTAAAATATGTTAATACAGAAATCAATTATAAAATTTAATATTTTCGATAATGTTTATGTACATTTATTATTTAAGAGAAAATTAATAATACTTAATGGTTTACTCCACACATGTCATCATAAAAAATATAACCTCGTACCGACATTTATTTCGCTTTCCTTAATACATACTTCAACACTTAACAATTTGCACGTTTATCTTTGAGACTAAGGTATCGAGTAAATAAATATACAAAACAAAACTTGTTTGAACATATATTTTTCCGAAAACTACGTATAAACACGAACATCAATTCGAAAAATTGTATTTTTCTGATGTGATGTTAAACTAGGAAGCATGTTATAGTTAAGCAATGAAGATAGTTGAAAAAAATAAATTTGCAAAGAAATAGAAGGGTATGCATGGGATAATAAACTTGATTACGTGGTTGCATTAAACCTCTTGATACATTATGGTCCAACCTCCTAACTATCTCATTGCTTTCACATTCTAACATACCATTATTGACATTTTTAATTTTCAGACGAAATTACTCTTATTAAACTTTCAAACAAAATACTTTTTTTTTTTACAGAAAAAAGAGTATTTCTTAATTCTTATTTTTTATATTGTAAAAAAAAAGAATTATTTTTAAACAAAACCATCATTAGCACTTTACAGCTAAATCAAGAGAAAAATGGAAGGAAATAAAATATGGCTGCATGTGAGTTTTTACCACATTTTCCAGACATACAAAACAAATATGTCAATTTTAAAATTGTCTTTTTAAATTATTTCATCCCAAATTAACCGTACAAACATGTGTAACATTGAATTTAGATAGATCATTGGAATGGAGCAATTCATTTTACAGAAAAATTAAAATACTTTATATTGTTAAAATATGTTAAATATTTTGTCAGTTAAAATTTAAGCATTCAATTAATTCTTAAATTTTGTTAAATAGAATCAATGTGATTTTTTACATTTTTTAAATACTTTTATTTATTTTTTTTCGTTTAATTGATGTTATTATTTTATTGCTTCTATTCCATAGTAGTTATATTCATCCATTTTGTCTTTATGCATAATCATGTTTGTGAAATCTATTTTAAGTATAACATCATTGGTTGTCCATGCAAATTTAATAGTTAATTTCGATGCCTTACTTTTCTTTTACGTATGCAAGCACACTAATTAATAAAATGATCTTAGATTGTGTTATTTTGGAACGAAGAATGTAAGGGATAGAAATTATAGATTTGTTGGTAAAGTTTTTGTTATTTTTTTTTTTAAGAAATTTGAAAGTGATTGTTGAGTGGATTTAAAAGTAAAATCTATGAATGTTTGTGAGAAATTTGGCTATTGGGATTGATTAAAAAAATATTAATAAATTAAAAAATTAAATTACTAAATTGTCTTTGATGTTAAAAGTAATATAAAATGATATTTAGATGAGTTATAATTATTTTAGAATATTTTTACAGTAAACTATTAACTAAAATAAATAAAGAATATAATATATTTATGTCTAACGTTCCCTGTAACACAAAAACATTCATATCTCTAAAAAGACAACAAAATATGTAAATTATCGCTCTCTGAACAGTAATCACCTACAAAAGCTTTTTCAATTTATCATATTCATCAAGGTTATTACCCTATCAAGGAGTATCATAATACTAAGGTCAAAATTTTCCTAGAATGATAAAAATTGTTAAAATTATTTTGCTTTTATGTTTCTTTTATTGACTAGCATTTGTTAAATAGGTTGATTTGTTTTCAAAAAAATACTATGGATTGATTTCACCCTTGAGGAAATGTTGAAAAAGACGTACTTAGCGTTATTCTAACTAAAGCTGTCAAAGTGGGTCACAACCTCCGAGTCAATTCGGTCCATCATGGGTTCGGGCTGGATTGAGTTTGAAATTATTTCTTTTTGCGGGTCAGATTTTAACCCAGCTCATGCGGACTGAACCTGTGGTGGGCCGGATTGACCCACCAACCCACCTACATAATTTTATTTTATTAAAATTTAATTTTAATTTTATAAATAAATATTTATTATTATTTTTTGCTTAAAAAATTATTTAAGTTTCTTATTTTCAAAATTAATTAAACACTCATGTTGTGAGTGAAATTTGAGAATGAAATTTGTTTAGATTTAAATTATAGAAAGTTTGTAATTTTTTTTTATTTTAAAAAATTTGTAATTAAGTGAATCAGTGAGTCAACTCATTTACCCACCAATCCATGATGGGTCGGGTTGGGTTCAAATTTTTCTGACTAGCTAATAAATAAATTGGGTTAGATTAATTCCCTAAGTGTCTAACTCGTGATGGGTGGGATCGGATCTAGATGACCAATTTTGACAGGTATAATTCTAACCATTACAAATCAAATACGTCCCATCAAAAAATACTCTTCGAATATTTAAAATATATGGACAACGAGACCATATTGTGTTTTAACATTTGAAATCTTTCTTAATGAATTTAATTGAAGTTTGATCTGATCTGATCTAACTTATTTAATAATAAAAGTTCGAGCTTTGACTTTAAAAAATGTTTATTTAATCAAATAAACTAGGCTTAGACTTATAAGAAAGTGTGATAGACTGATCTATTTATTTAAATATAATAAAGATTCAGATATTAACATACATATAATCTATATTAAATATTTTATAACTTAAAAAACTCAATGATAAATAAAATAAATTTGAACAAAGTATATTATTATTGAAAGAATTTGACCCTTTTATTTAGGGCCTATTTAAAAACTGGTTTGTCAGCCTATTTATTTTATGTATTGCAATATGAAAATTATCTTCAAATAAATTAATAGGTGAGAAAAAAGTCTAAACAAACACCAAAAAACACGTTATGTTGGACCTTAATTTTCATTACAGAACAAACATATTCGGACAAACCCAAGCGTTATTAGTTTCTCATGGAAAGAACAGGACAATTTCATTTGAGGAGGAAAAACAGTATCATATTCTAATTTTAAACAGAGACGTTCGTATTTTTCTAAGTTATCAATAAAGTAACAGTAGTTTTTCTTTATTATCAAATTAAAAATAATACTGAGTTTTTATTTATTTATTTATCTCCTTTTATTTCCTTTAATTTGTAATGATTTCAAAGCTAAATATGGGATCTTATAGATTCGATAATAGTACTTCACGCCTTCAATCAATGGTTAACGGTTCAAGTCATGATGAACCAGACATTAACCATTATTAAAGATGTTTGTTCAAAAACATCATTGTATACAACACAACTCAAAGTTAAAACAAACCCTTCTGCAATTTTCAAAGAGTAAAGAAATACAAAATTCTAAATCACCAAAAAACTACATTAGTTTCACTGGTTTCACTTGATATGAAAGTCTCATATCGACTAGAAATAAGACCAATTTAAAATATATAAACAAGTTTAGAAAGTCCCGTATCGATTAGAGATAAGACCGATTTAAAATATATAAACAAGTGTTTGGAAGCATGATAATCATCCTTAATTATTTTTATTCATAGTGAGTCACCTCTGATATGACTGTTATTGAATTTATGTAGACCTGAATAAAACAGTACAAATTAACCACTTCCTAATTATCTTTGCAATTACTTTGAAGATGATGATGACATTGCAAAGATATCTTGGCCAATATTACTTTAGCATCTGATAATTATCAAGCTTTCTTTTTCGTCAAGGAACTATCAACTTTAATCAATTATGCTTACAAAACCTAGCACAGCAAGTTTGCAACGAAAACTTCCACTTACACATGCCACAAGGATAGGAAAAAAATGTTCATTTTTAATTTAATTGAAGAACGATAAAAAGGGTTATTGTGAATCAGTCAATCCATTATTTTCAGGAAACATCCCTTTAGGGAATAGAGTCTGAACTTGAGGAATAAACTTTAACTTTAAGTGATGGCATTAAAACTCTCCAAAAAGGGTAGATACAGTCATAAGATAACAACCACATAACATGGCAACCACATGCTATGAGATTTTAAAAAAATAGTATAACAGCAGAAATCACATTCATACAGATATTGAATAACACTTATGTTCAAAAAAAATGGATTCAAATCAAAGCAAGTGCACCAAATGTAGATACATAAACATAATCTAAATTAAATATTGAACAGGAAGAGTCCCATCAGAAGAGCACCAGCACACCAAAAGATGCCAGGACAAGGTTGGCCCAGATTCCAAAGCTGATGATGAGCTTGTGAGAAGAGGAGGCATCAAGAGAAGATGATGGAGAAGATGATTTGCTGTCTGCACTGTGTTCGGTGGGAGAATCTGCAGCTGGGGCAATATCAGGAGTTGGTGCTGGAGCAGGTGCTGGAGGTATATCAGTGCCAAAAATTGCCTCAGGAAGTAGCACCTTGTCAACTTGGTATATAGCAACAGGATCTGTGGAATGAACAGCACTGCTCACCTTGGTCTTTGACCATCCTGAATTGATGAGCACTGTCCCAGAATTATCAGTGAAATTCAAAGTGTAATCCCCTCCAGCAAATGTGGGAGTGGAGCTGGTTTCGCTAAGTTTTGTGAAGTCAGCCAGAGAATAGAAATGAGGCAAGGCATGGAAGAGGATCACTTGCTTTATCTGGTCAGAGGTGAGATTGGACAGAGCAGATTTCTTCACAGATGAAAAGGCAGTGTCCTTAGGAACAAAGATGGTAATTCCTTCTTCGGTGTTGTTGGCTTGGTTTTGGAAAGTGTCAATCACTTTGGTGGATTCAAGGTATCCAAGAAACTTGTGAAATGGACCAGCAACACTGAGCAACTCAGTAAGGTTGACAAAGTCTGGTGCTGGGGCTGGTGCTGGAGTTGGGCTCAGAGAGGGAGGACTAGCAGTTTTGGCAAATGCTGAACTGAGAAGCAGCATCATGTTGCTGATAATGAAAAGCGTAGAAAACTCCATAATTTCCTTGGATGCTGATTTATCCTACCCTTGCAATATCAAAAGTCTCTCCAAATTCCTATGAGAAAAAAGCTCCACAGTGGTTAGAACTTAGATCCCATCTCAACAAAACCTACCCCACCTTTTGTAAAAAGCTAAATAATGCAGAATAGAAAATGAACTCCGAGTTCAAACTCAATCTCTAATGAATAAACAACATAAACAATCATAAATCCTTTAATTTTTTCTACCAATCCTTCTCTTCACATCACATCTCACTGAAAAGTTGTCTATAGCTTACTAATAATATCTAGAGACCAACCAACGTAATGGCTGCAACCAGATCTTACAAAAGTTAACATACAAGAACAAAAGACAAAACATTCAACAGAATATGAAACGCACAAAGGAAGATCTAGCAATGCAAATTGAACCACAACGAGCAGAGGGAATTTCAGATCGGAGCATGATATATACACTACAGCAAATCAATAGAACCGAGGAGCACTTCAAATGTGTTAATTTTGCTTCACACCAGCGGAAAAAATGTTAAATTCAGAACAGCATGCGAGTCCCGGAACAGTACATTTCCAAATGCTAAATTGAAGATTAAGACACCTAGTGAAACAATAATCGAAAGATTTTTATATGTTTCTAAAAGAAAACCATGATGGTCCCATGGCAAAGCGAATGAATCCTTTGGAAGCGCAATTCCCCCACAAAGTTCCGAACTTGGTGAATGTAGGTGAGTTAGGGAAGTGAAGTACAGAATGGCAGAGTTGAAATCATTCCCCCCGAACCCCATAACGGAATGAGACAGATCTAGAGTAGCTGATCCAAAATCAGAAGCACCCACAAGACAAAAATGACATTCAGATGTGAAATGCAAGAAAAGCTAAAACTTTTGCACCAAACCATTAATTGAGGGACACCCAGAACAACAAAGTTAAAGCAAAGAACAAAGTTAAAGCAAATACATGCATGAGCATGAGATTGAAGAAGAACACAGACCTGAAAAAAGAGGAATTCAGAGAGAGAAAGAGAGAGAATGTGAAGGACGAAGAATGAGAAATGGAGAAAGGGTATATAAAGATGAAATGGAGGGTACGTACCAGCTGGAAGGGAAGATGGAGAGAGAGATAAGGGTATTGGATACAGCAAATTGGTTCTATTCTCTACTTCTACTTCTACTTGAACTTCTACTTGTTGTGTGAAGATATAATATACTTTAATGGAAAATGCATATCTGGAACACACTTTTTTCTAGGCTTGTATGGTGGCCTTTCTATATCTGCTTTAACTAATTACTTCCTTAGCCCATCATAGACCAACCTTGCACTCTACCCCACAATTTTCCATCTCCCATTTTTTCATCTTCCTAACCGACACACATAATGCTTCCTACTTATTTATTTACATCACCAAAAATGAAGCTGACATTTAGCCATACCATTGCCATACTCAAATCTCACCATGCCACTACAAACCACATTTCCTAGATGCCTACAAAACTACATCCTACTACACAAGAACCAATTCATGGTTAGATGTTCTAACTCTATCAATATCCCTTTTTCCACAAAATCTAATATCAAAACTTTCATGGTTTGATGTAAAAAGTATACATTTTTTGGATGTGTGGAAATTTGTTGTTCATATTTCATTAATGGGTAACCGTAGTTTCAAGAGACACATTAAGTCAAGTAAAAAAGTTTGGATCTTTTTGCATAGGAAATCAACATTTCTCTCTTGTTCTTCGCCCCTTTTGACTATTTTAATAAATTAATTATTCGTATGTTGTTGTGCAAAGCAAATGAATTTAAACTCTTTGTAAAGTGATCGCGATTCTTTTATCACGTTCACAACACGAGAATGATAGTTTTTGGTGAAATTAAACATGGTAACAATTAAAACATACCGACATAAAAAAAATTAATACAATTGCCGAATTGTTTGGATTAAATTACCTAAGATCGCCACAAAATATAGATATGTAAACAATACAAAACACAAAATTGTTATGTTCTTAAATTAAAAAAGATTATACTCATGGTATATTGTCTTGATTTGTAGTGATTTTTTTTATTACATGTTACTTTTGTTTATATAATTAAATTTTTAAATAAGATCTTATTTACCAAATTTAGTAATATTAACGCCATTATTCTTATTTTGTAATTTATACACGAGTAATTGTAAAATTTACAAGGATTTTGTTATTTGTTGAACTAAGTGGATCTCATGATTTGTTACATATCATTTTGTTAAAAAAATGATTACATAGAGATTGAATGAATAATATTGCTTTCAAGGGACTCCATCGTATTTTTTAAAAATAAAATAATGTCAAATACAACAATTTAAGCAAATTATATTTCTTGAAATATCACTGTCAATTAAGTTGACGTAAGAGGCCATCAATTTTAGTGTTAATTGTAGCAAGACGAGGTATATAACCTTGGATTAAAAAATTGTTCATACTTCGTGAAGAATATAGACACTTGATTTGTTTTTTTTATGGCATGTTTTATGTTCATTTTTTACGTTGTTGTTACAAAAACAATTTGTTTCTACTGAGTTTTTTACAATGTAAAATAAAAATAAATGAATGTAACAACCTTATGATCTAAATTATACCATAAATGTGTACGAACTAGTATTAATAAACTATGTTATCTTATGTTTTGATTGCAACTTCCAAAAAAACTACATCGTACAAGTTTATCTTAGTAAATACGTTACCAATTATAGGATTTATTTAGCACACAAGGCTTAAATAAAATTTTACAGTTTATCTTGCGAAATATGAAGGTGAGTTTGATATATATATATATAAATACTTTCCTTTAATTATTCTTTCAATTTATTAAGTCTCCAAACTCTTTTGTTTCCAGTGTCCTTTAAATTCTAAAATATAGCATGTTTCCATTTTGTGGCTATAAAGTGCATATATTTTATATGATAAGCTAAAGAAAATAAAATTTCTTCATTGAAATTTTTACTTAATGTTTATTACTCAAACTTTAGTCGACTATCTTTCTATAATAATTGACATTATTGATGTTGGGAAAAGTCATCTTACAAATTATTTCATAAGCTTATTTTTAACGCAAATAAAATGAAGATATCAATGTAATGTGCAACTTTATTGGACAGAGTATTTATTATTACGTTAAAAGCTATAGTTAATAATTATTTAAGAGTATAATAATTAGAGAGGGAGGTTTTTCCCTACACCTCCAATGGTTTCTCCCTGAACCTTCAATTTTTCCAAAATTTTCATAATTAACCTTAATGTATTTATTTTACTCATCAAGATAATATATATAAAAACAAAAAGAAATGTTCTTAACTAGATAGACTAAAGAAAAAAATTTATAACTAAAGCGATCAATTGAGTAAATAGTTTATAATTTTATATGAAAAATATTTAAAATTCAAATTCAAATATATTTCCCTTTTCTCTTACTACGTGAAAAATAACATATATAATGTTTTAACAATTTTTTTTTTCTTATAGTTTCATATACGACAATGTATTCATAATATTAATGAAAAAAAAACTTATCCCACAAATTTATCTAAACAACTACATTAAAATATAATTGTAAGGTAAGAAACACACTTATTCGATAAATTTGAAACAAAAATCTAGATTGAGTACTTAAGGAATGGAACCCGCTTCACATTTTCACCATCTTTTTTCTTTTAATAATTTCATGTTTAATTACTTTTTTAATCTCTATATTTACACAGATTTCATGTTAATTTTAGTTTTTATCTCTAAAATTTTATCTCTTTTCATCTTTAAAGATACAATTTGAAGTTTATTTTAGATTATATTAGAACTTATCTCTAGAGTTTAAGGGAAAGAATGACTTCAAAGAGATTTAAAACCCAGAATAAATCCCCTTTCCCTTAGGGTTTTCGAAAATAGAAGAGAAAAAACGAGAGAAAGAAAGAAAGGAAGAATGAGCTTATGCATGCAACACTGACCCGATTACCTTTTATAGCCTATGGGCCTCGTAACCAGGCCCAAAACGAACAAAAACTAATCTGATGCAAAAAAAATAAAATAACATTTTACACATACCAGTAGGCCAAACTTATATAATCTTGATGAGTAAAATAAACTTCAAATGGTATGTTGATGAAAAAACATACAATTTTAAAGATAGAAACTAAAATTAAGGTGATGTTTGTATAAATATAGAGATTAAAAAAGTAATTAAACCTGAAATTACTAAAAGAAAAAAGATGGTGAAAATATGAAGTGGGCTCTCCATTCCTTAAGTACTCAATCTAGATTTTTGTTTGAAATTTGTTGAATAAGTGTGTTTCTTACCTTACAATTATATTTTAATGTAGTTGTTTAGATAAATTTGTGGGATAAGTTTTGGGTTTTTTTTTTTCCATTAATATTATGAATACATTGCCGAATATGAAAACTATAAGAAAAATAATTGTTAAAACATTATATATGCTATTTTTCACGTAGAAAAGGAAAATATAATTGAATTTGAATTTTAAATATTTTTCATATAAAATTATAAACTATTTACTCAATTGATCGCTTTAGTTATAAAGTTTTCTCTTTTAGTCTATCTAGTTAAGAACATTTATTTTAATTTTTATATATATTATCTTGATGAGTAAAATAAATTACAAATGGTATCTTTATAGATTAAAGAATTAGGAACTAATATATTAAGGTGGAATTTTTGTAAATTGAGATTAAAAAATTAGGAATTTATTCAAGCATGGTTTGATACATATTTCCCCCTTATCTTTTATCTATTTGCTTGAAACTAGATACAGTTCAATTATTTCTTTTAAATTATGAAACATTAAACCAGGTCAATTCTTTAATCAACTTAACTTCGTTCTACCAAAAAAAACGTATATTTTGTTAAATTAATTATCATTAAACCAAAATATTTTTCCAGTTTAAGATCATTTTTAAGCCAAATTTCATCTATAGACTCAGTAGACATGACTAAACTGTAAGGCTTGAAGATAGACAACTGCAATGAGTCATCACAAATCACTGAAGATAAGGAACGTGAAAACTGGTTCTAAACTGAGTTTCCTAAAAGATCATAACACGACTGAACAGATGAAATAAAAGGCATGTTTATTGGGAAAGTTACAAAAGAATGCTCTTTGGCTTTGTCTCTTTAGTCAATACAAAACAAATACAACTGAATATTTTAGTACAAACAAGAATTCAGTAAACTACCATTATATAGATATAGATATATGAACTGTTAAGTCAATAGAATAAAAATAAGAACATGTTTGACTAAATGGAGAAGCAGAAGCAAATTTGGCAGATTGACACCATGTTCAAGCCGCCCATTCCTTCTTAATATCAAAAGTATAGTTGATCTCCAAGTAGCATTTGTTGTCATCATCAAGAAACTGCAAAAGGAAAATATTATAATATCACGTTAAGACGTAGACTTAAACCTATCTCAATTTCACGAAACCAGTCGAATTATGATGGGTTAAATATGTTTTTAATCCCTAAACTATTGGTCTTTTCTGGTTTTCATCATTTTTTTAAAATAAGGTACAATTTGGTCCTCATTCTTTTCGTAACGTTCGTTTTAGTCCTAAAAAACTAACACCGTTAAAAATTTGGTCCTCATTTAGTCAACAAAACGAGGACTAAAACCAAAGTTCTGAGGACTAAAATGAACGTTTCGAAAAGAATGAGGACCAAATTGTACCTTATTTTGAAAGAGGGACGAAAACCAGAAACGGCCAATAGTTTAGGGACTAAAAACATATTTAACCCAATTAAGATATTTGCACTCACTTATATACTCTAAATTGGTCTTATATCTGATCGTCGTGGAAATTCCAACAAATACAAGTGATGATACGAGGTGGAAAGTTGAATGTATGAGTGATGATATTACCTTTGATCTTGCAGAATATGATCCTCTTGCAAATAGTCCAGAAGGAGTGGTTTCTTCAGGCATCTCATGTGTGTAAGGCTCTTGTTGAGGACTGAAAGTTCCAAGCATCTCTTTTGTGCTATCCACTGAAACCAGAATCATTGTCAGTTTTGCATGCCACAAGTTTCAACAGGAATGAGGCAGAAAAGGAATAATCATTACCCTTCACACCAGTCTTCCAAACAGTGTTGGTGTATTTTAAGCCAGACACGATATTATTGTTCACTTGGAAGGTGAATTTCAACCGATATTGACTACCTTCCTTTAGAGTGAACCATAAACCCTTTGGATTCCCATCTTCAGGAATGGGAAGAACAATGTCATCTCTATCAGGAGAGACAATAGACAAGCTACTGATTTTCACTTCAGGGTCCAAAATTTCTGGAAACAAACATCAAGTCATAATCGATTTTAACACTTCAAAAAACTGATATATATACCTATGTTGCAGACTTTGTAACAGTTATCTCAGATATCAAACATAACTACTCTGATGTCAATATTCCTTTGGGTGTTATGAATGCATCTGATCTTAAACACGAGAAAAAGGCTGTTAAGAGATAAAAAAAACCTGCAACATTGTTCACATCTACACTTCCAAGGAGTTGCTCCTTCCATCTCCTTAAACTTTCATCATCCTACGTAACCAACCAAAGAAAGTGAATTAAATGATACACAAAACACATAATAGATTAAAAAGTAGATTTTAAGCCTAACTCAACTTCACACAATAACCAGTTTAAAGCAGGCTTTATACCATTTATATATTATAAATTGATCTTATCTTTAATCGACTAACACACTTACTCGTCAATGTATATACATATCGGGGCATGAGACTAAACATTAACGGATATCCCATATTAACTCGATAACGGATGTCCCATATTAACTCGATAGTGGATAAAACAATATGTCGAGCCAAATAGACTTCTAATACGATGTTAAGAATTAGATTTAAACCTAATTCAATCCAGCTTAAACGATTTGTATTGTTTTGTTGTGTGGGAATGCTAACAAACCTTATCTTTCTCGAGGTGTTCTTTAAGAGTGCATTGAGGACCCAATTGAATTTTGGATCCGGGTTCATCCTCTTCTTCTTCAGTTGCATAGATAGAAGCCTCACTCACTTGCCTGCTCACGGGCTCACCTTCGTTTTTGTGAGTTTCGTTTTCATGATCTGTTGCCTCATTGTTCTCGCCGGTTTCTTTGTTTTCATCGAACCCCATGTTCTTGGAACTCGATACAGCTCCAACAGGGAAGGTGGTTAACTCATCAACCGTCACAAGGGACAAGAATAGTGAATGAAATCCCACCAAAGAAATGGGATAGAGAAAATGAACACTACGCAATTCAAGAATACAAAAGTGTTTTGAAGGGATCAGTGGAGCTGAAAAAAACAATTATAGCTTGTGTCTTCCAAAACCCAAAAATGATCATTAACTATAAGCAAAAAAGGAAAGAGACGACAAAGGAAAAATGACATATTTGTCTGGTAGCGTGTTTTTTTGTGGTCAGATGGTCAATATTTGAGGAGGAAAGAGATGTTTATGGGTGATTTTAGGACATGGTCGAGTGGTGATCCGAAATCTTTGCTAACGTTCACTTATTATTGGTTTGACGAGGGGACACGAAATGTTTTCTTCAAAATTAATTTCAATTTTGTATTAGTTTTTTGGATTAAGAAAATTATCTTACTATTTTTTGATAAACAACATCAATTTAAAAATATTTTTTTTCTTCTAAATAATTTCATTGCTATTTTTCTTGAGAGAGAATCATGGGTTGGTTAGAAACTCCATCCCGCAACAAAGACTGATCTTATGATCTACTTCAAATTATAAAATGTTTATTTTTTCTTTTTTTTTTACATATTGTATTCATTGAATGAGTTCCTTCCTTTCTATGATTTTTTTTTCAGTAATAGTGTCTTGAACATGATTGATCAATTAATAATGTAGAAAAATAGTAAGTTTAATATACTTATTCAGGGAAATTTTCAAAATTGATTCTATAACACAATGATTTAATAATTTATTAATTTGTACATCTTTTGTAGAGTTAAAATAAAAAGAAATTCAAGTATAATTTGTTCCAATTTTCTATCGATACTTCTAATGTTATTCTTAATATGGTGATTTTGTATTGGGATTTTGATAAAGGGATATTGGAGTTATCCAAAAAAATAAGAGTTTTTTTTATTCTATCCACACTTTTTTTTTACACTGTCCCATTTTTTATACGAAAATATCCTTCATAAAAATTTGTATTGTTAAATATAATGCTCTAATACTTTGGAAACAAGTTTTTATAATGTGATCCTCTTTACACCATGGAAAAAATGTCGTGTAGAGATACATTACATAACTAGTCTTGATAATATATATTAAAATAAAACAACATATAGTTTTTGTAAAATTTGTGCAAAAAAGCAAGGGTGAAGCTGGGAGGGAAAGTGAGTGATGTTTGGAGAATATAAAACATGATATAAAATGAGGAGTGTGAAGAGTAAAATTGAAGTGTACAAAGAAACATAAAAATGGAAAGAGAAAAGAGCAAATATGAGGTGTGAATAACACTTCAAGCTTTTACTATTTACACACCCATAGTTATTACCTTCTCCACCTCATTAATCACATATTAAAATATTCTTCTTCTTTACCCTACGTTTCCATTGCAACTAAAACTATTGTTACCACCGTGTCTTCTTTTTTACTGCACTCTTTAAAAGGAGAGAGAGAGAGAAAAATAAAAACATTGGATTTTGTGAAAAAAATTGTTCTAAAAAGTATTTAGTATATTTTAAAATGTTTGTTTTGAAAATTTCACGTATTTTTGAAAAATTTACCCAAAAAAAATTAAAAATTAAAAAACAGAGAGTAAAATATTAAGGATATGATACTTTGAAAACATTTTTTTTATAACATTTTAACATCATTTATGTGTCATCTTGTGGTTGGTCCAAAATTACTCTACAATCAATAATAATAATCATAAACAGCAACATGGACCAATCACATAATAACACATAAATAATGTTAAAATGTTGTCAAATATCATTATTCAAATATTAAATGACACCTAATTTTTTTTTTTTAGTCACGGATTGTTTGGTAACGTTTGAGGGCATTATTGCAGCTATTGATGCCCTGGACAAACACATTTGGCAATAACTTTTTTCATGTGTCTGTTTCCAGATTTACAGCTATAAGAGTTACTGTTATGTATGCCTTTGTTAGGTAAATAATTCCAATGTGAAAGATGATGTGATACACAAATTTTAATTCCTAGGCCTAATCATTCTATTTTGGAGCCACTAGCATCTACAATTTCATTAACTCTTTATCACCAATTCTTCTCACAATTTCTAAAAATTCCCTCAATACATTTATGGTTGTTTTTCTTACATTTCCACATTCCGAAAATAGTTTCGAAATTACGTTTTTTCTCGATAAATTTCGAAATTGATTAAAGATTTAAAAAATCTTTCAATAAATTTTAAAATTAATTAAAATAAATCTTTTTTAACAGATTTTAAAATATAGGGTCTTTTGAATTATAAAGGACAATTTTAAAATTTTAAAAAATATAGAGATATAAAAAAATGTGTGAAAAATACAAATAAAAATAGTCAAAAATTTAAACAATACTTAGGAGTTTATTTGACATTTCATACAAATTAACGCACACATTTTTTACAATTGTACAATACGAAACACAACAGAACATGTCAATGGTGGCATCATTCATGAACTTTGGTTTTACAAATGTAGTCTCATCTCATCACATCAAAATCAAAAGGAGAAGCAGAGGTCGGTGTGTGATTTCCACGTGTCACGTAGCGATTGGGGGAAACTTCGGTACCAGATGTGAATCTCCTGGCAGGGCCTACTAAGATGGGCCCACTGAGATGGACCTAATGGCCCACCAGCCGACCAAGGCCCACATTGTTTAGGTGAACGACGGTTTGTTGCTTTACTTACGTCAGGGTCTGATCTGGAGCCATCCTCCATTTATTTATTTGTTTGTTTGGGATCCATCACCGGAACATTTCATTTCACTGCTCCCAAAATTATTTCTAGTATACTCACAAAATTCTATCAATTTTTTTCTGTTATCTATCTTTTTCATTTAATAATGTAATTTTTTTCCTAAATAAAATTAAAGTATGGGCTAAATATATTTGTAGTTTCAATTCAAAATTTTGTTGGCATTATACATTCTGATTTTTAAATTTTAAAAATAAATAACTGCATTAAATTTTTATTGGTTATATGTAAATATTGTTTGACACGTTGATGAAATATATTTATTTATTTTGAAAATTTGAAACAAAATATATTAAAGTTTGAAACTTCAGACATGTTTTAGTTATGGGTGGATATTATTTGTTCAATAAATCTTAAATATTCTAATACTCATCTTTACAATGTTATCTCATGTTAAAGTCAAATGAGTGAAAATGGATTGAATTTAATATTTAATGTATAATAAATATAATTATTTATTTCTTTATCTTAAATTTGAGTTTGTAAATTTTAAGATGTACTTTGCATTATTAATCGTCTAATTTTAATCTAACTAATTTTTATTAAATCTAAATGTTGTTTAAAAGTAAGTATTAGATTTGTATGATCTTAGTTTATGAATATATGAACTGTCTGGTCATAGTTTATTTAAAAGATCATGATATTTTAATAATTTTTTTTAATAATTTGTCACTATTTTATTGGTTCGTATATTTGAAATGAACCAATCACACGTTAACACGTGTTGTTCTTATAAAAAAACTGTCTAAAAGACTTGTTAACGATATATTTCCCTTATCCGGACCATACACTACATGACATATTTAACTAAAGTATTAATTGTGATCAAATTTAAAAATTATGACAGCAAATTTTGAGCAAAGAGATGAAAGTCACACATGTTATTTAAACAACCTATCTTCAAACTAATAATTATAAGAATCAATCTTACACGTTAGAATAGGGTACTGATATATGTGTCATGAAAATTCTGAGAGATGAATTAATGCATAAGAATGAGAAATGTAGTTTACTGCTAAACCAGTTAACAGAAGCATTTGCAAGTTACAACTATTTGCCACAAACGATGATTGAATAAGCATGTATGAATTTGATAGTTCCCCCTGTAAATCCGACTGCACAAAGCACAGAAACTTAGAAGCAAAAGAATGATGATCTCAATGAAAATCGTCCTCCATTATTCAAGCTAGTAGCAGAGAGATCCGAAACAAAGATTATAAAATAATAATATAACCTCATCTCTAAGCCTTTGTCACCATTATTGCCAAACATGCTTATTAACATTCAGTAATGGAGGGGTCAAATCCCAAGATTCTTCATGTGTCCCCACCTCTCCGTTTCTTTCATCAACAACACCCTTTTAACTCTATATAACCCACTCTCAATGCTCATTTCTTTTCATCAAAACCTTAGCCTTCTATAACTTTCCTCCTTTTCAATCACTTGCATATATTCTTTGCTATTCCAATGGCCACTGTTGAGGTAACTCCATTCAATCCTTCCCTATAGTATATTTTGCAGCAATACATTAACCAACGATTATGAAGTAAAGAAGAGCAAGAAGTGTTGAAACTGCACTCCTACCACCTTATTATGTTGTTGTTGTTGTTTTCTCAGCAGAGTTAAAGTTAGGATTTTGATAAACAAAATATGAATTTTCATCTGAATAAATTGTTTTTGTTAGGTTGTATCAGCAAAGATTGCCCTCCCAGAGGACAAGATAGAGGCATCATTGAAGGGTGACGAGGCAAAGAAAGAAGAAATTGCTGCAACTCCAACACCAACACAAGCAGCAGAGTCTGTCACTGAGAAAACCGACGAGGCCCCAGAAGCAGCAGCCTCAGAAGACAAGCCCTCGGTCGAAGTTGAGACTAAAGAAGTGGCAGAAGAGGTTACAGAAGAGGTTGCAGAAGAGCCAACAGTTGAGAAGACGGAAGAGGAAACTTCAAAGGAAGAAGCTGAGACAGAAGAAGCAAAAGAAAATGCTGATCCCGATGAGGTGAAAACAGCAGAAGCTGTGACAGTGACAGAGACTGAGAAAGAAGATGATGGTGTAGCGAAGGAAGAGGTAAAGACAGAAAGCCCAGAAGGGAAAAGCGAGGAGGAGAAGGTTGAGACAGAAGGGTCGGATGAAAAGAAAGAGGAGGAAGTGATAGCAGAAGGTGAGAAGAGCGAGGAGGTGGCAGTGACAGAGGCTCCGACAGAGACGACCGAGTAAAGAAAATATGCAGTTTGCATCATTATGTGTTGTTGTTGTTGCATGTGTTTTGTTTTGTTTGCTTAGTGGTCTAATAAAAGATGTAGCGAAATAGGAAGAATGGAGGGATAGTTGAGTTCAGACATGGCAACAACTCCATCCAAAGTAGTACTAGTATCTATCAATGATGTCTGTCATGTTTCTTGTGTCATTCTGCATGCAGGATAACTTTCTTTCATCAAATAAATACGTAGATTATTGCTATCTTATATTATATGCTGTTTCTTTTTCGAAATCTTTAATTTAGGAATGAGATCAGACTCTAATCTGGTTAAAATCCATTTTTATTCCTACTGAAAAACACAATTAAAGGATGAAAACAAAGAAATTAATTTATAAAATAACAATTCAAACAGCATCACAGAGATAATAATGCTACAGTTCCCTACTATGATATATCTATACAAATATTCCTTTATACGAATTTTAGCGTTAAAAAATAATGAAGTGACAAATATTCTTATCATTAAAAATATAAAATAATTTTATTTAGTTAATTTAAATAAATAAAAGTGTAGGTTATTTATTTTTAGAAAAAGAATAAATTAAAGGGATATTTCGACATGAAATTTGAGGCAGAGAAGATAGAGTTGAATTGAGCCCTTTAGTTTAGCGGTGTCTGTAATCTATGTAGATTTTGGCTTTGGTAGTTATTGTGGCAGAAAAATGGCGTCGTTGTTTTCGAATTCTCCAATGGTAAGAGGAAGAGATGAAGTGTATGTTGCTGCAATGCCTCTGAGGGCTACAAAGGGACCACCCCAGTTGCTTATGTCTGCTGCTTACTCTCTCAATTTCTGGGATTTGCAGCATTTCATGGTCATCATCAAACCCTATTCACCTTCTCAGGTCAATTTCCCTTCTTTCTCATTCTTATATTTCCTTCCTGGCACCAACTGATTACCCTTCATTTTTTTCTTAAAAATGAAATTAAACCAGTCTTTTGTAATCTGTGTAATTTAATTTAATGCTTATTGGGAATAGAAATGTTGGCTTATTTTTGTTTCAGTAATTTAGTTCTTTTTTGCTTCATTCAGGCTTGAGTTCTAATCTGATAAAATGGTAATGCCTTTTCAGGTTCTGGTTTTTGATTTTCAGCCCAAAGATCCTGAAGATATATATGTGGCACTGGCAGCTTTGTATGGTACAGCAGTGCCAGGTAAGAGAAGAAGATAAGTAGAATAAAATGAAGGAAAATGTTTCATAAATTAAACTTAGCTTGTATATAAACTAATTGGCAGAAATTATCTTGTATTAGTTTATACAGAAATTGATGCTTACATTGATTTTAGTTTATGCAGATTTCTTTTTCCATGAGTACTTCTGGAGAAGTTTAGATGCGTGTCTTGTATTTTTATTCTTACATTGGTCTTTTGTGCTTTTACTGCTGTACTAGAATGTGATTGCAGTTGGACAATCATATAGAAAAAAACCACAATCTGAATATCTTAAAACGATGAAAGATGTCGTTCTCTGTGGATGTTGCATATGCTTTGCTTCGGCATATGAACTTTTATGTTATTTATACAGTTTTATTGTAGGCCTCTGTTATCATTAGTGAAAGCATATGATGAAATCTTCTCCCCTAGCATGCCAGAGGAAGATTTTCCCTGTGTTGTTCTTACTGTGGGTGCTTCAGCATCAAAAAGTTGATTCCTGATCCTTTCAGTTTTTCTAAGATGACATTATGATGTCAACCTTTTGTCATAGAAAACTTGACCATTTTGGACTGATTTATTTGTGACAGCTTTTTGAACTTTCTGATTGGACTTTATCTCCATAAATGTTAGTTATTTTTCCTTAAAATCATGAATTCTGTTCATATTCTTAGGAGCTGTTCTTGTGAGGAAGTTACAAAAGTTACCAAGAAACAAATGCTGGCTTGTTGGATATTCAACTGAGGATGCAATGGAAATAGCAGAAGAATTCAACAAAAAATGGGAAACAAATTTGAGAATTGGCCTACACGATTGTCGCGATTATACCAACAGTAAGAATTTATTCAGTATACCTTATGTTGTATATGCCCTTTTGTGGAAAGAACTTTTAGCTTCCTTGCATGCTTATATATTTACTACTTCAGTTTTATCTATCTAGGAAATCATGAATTATTGATATCTAGCATTGTAATTCAATCTGCTCTAATGTGCCATTGCACTTTGAAATTGTGTTGAAATAAGATGATCGATTTAGAAATTTTTGTTGATAATCCCACGTCGACTAGATACAAGGACAATTTAGAACATATAAGTAGGTACAAATCTCATTAAAAATCAGTTTTGTATGATTGAGTTAGACTTAAATTCCTCTTCTTACTTATTCTATCATGCAGAATTTGACTTATATTGGTTTTGTTTAGTTTTACCATGAGGTATTGAATCTTTTTGGTGAATTCAAAGGTTTGGTTAGGCAACTCACTGGCGAAAAAGATGTGCTGGAACGTCTGAGAAACATTGGTGGTTAGAGGGAATTCACTGTCTTTCTAGACAAAGTTAAACATAGTGTTTAACTTTTGTCTTTTCAGATTAATGTAGGACTTTGAGTCAAGTTTGAATTATTTTCAACATAAATGAATTCTAGTTAGTTGTATATTCATCTGTAGATAATTAGAAGTCCCAGCTAAGTAATCCTAATAATGGTGATAGATTATGAAAACTACCACGTTGTGGTTGTTGTATACTTCATTATACTATACCAGTGAATGTCGATGTTTATCTTAAACTTCATTTTGTGAAATGAACTATATCTACACTTAAATTTTAAAATAATATCAGAACTTATGCAAACGATTATTATTAGTATACTTAGTCGAAGATCATAATCAAGTTGTAATCAAATTATCTGCAAATGTCTCTTCAACTTTATGCTTGGTAAATTCAATCTTTCATGGGATATATTAAAATCTCGTATTATTTAAAGCTGTGATGAAGATATAATATATAAGTGAAGAATAAATATCTTTTTAGATAATTTCTAATAGCAATTGTCCACAAAGCATATTATTTTAATGTGGATTTTATAAATATAAATTGTTTAAAATTTTAAAACAAATTATTGAAATCGAAAAGAATTATTTACACATATTACCTTATACCCTTGACCTCCTTAAGATATTTTAGGTTGTTTAGATTTTGTTAGTTTTTAATGTTATTTTTGGGATTTATATATCCTTGTATTTTATTTTGTTCTCTTCGGATATCGGGCTCCTATGTTATTTGTGTAGTTTAAACAATGAATATGTATATGTTAGAGACATGTTATTAAAAGATATTTAAATGATATAATAAGATATCAAGATTTTAGTAATGGGTCTTTGTTGGGGTCCACCGTATGATATATTTGGGTTAGGAATGTACATAAGTTTTTCCAATTTTTAAATTTTGATTTAACCTTAGAGATGTTTCTTATCATTCTTGTGGTTGGGTTCTATCGAACGGTAGACTTTTAAGATGAATTTGGTCGTTAGTCCGAACTCTTATATCGTTTGACCGATTGAGGTTGTTTGCTTGTAAGTTGGTCATTCGGTTGGATTTGCTTGTTTGTAAGTTGGTCATTCAACCAGACTTGCTTGTAAGTTGATCATTCAACCATACTTGCTTATAAGTGGATAATCCAACTAGCTTGCTTATAAATTGGTTATTCAAAGTCTTTTGATAGATGACAATATTTTATTAGATTGAAAAACTGCTAATAAAAGAATAATTAATATATATATATATATATAAAAGTAAATATAAGTTTCAGCTGTGTCATTTATAATGTTTAAATAAGAAATGTCTTTTAGATATATGTTATTAAAAAATATTTAATGACTATTTAAAAAATTTAATAAAATTATTGAGATTTATTAAATAAGTCTTGTTGGAGTGCCTTCGGTGACATTTGGATTGGTATATACACATTTCAATGAAAATTTTTCTTTTATGAATTTGGTTTTTTGCACTTTGTTTCTTTTTCATATAATATTATTAGTTTTTGGGAGCTTATTAAGTGTAAGTTAAGTTTTATATCGAATAAAATTTAGAAAAATGAAGATAGATTTTTTAAAAGTTTTTAGTTAGAAGTGACGAAGATTTATCTCTCACTTATATATATATATATATATATTTTTAATAAATATCTTATAATAGTCCAATGTTATTTTCAAAAGTTAAAATAAGGTAAAAATAAAAAAACTTACAATCTTATTATCTTTGAATTGCATGTAAAATCATCCCAATCAAAAATTTATCCAATCCTTACGACAACTAATGAATTTTGGATTTCAAAAATGTATGTTAGGAAATGGGCCTATGGATCTCCAGTTGAAGTAAACAATTTTTTCTTGGGTGTTACTCCCTCCACCCCCACACGTCTCTTCCTCCACCTCCCCAATTTTCTAAAATGTCAATTATATCCTTCTAAAATGACAATTATATCCTCAAAAGTTAAAATTTTTTATTTTTATTATTTTAATATTTTAATTTATTTAAAACTTCTGATTTACTTCCCTCTGCACCTCTTCCTCTCTTCCATTTTCGTTTACCTTTCTCTCTTCCGTTAAGCTTCTTCTCCACCTATAACAAATTCATATTTTAACAAATTCATATTTTAACAAAATTATTACGTTTAAAAACTAACCATATATAACATTTAAAATTATAAATTTAAATATAAATTACTGTAAATAAAATAAACAAATAAAATAAAAACGAAACGTAAAAGGAACACTGCCTCTGGACGGATGACATCCTTCAACGGATGTCAACATCCGTTGAAGGCAAAACGGATGTCGACATCCGTTTTGCCTTAAACGGATGTCGACATCCGTTTTGCCTTAAACGGATGTTGACATCCGTTGAAGGATGTCATCCGTCCATAGGCAGTGTTCCTTTTACGTTTCGTTTTTATTTTACTACGTTTTGCGGCTCATGCAAGGATTATAGGCTTGGATATTAAAAGGATTATTGGAAGTATGGAAGGATTTAGGGTTTAGGATTATTGGAAGGATTATGACTACGTACCTGTAGAGGAACCACGACAAGGACACTACACCATAAACGCACTGCACCACGAACTGCACCGAGAACAAGAAGAAGATTGTTTGATAATTCTTTTCACGATCACCAAGCTTTATAGAAAAATATTTTACTCATACAAGAAACTACGTAGGTTATCAGTGAAATATGCTATAAATGAATAAAATTAAAAAACAACAATTTTAAAAATAAAATTTTACTGAGGGGCAAAATAGTAAAGGAAAGGTGGAGGAAGGGGCAAAATAGTAAAGGGGGGGTGGAGGAAGAGATGTGTGGGGGTGGAGGGAGCAACACCCTTTTTTCTTCTCAACAAAGATGAATATATTGCCTGTCACATTCATCCAAATCTCTTGCTAATGGTTGATATTTAACTTTAAATGGTCAAATCCAGTTCACTAGTACCAACTTCTTGATAACACATAAATGGGTATTTATTTAATTTAACATGTTAAAAAAAAAACTTTCAAAAGTAATAATTTATATGATAAAAGTACATCTTACAAAACATATGTATATATAAGTTAATTTTTTCCAACCATTTTCATCAAACTTTGAAAAAAAATTACTTAGTAGTAAATTAAATTCTTTTTTTTAAACTTTGAAAAAATGAAAATTATTCTAAAATATGACTATTATATATATAATATACAATATTATCCAATATTTTCCTGCAAAATTTTGATTTTAAAAAGTGAGAAAGTCATAGTGACAGAATTGATTTTTCCATGTGCTGTTTGATAGAGTATAGACTTCCTGAGTTACTTAAAGTCAGTTTAGTAGTCAGAAGCCGCCCATAATATATTATTTACTTCTTATAACTTTATTAATGTTTATATTAATTACAGAAAAATATTCGATAAAGTGGTTAATTATATTTTAACATGTAATTTTTAATATTCAAATTCCATTTAAAACAATCAATCTCCATGTGGAATAAAAAAAATTCCACAACTTGTAAAGAAAATGAAAACTATGAATTTTGAATTCAAGTTTGCCAACTCAGTATCGTTTTCTTGTTGTCACTTTCAGTCTTTAAATGAAATGATTTTCCTTTCAGTTTAGTTTTAGGTATTTTTATGTAGTGAAAATACGTGCGTATTTTGTTTTTTGTAGATAATTAATTTAATAATTACATATAAATATATAGTAATTTAAAAGAATAAATTAATAGAATAATTAAACGAGGCCTAGCTGATTATAATATTAGATGTAACAATACAAAATCTCTCATTGTCAATTTTAAAGAAAGCATAGATAGAGGTTGACTCATTCAACATAAAATATCAGTCCCTATATCTTATTATATATTTATTTTCATGCCAAAATTATTAATAAAAAATATTTTATACATGAATTTTTCAACCCTAAATACAGCAACTCTCTGTCAAGAATTTTATATCCAATAAGTGTGTGATCATAGTCAACAATAGCAACTGGTGATCGTGCAGAACATTTGGAAAGCGAAACCTAGCTACCCACTATTTCAACACAATGCTGATAGAATAAAAACGACGACGTTTTAACGTAGGTAACTTAAGTTTTGTATATTTCAAATACGGAATTTTCTTCCTCGATTCTTTTTCTATTGTGGTTTGGTAACTTATTTTATTGCGATAGTTAAGTTAATATAATTTATTTCATTAAACATTTAATAATATATATAGTAATAGATTTCTTTCTATTAAATATGTTTGTTCAGAAATTGAAATTTAAATATTTTTTCTATTTTTATTGTGAAACTTTTTTAAAAATAAAATTATGACAAAT
Organism: Vigna umbellata; assembly: GCF_029865625.1. Lineage (NCBI taxonomy): Eukaryota > Viridiplantae > Streptophyta > Magnoliopsida > Fabales > Fabaceae > Vigna > Vigna umbellata. Next base: position 14,601,051 of record NC_142165.1, on the reverse strand, counting down.
ATATCTTTAAAACAAACCATACGTTTAAATGTATAGTGATAAACTTAATATTGAAATAAAAAAATTTATTTAAAATTATTGGCTGTCAATCCTGTGAGGACCTGTAAATTTAACAAAGGGCCTTTGGGCTTTATGTGGGGCAGCCAGGCCCATCAGACTAAGGCCAACTTGACCTTAGGAGGGGCTCTTCAGAACCCATTCTCTTCCTTGAACCTCATTTCTTTTCTCTCTCTAAACTCTTGTGCCCTAAAGCTCTCTCTGTCTTCTCTCTAGATTTCCAACTCTCTGAACCGTAAGAATTCGAGATAGGCACTGCTCAAGCGTTCGTGGCGTAGGGAGCTTCATTTCTACCGAACGTTTTCTCCGTTCCGACTGGGTGTGGTGGAATTTTCGTGTGTGAGACATTATAAAGGAGCGTTCTTGTGAGCTTGGTAGTTCAACTCCGAGGTAAGGGGAGCTAGATCCTTTTCTATGGGTTGAAATTGTATTTTGATATTTGCTGCATGAATTGTATGCTGGAAATTTATGATTGTGGATGTGGTTGGGCTGAGATGATAGTTGAGATTGGTATGTTGATGTATGTATTCTGTTGGAGGGGTGATCAAGTGGAAAGTAAAGAAAGTATACACTGTTTTGAACAAGCTGGTAGAGTTTTGGGTCACTTTGAGAGGAAGTGAGGTAGTGATTTTGGGAAGTAAGGATTTTGAGTACATTTGGGTTGTTGGGATAACTTAGGTAAGTCAATTGTGACTTGTTAGAGTCATCAGACTGATCAAAACAGGTGCAAAATGGTTGCTGTCAACTGGTATGGGGCTGGACGACTTCTGGTTCGCGCCCGGCGCCCCCTGGTGGCGCCCAGGCACGGGAATCCAGCAAAAAGTCGCGCCCAGCACCCCTACTGTGGCGCCCGGGCGCGAGGTATTAGCAGAAAATTGTTTTGTCTTTGTTTTTGATAGTTTTTGGGGTTCCGGATGTCCGTTTTGGACGTTTCTTAAGTCGTTTTGGAGGTTTTGAACCCTTTCGGAACTGTTGGTGATGGTCTCAAAGCCATTTTCTTTGTCTAAGTATGAGTTACGGGGTTATGAGTTGTTTAGTGGTTCTCTTGGGACTGTTATTGTATGGTAATGTGTATTGGATTGATTAATGTTGTTTGTTTAACAGATTGTCTTGTATGTGGGATGTTTGGAATGCATAGTATGATGAGATTTATGTGGAAAGTATATGAATGTATGATTAATATTGTTTGCTTAACAGATTTTCATGTACATTATGTATGAGGTATGAGTGGTTGGAAATAATGTGGTTGTGAACTATAATGATGTATGTGAGTATGAATTGGACATCTCAGGGTGAGATGACTGAAAGTGGTTGTGTGGGGTGTTGATGTTGTTCTGTATAACTGTATGGAGCTTTGAACTGGTATGTCTATCCCTACACTCGAAGCACTGTTCATACTCAGATAGAGGAGAGCAGTGTAAGTGGTGAGAGTAGAGAGAGGTCCTCGTCTATAGTCTTAGAGTTTAGACATAGACAGATTGGGGGATTTACCTTGCATAGTGTTGGGGAGTGCCAGCTGAACTACGCAAGTGCAAAGAAGACCAATAGTTCGATAGTTATACAAATCCGGATGAGTCGTGTGAGTGTTTGAGTCATGGTTTAAAGTGTTATGTATTAACTGTTTTATATGTACTAAGCATGATGATTATTAATTGATTGAACAGTATGATTATTGCCTGTTTATCTAGCTCACCCTTGCTTCTGTGTTGTGTGCTGTTTGTGTATGTTTTTCTTTGCGATGATCATCCACTTGGATGGGAGCAGATGTTGTCGAGGAGGTTTCCTTGGAGCAAGAGCTGGAGGAGAATGATGCTGCTGGACAGTCTACTTAGGATTTAGATATTTAAACCTTTGGAGATTAAATACTCTAAAATGTCTAAGTTTAAAACTTTGTATTATATTTTGGATGACTGTAATTCCGTATTTAATTGCAAGTCATACTCTAACTATTCTCTTTATTGGGAATGTTGACTCCAAAACTATATGATGTGGTTACTATATTTTGGGATGTCAAAGATCCAATCTACCTGAAATCAAAATAAAAAAAATAATACCTTGACATATATAAAATTTTTACATTTATTTAATCTACTATTTTAATTTTTTATTCTCTATTTTTCTTGAAAATTTTTTACTATTTTAAAACTATTTTATTCTGTGTCAAATAAATATAAAATTGTCACCGTCTCGTCAAAATCAGATTTGACCTAAAATAACGTTGTAAATTTTAGGTTTAATTCCTATTTTGGTCCCACTTTTCGTAGGGTCTGTTCAAATTGGTCCTACTTTTTTTCAAAAGTTCACTAAGATCCCACTTTTCGCAAAAACGGTGCAAGTTAGTCCTTTTTGGTTACGGCGTTAAAAAACTAACGGCACAGCTGCCCAGCTGGAAGAAAACTGATGAGCTGTACATTTTTTTGTTGACGTGGCACTCTACATGGCAATCACCCATCGCATCTTGCAATTGCAACCTTCAACCTCTGCCCCAACTCTCTTCCTCCCATATGCCCATGGCGTTCCTTCTCATCACCACCTTCTCCTTCTCCTCCTTCTCTTCCTCCTTCTTCCACCCTTTCAATTCCACCTTCCTTTTTTTCCCAATCTCTCTCTGTCTTCTCAATTCTAACCCTAACCTCACCTCTTTCGAAATCTCCAAACTTCAAAAACCGCAAAATATAGTCTGAGAGAACCATCACCCCTGTTCAAACCCATCAATTATTTTCCACTGGGTCACGCTTTCACTCCCAAATTTCCGATTTTTCTATCTGTTTATCGCCTTATTCGCCTTATTCGCCTTATTCGCCGTCTCTTCCCGCCATTGCCATTGCCATTGCTTCTTCTCTTTTCTGTTCCTACAAACTCAGATTTGGCGGGAAATGGACTTTATGGATACACGTGCACACCCTTCAAACAAAATTACCGCTACTTTTTATTTAATAATTATTTACATTGAATAAAGCTAATTATTGAATATAGAAAACACTCTAATCTAACTTTAGGAACAACTCCCATTAAGAAGTTATGAATACCATACCACTTGAAGTCAGAGGCTACCTTCTCAGAAAATGGAACTCTCTGCCAATATGGAGAGGTCTCATTGTACTGTAAGTAAAGTTCATTATCCTTTGCTGTCCAAGAACCCACTTGGAAAAGACACAGTTGAATACTTCAATCTGAAAGATCTTTGGGACTGCTACTATGACTGGAGTGCATATGGTGTTGGAACTCCTATGATGTTTGAAAATGGTGACACTATGCAATACCATGTTCCATATTTGTCTGCCATCCAAATCTACAGTAGCAAAGCGGTTGCAGCAGCTTCTAGGTATGCAGAAACAAAACAGTTGTGCTTATGTACTGAATATTTCAACAAAATGGTGTGAGCCATGTTATTCTTGTATATATAGGCTTGGGAAAGAGGATAGTGAAGGAGCTGAATCTGATTCCTGGAGTGAGGACAGTGGAAGTGATAAGCTATCTAGAACACTGAGTAACAATTCTAGCAAAGCATGGGATGCTGCTTCTTTAGATTCAAACTCTGACCAAGTGGGTTCTTGGACAGCAAAGGATAATGAACTTTACTTACAGTACAATGAGACCTCTCCATATTGGCAGAGAGTTCCATTTTCTGAGAAGGTAGCCTCTGACTTCAAGTGGTATGGTATTCATAACTTCTTAATGGGAGTTGTTCCTAAAGTTAGATTAGAGTGTTTTCTATATTCAATAATTAGCTTTATTCAATGTAAATAATTATTAAATAAAAAGTAGCGGTAATTTTGTTTGAAGGGTGTGCACGTGTATCCATAAAGTCCATTTCACGCCAAATCTGAGTTTGTAGGAACAGAAAAGAGAAGAAGCAATGGCAATGGCAATGGCGGGAAGAGACGGCGAATAAGGCGAATAAGGCGATAAACAGATAGAAAAATCGGAAATTTGGGAGTGAAAGCGTGACCCAGTGGAAAATAATTGATGGGTTTGAACAGGGGTGATGGTTCTCTCAGACTATATTTTGCGGTTTTTGAAGTTTGGAGATTTCGAAAGAGGTGAGGTTAGGGTTAGAATTGAGAAGACAGAGAGAGATTGGGAAAAAAAGGAAGGTGGAATTGAAAGGGTGGAAGAAGGAGGAAGAGAAGGAGGAGAAGGAGAAGGTGGTGATGAGAAGGAACGCCATGGGCATATGGGAGGAAGAGAGTTGGGGCAGAGGTTGAAGGTTGCAATTGCAAGATGCGATGGGTGATTGCCATGTAGAGTGCCACGTCAACAAAAAAATGTACAGCTCATCAGTTTTCTTCCAGCTGGGCAGCTGTGCCGTTAGTTTTTTAACGCCGTAACCAAAAAGGACTAACTTGCACCGTTTTTGCGAAAAGTGGGATCTTAGTGAACTTTTGAAAAAAAGTAGGACCAATTTGAACAGACCCTACGAAAAATGGAACCAAAATAGGAATTAAACCTAAATTTTAATACATGTTCCCTCACAAGCTCACCTTTTTAATAACACCATGAGCAACATGTTATTACTTTGTTTATCAGCAGTCCAATATCTTCTGTCATCAAAAAATTTGTGGTGACACTAGGTGGAATTTTTCTTCAGCAATCATCTTATCATGATACTAAAAACCAAAACATAATGATACTCGAAAACGCTTTTACACTCATGTACTATTTTTCATTATTTTTTATTTACTTTTTTATAAATATAAAAAAAGATATTTTTATTATGATCATTTTACTTTTTAATATAAATTATTGGTGTCAAATAATATTTTTCCAAGTATATTTTATTGAAAGTAAACTATATTATTGTATACAACCATGTGAAAGATATTTGTCCGAATTACAAAGGATAAAACTTAACCATCTTTTGCGAGCCGCCAAAGAAAATTATAAGAAAACAAAAAGGTTACGAGAATGAGTCAAAGAATGGTGTAGAAAAACTTATTTAGTTAGAATCACAACTTAACATCCATCCAAACCCACCTACCAACTACTACATTAAAATAAATTTTTATACATTTTAAAGAAAAAAGTAAATAATAAAATAAAAAATATCAAACAAATATAAAAAAAAAATTTATGAATGTGAAAGTATAATTTTTCTTAATTTAGATATTTAGGTACACTGGAAGATGTTAGTTTCTCTTAACAAATTTGAATGAAGTGTATGATAAAGACATTTATATGTTTAATAACTAGAAGAACTTGAAATGAAATTGATGTTTCCTACGGAAAATAAAAAGTAGATAAAGGAAAACTTTTCATCCATCCCAATTTAACTAAGCAAATTTGATCTTTATAGATTAAAATAAAGAATACAAAAGGATGGTGGCAGAGCTGAGTATAACCCACCTACCTTCCAATTGAAAGTCTGCCAAAAAATTTGGAGTAGACGTAACACTTTTGCAGTATAAAAAGGCGACAACCTTATAGCTAAGTTCACAAAGCGGTGCTTCTTGATCACACCATAGTACTACTATACAAGAAAAAATCAGCACTTTTTGCAATGGCTGCTGTCGAAATTCCTACGTTGGTGTTTCCAAACTCTAGTTCCCAACAGAGGGTGCCAGTGGTCGGAATGGGTTCTGCCCCAGATTTCACCTGCAAGAAAGACACAAAGGAAGCAATCATCGAGGCCATAAAGCAGGGTTACAGACACTTTGACACTGCTGCTGCTTATGGCTCCGAACAGGCTCTTGGAGAAGCTCTCAAAGAAGCAATTCAACTTGGTCTTGTCTCTCGTCAAGATCTCTTCGTCACTTCCAAGCTTTGGGTCACTGAAAATCATCCTCATCTCGTTGTTTCAGCCTTGCGCAAATCACTCAGGTCATTATTGAACGCAATCTAATAACAAGTGGTTATCGATTATACGTTAAAAGTCCCACATCGATTTGAGTTGAGTTAAACTTAACTTAATCTTAATATTATGAAAATATATTGATTTTCTTTTTTGTTTTGCTGTTGTTCAGAACTCTTCAACTGGAGTATCTCGATCTCTATCTCATTCACTGGCCCATCAGTTCTCAACCTGGAAAATTCTCATTTCCAATCGAGGTTTCAGATCTTTTGCCTTTTGATGTGAAGGGTGTGTGGGAAGCCATGGAAGAGTGTCAAAAGCTTGGTCTCACACGAGCCATTGGTGTGAGCAACTTTTCTGTGAAGAAACTTGAGAATTTGCTGTCTGTTGCTACCATCCGTCCTGTGGTGAATCAAGTAATGATCAATCTTGTTTTTGAGTAATTTTTTTGAATGATTGTTGATAAGATGAATTGATGTTTATTTGATATTGAACAGGTGGAGATGAATCTTGCATGGCAGCAGAAGAAGCTGAGAGAGTTCTGCAGTGAAAATGGGATAATCATAACTGCATTTTCTCCTCTGAGGAAAGGTGCAAGTAAGGGAGCAAATGAAGTGATGGAGAATGAAATGCTGAAAGAGATTGCAGAGGCTCATGGTAAGACTATAGCTCAAGTTTCTCTGAGATGGTTGTATGAACAAGGAGTCACCTTCGTGCCAAAGAGCTACGATAAGGGAAGGATGAACCAAAACCTTCAGATATTTGATTGGAAGTTAACCAAAGACGATCTTCACAAAATTAGTGAAATATATCAAAATCGTTTGATCAATGGACCCACCAAACCCCAACTCAATGATCTTTGGGACGATGAAATATAAATTTGGCAACTCAAACGTTGAATTTGCCTCTGAGATTTCAATTTAAACTTCGTGTTGCTTTTGAATCAACTTTTGTCATTTTGTTTTAGAGAAATGAAACTACGAATTCATTTCTGGATAATGTTTTTCTCTTTTTATCTCAATTGTATTCTTACTATGGAAATAATGTGAGAATATTAACATTTATCATATGCCTCATCTTCGATGTTAATGTTCATGGGAGAGCTAAAAATACATGTAATTTAGCTATTACAAAGTGTGAAATACTTAGTTCAAAGCAAAATATTTCAAAAAGATAAATCAATATAATGTAATTTTAAATAGGTAAAAATCAAAATATGGATGATGAAGTGGTTGGTCAAAGCAAAGGGTTAATTTAGTCAATAAACATACTTAGTGTGTTAAGTACACTTCAACTTCAAAATTTTGCATTAATTTAATAATTTCATACTAAATTCCAGCATTTTCTTTCTTTGCCGACAAATATAAAAATCTAATTATAACTTCACCCTTCAGCTAATGTAAAAAATACTATGGCTAAGTGGCAAAACCTATTATAAATAAATTAATTAATATTATATTATTACTTTTCAACCATTGAAAAGTGCCGACTGATATCAACTTTTAAACAGTGACGACGAGTAAAATAATGGTTGACTGATGACTCATTGATTTAGGAAAGTAAATAATAAATATATACTATGTATCTGATAATAAGTTATTACTAAAAAAAAAAATATTGATAAAATTCAAGTACATTGATAATAAGTTGTTTGTGAAATTTGATATTGTTTTTCACTAATTATATATTTTAAAATTCATATATGTATTTTATCATAAAATAACGTGCTTTTGACAAAAATAGCTGAATTTTTTGTGTGGACCTGTGTGCTCTGACAAGATTGAGTTTGAAAGGATTTATTTAAATATTGAACGGTAGTTTTTGTTTTTTGATTATATTAATTTTTTTAATAATTGTGTTTAAAATTTTTACGTGAAATTAATAATTCGTAGATAAATTGAATGCAGGTGAAATTATTAAAAGTTATATTCCACTATTATTACTATCTATTAATGGCCTGTTAAAAGATAAAATTAATGTTTCGTAAATATTAAAGATTAAGTAAGAGTAATATTGAATAATATTCCTGTTATTGAGTAATCATTGAGTAATAAACACGCAGTAAAAGTTGTTATTTCTGTTAAAATTAATTGTTAATTTTTTTCGTTAATTGGAAAAAATACTTATTTTTTCTTCAACCATGAATTACTCAATTGAAATGTAATGAATTTAATTGTTTTTTTTAACATAAAGATGATTGCATTAAAAGAAAAATAATGATACTTTCACATTATCTTTTTGACAATATTTTAACACCATCCATATACATGTCATTCTGTGATTGGTTCATGTTGATGTTATGATTATTATTATTGATTATGGAGTAATTTTGAACTAATTACAAAAATAACACATAAACAATATTAAAATGTTGTCAAAAAAATATTGTCAAAGTATCGTTATTTTAAAAGGAACACAAAGTGTACAATGAATGGTTGTCCTTTAAAAGAAAGTAAAAGACACTTAAGTCCATGTGTATGTTGGATAGTTTTTATGCTTTTCAAAATACAAGCCATGTGGTTATGATTCTTATTTGACCCGAAATTTATTTTCTACACGGACCTTATTTTTTCAAACCATGCGCATGTGCTTTTGATTTTTAGTTTGCCAAATGTTTTGACTACAAATTTCTTCTTTCAACATACTCACTTAGTACATAGAGTAATATAGAGGTAGCAAAGGCTAACTCAATCCGTTAATTGAAAATAAATTAAACTTTATAATTAAGTATACCGAGTTGTTAGACTGTTAGATTAATTTGTCTGTTTCTTTTTATCATTAAAATTCTAATATTACATGAAAATAAATTAAGATTTTGAAAATTTATATGAAAACGTGCTAACGTTGGACTATTAAGCTCATTTCAGACTAAAAAATCTATAACAGGCGGAAAATATTATCATGTCAAGTTGATTTCCAACTGTTTCAGTATAAAAGTTGGGACCTAAATATGAACCTGATTAGTCGCTTCTTCTCTTCTTAGGATGTCTTTATCTTCACGTCCTTCTCCTAGTCAGCACGTTTCAGGGAGAGTGGGGTGGGTATCTGCGAAGACACTCCGACGCTCAAGTCAGAAAAAATGGAAATTGTAGAACTCTCTCAGTTCAATCAAAATAGAAAATCATAAATCTCTCTTAAGAAGAACGTACCTTTTTCTCTTTCTGTTTTCGTATTTAAAAGTGATAAAATAAACCGTTTACCTAAAAATCCGGTAGGTTACAGAAGTTGACCATTTGGAAAACGCAACAATTAGATCGTGTTTGATACTGGGTAATTTAATCCCGTGATTTGTGGCGCTAACGATTAAGATTTAATATGTTCAAATTGACCGAATTTGACCAGACATATCCGCTTCGACAACTGGTCAGTGCAGTCGACACATACGATCGCTATATTGCGATCGCAATATATCTCGACCTCCTAACAGTCGTCTGGGTTACTAGTCGATTATTATATGCTCATGATATTGAACTGTCGTGACATCGCTCGACAACTGTTCATTGCCATCGACACATACGATCGCTATATCACGATCGTAATATATCTCGACGCCTTAACGGTCTTAACGGTCGCCCGGATTACCAGTCGACCGTTGGTGAGTTTAGACATCCTATGATACACCAGCTAAAAAGGAATGGAACTCGAAATTGTTGTCATTTGAGTTGTTTTATATCTTAATCCAATTGTATCACACCTTTGATCTGAGGTGTTAATATAAAATTTGCTATCGAATTGTGTTAATATAAAATTTGTAACGGAAAGTTCAATTTTTTTTTAATGAAGTTAAATTGATAACACAATATTTATTATAAGAGACAAAAATTATAAGAAATAACATAATATTCGTTATATTTATCCGTTTAAATATATATAAATATTATGGGGATGTGGTGTGATATTTATTTGATCCTATGTTTGGTCTTGTCGCGAGAGCCACCAGACTTGACTTTTAATTTGGTCTGATTCATGCTTTGCTAACGTGCTACTGTTCAGCTCACCATAGTTTTCATCTTCATGTGAGACACCTAATAACAACGTAATGAACTCCCAAAAAGATGAATCCTGAACTGAACTTGCTAAGACTGAGTCAAAGAATGATGTACAAGACTTACTTTTCTGGAGTCACAATATTATTTTCAAAACAAGCAAATGTTAAACATATATGGTATTTATTTATAATATACATAAAAGAGTATCTTTATTTCATCTTCTTTGAATCTATCTCTTTCTTTTTCATTACATTACACGTGTTATTTGTATTCTCTCTTCACTTCTAATCTGTACACCTGTTCTGTGATGTATATATTTGTCAGTTTCTTATATTAGATAAAATAAAAAGATGCCACAGATCAGTATACACATAATGGCAGATTCCACCTTACAAATTATGTTTTTAGTTTCAACAACCAACATGGTGGACACAAGGCTTCCTCCTATCTCTTTAAAATTGGACAAATTCTGAGTAGTTGATTAGTATTATTTATAATGTTAAAGATAAAATAATACACAACAACTGGACCCTCTGCAGTTGTTTATAATTAATAGGGTTCATGATTAAGATAACAATCCAAAATATTGAATAGTTGAAGATGACTTTTGCTTTAATCAATCCGCAATTAAATATTATCAATATTTTATTATACGACTTTCCATCCGTTACAACATCGACTAGATATTAATGGATGGTTCAACAGTAATTCGATACTATCACAACATTGTGAGACTAAATATTAATGGATGGTCCTATAATAGTCCGATAATACGTAAATACTCATACAACAGTAATTCGATACTATCATAACATTGTGAGACTAAATATTAATGGACGGTCCTATAATAGTCCGATAACACGTAAATATTTCTATAAATTTTACTAAGATAGGTTTTAACTTGATTATGATATCATGTTAAGAAGTCTTACATCAACTAGAAATAAAATCAAATTATAATATATAAATGAGTGTAAATCTATCTTATAAATCGATTTTGTAGAGTTAAGTTTGTTATTCTTAACATAAATGAATGCAACAATCGACAGACTCTCTTATGCTGAATTACATAGTACTCAAGTCAACTATTGTTGAATAAAATAAGAATGTGATGAATGGAGGTAGATTTCATCTTATCCCACCTAACCTCTGTTTGCAGACATTTCAAAGCTGGAGTTCAGAAAAACGACAAATTTGTAGTATAAAAGGGTGACCAGCCCAGTAGTTTCCATCAACTGCAACAACCAAGTAGTGTTGGTTCCTGGTTACATTATAGTACTAAACTATACCAGTTAATCAGCAATTGTTACAATGGTTGCTGTCGAAATTCCGACATTGGTGCTTCCAAACTCCTCTTCCCAACAGAGGGTGCCAGTGGTCGGAATGGGTTCTGCCCCAGATTTCACCTGCAAGAAAGACACAAAGGAAGCAATCATCGAGGCCATAAAACAAGGCTACAGACACTTTGACACTGCTGCTGCCTATGGCTCTGAGCAAGCTCTCGGTGAAGCCTTGAAAGAAGCAGTTGAACTTGGCCTTGTCTCTCGCCAAGACCTCTTTGTCACGTCAAAGCTTTGGGTCACTGAGAATCATCCTCATCTTGTTGTTTCAGCTTTGCGCAAATCACTCAGGTATATAAATGTATATAAATTCAATTTAAGACCTTTTTTTGAAGAACTCCATAACAAGTAGCCATATAAATGACATAAACTGAATTAAGCTTTTTTCTGATGCAGAACTCTTCAACTGGAGTATCTCGATCTCTATCTCATTCACTGGCCTCTTAGTTCTCAACCTGGAAAGTTTTCTTTTCCCATTGAAGTAGAAGATCTCTTGCCTTTTGATGTGAAGGGTGTGTGGGAAGCCATGGAAGAATGTCAAAAGCTTGGCCTCACTAAAGCTATTGGAGTCAGCAACTTCTCTGTAAAGAAACTTCAGAATCTGTTGTCTGTTGCTACCATCCTTCCTGTGGTGAATCAAGTAATACTTTTTTTTTTCTTTTTTTTACTGTGTTGACATGAAAGATTCATGATGAATTCATATTGATGTTTTTTTGTTATTAAATAAATATTGTAGGTGGAAATGAACCTTGCATGGCAACAAAAGGAACTGAGAGAGTTTTGCAGTGCAAATGGTATAATCATAACTGCATTTTCACCTTTAAGGAAAGGTGCAAGCAGGGGTCCAAATGAAGTGATGGAAAATGATGTACTGAAAGAAATTGCAGATGCTCATGGCAAATCCATAGCTCAAATTTGCCTTAGATGGTTGTATGAACAAGGAGTCACTTTTGTTCCAAAAAGCTACGATAAGGAGAGGATGAACCAAAATTTGAGGATATTTGATTGGGCATTGACAGAAGAAGATCATAATAAAATAAGTCAGATTCATCAGAGTCGTTTAATCGCTGGACCCACCAAGCCACAACTCAATGATCTTTGGGATTAAATATAAATTACTGCTTGGTGTTTGAAATATTTAATGTAATATCTCATACTTCATTTTGAAATTCATGTATGTTAGTATGAAGAGCTTTGGAACAAGCTCAGTTCACTTGTGTTGAGGTTTAAATAAATTATTCTACTTCTTGTATGTGTTGCACAATCTCTTCTCTCTTGCTTCTTTTTCGTATCAATCTAACATGTATTAATTAAGTACATCATTTATAAATAAATATTTTTATGACTTAATAACCAATGATCTACTTCTAGGGTTTATTTAGATTGAGGTAGGAATGGAAAGATAAGGAAAGGAAGAGTGAAAGGCAATGTTGTAGTAAACTTGCATGACTTGCCATTTTTATAAAACTTGGATGACTTGTCTATTTTTATAAAATTTGTAAGATTTGCCTATTTACTTACGTATGTTCTTCAATTTTGTCATTTTGGTAAAAAAAAACTCATTTTCTTGAATGATATTAAAATAATTTAATAGAAAGACAGTTGAGTCATTTTAAATATAATTGACATTAAAATTAAATATAATTGAGATTAAACTTTGAATAAAGGCACTTTAAATATAATTGATATAAAGTTTAAATAGATTTGAGGTTAAAGCTAAATAGAATTAACATTAAATGGAGAACTTTCAAAATCTAACACTACATTGAAGAAATGTGTTAATACAGAATTGAAATTTTTAAAATTCAAAAAACTACATGGAAAAAAGTGGGATAATATAAAGACTAAAAAGTCTATTTAACTAAGGATGTGAGCGACATCTTACTAAAATTTAAAAAATAGAATATGTAAGTATTATTTGATATAATATTAAGAGCTCTTTTATTTTAAAGATAATTTATATTTTTGCAAGCTCCTTGCGGAGTTAATCATCCGAATGATAAATATGGATCAACTTCCTCTTAACTTTTCTCGGTCCACTAGCTATACATCCTAGCTCAACAAAACTGGAAAGTGGAATTCTTTAAAATCAAATCAAATTGAGTTTACAAGATAAATTAAATTGAAAATTGACCAAATCACATCTTTTTCATTATGGCTTGGTTTGATTTTCAGTTTATATTGTTACTAAATAAAAGATGTGTATTATATTTATATTGAATCAGTTATAGCCGTATATTTTAGTTTAATTATATGTAAAATTTAATATATAACATCAAAAGAGACTCAGTCTTCTCTCTCATTATTGAATTATCAGATTAAATTTAGATTCAAATGAACGATTATATCAAAATTTCAAACAAAATAAAGACAGATCACCACACACCCCTATGAAATGTCATGTTATTTATAATCGCATAGTTTCATATAGTTAATGCTACCAAACAATACTGATATTTGGCTTGTGTGAAGATTTCACCTTAAAAGTGGCACTTGAAATTTTTGAATGCATAATTCCCAATTTATTCCATTTCAGCTGAGCTTTCTGTAATCAGGTCATTGTAGAAACTCGTTAGACAATGACAGCAAAAACCGTATCCCATCCATACAAACAAAATTAATGAATGTCATTTAGCGGCATCTCATGCTTATCAATCATACAAGACCGAGATAAATTAAAAAAACGCACAAATCTCGTGAATAATATGCAGATAAAAATCCTGCCTTACAAACACATCGATATTCTATTTTCTATTGGACTTTATATCTGAGAGTAAATGGTAAAATTGTTAAATTAATTAGATATCTCTAAGAGGTAGCTGGTAAAAAGATATACTGCATCCTGCAAGTGACCAGAGCGCTGGTCTTCTGGAATGGGAGCACTGAAAGCAGTGTCAAAGCAGTTAAATTGCTCATCACGGGTTGCACCCTCACCAACAGATGATAGCAGTAAATCGCATATCTCGCTTGCCATTCTTGAATACACCACCCTACAAAATCAGTAGTACACGTGAATATGGAAAATAAAATGTCTCTAAATGGATGTTCAATCACACGGTAAATACGGTCAGCTAATGAAATAATGTGTAAAAACAAACAGGTGCTGAATTTATTGGGTTAAAGATGTGTGGCTTGGATGATGTAAAACCAGCTTCAATAACACTAGCAACTAGCAAGTAAAATTGCAAATATAGTACTGTGTTATCATATTTGTTTTTTTTTTCCGCTTTTTAAGTCCGTGGCCAACAAAAAAACAGTTTTGGATAAGTATATTAGTCAACCTATAAAATCAGAAACAGAGCTGTACCAACTAAAAACAGGTAAACAAGCAGTTATTGCAAACATTTTTCCATGCACCGGAAAGGACAACATATATATACCTCGCGTCAACAGGTAGTCTGCCACCCCAAACCGCCAGGGATTCATTTAGCTGACTCACAAAATCCTGACAAGCAGCATTTTTATTTTCAAGAGAATCCTGAAACAAGAATTATATGATTTTAATTGGTCCTAAACTCTAGAAATTGAGACCACAATGTGAATATTCAGAGTCCTGATCTAGCAAACAACATAACCAAATACAAATAGAATGCATGACATGGATGTCAACCTCTTCCATAACAACTTTGCTTCATGACCCACACTCAACACAGATTGGAAAGATTCACAACAGTTACCTAACTTCATAAATCACGTTTTAAAGCCTCTTAGAAGATTGCCCCGTGTAATCAATGCAACAACTAAAAGCATTTCAAATGACAAGGTAACAGGAATTATTGTCTTCTGCATCATGTAGAAATTCATACCATCGCAATCCACAGTACAAGCTTAGGATCAAACAAATTATCTTTTAGTTAAACCTCGTAATCAAACTATGACAGGATCGCATAACAACCATTCACATAAATGATGGGAGGGATGATATTCACATACCAATTCGGTCATGGAATTGGGATCACCCTGAAGCGTGTTTCTCATCAAATAAAATGAAATGTAAATTCCAGCTCCCAACTCCCAGTTTTCAATTTCTGATTTATGGTCCTCCATGGAAGTTGCAATACTCCATATCTCAGCATGTTTTGCTGCACAAGATATTAAATAAGTTATTTAGGACACAGTTATCTGGAAATAAGAGGAATAAATCTAGTCATTTTCTGCTATTGAAAAGAAGCAGCAATGATCAAATGGGCAATTATGTGAAGTTCAGATAATCAGTAATTCTAGCTTATGTATGATTCACAAAAATAGCAAAAGATTATTAGTAAAGGCTCTAAACAATATGCTAGAAATAATCAGGAAAAAAAACTCGAGTCCTTTACAAGAATTTAATAGTGTTTTTTACCAAGCAAGATACACACAAGACTTACATTGCAAGAACAATCTATGAGCGACCGATGTTATAAAAATAGTATGAGCTTTCTGCCAATATGCACACTGAAGAAATTGCTCAAGGGCTTTCGAGTGATCCTGATTGTAATTATAATAAGTTGCCTGGTCACCATAACAAAATCGTTCAGACAACGAGAAGAGTCGCTTAAGGAAATACAAAACTCTGACATTTAAAGCATTAGCATAACCCATTAATCAGTAAAGAATATCAGGACAACAATTTAACTCAGTTTTAGTCATATATTGATCATAATGAGTGACCATGTGAATCTAATAAGCAGTTTTTGTCCTCTAACAAATATAAATCCTGTGGATTTTAAAACACTGGCCAAGTGAAAATGTCATATATATACAAACTGAATTAACAATATAGTCAGAATATACAGTGTGCTTGCAGAATAGAGCAAGGATTGGAAGATTAATATAGGAACAGGATGAAACTCCAAATCTCCAATACCCATTGAGTTCTCCCCATTTCACCTTAATTTTCGGGAATGCAAATTGTGTTATTTTGGGAAAATAATGGGAATGGTACCCTGATGTACTATTTCACTCTATTCTGGTTTTAAACTTGCACAAACAGGAACTTATTCCCTTTCAGCTAATTCCTTTCCATTTCCATCAATATCTATCATCCATAGTACAAGAGACATGTGAAATTAAAAGGGCACTGCAAGACATTGTGCAGGTGACTTATAATTCTTCACTTGTAAAATAATAAAGAGACAAGAAAATATGATACATACCAAAGCCTCGTGCATCCAGTCCGTGGGAATGCCCAAATCCTCAATGAACTGTTGCTGAGATTCGTCTGAACTCCAAGTTTCACAGTATTGGAACAATATTTCCCGAATCAAATTTACATGAAGATACGGATAATCTTCACGAAGGGGCAAGTGAAGGATCACATATATGGCCCAATGACATTTCCCTAAGCACAATAGCTGAGACACAAATGACATGTCTAGAATATGAAGATCGTTAGAATTGATAACACCCACAGCTTCCAATACTGCACGTTGATGCCAAATCATGTGATAATCAAGTGGATCTGGGGAGGAAGAGAATGCACTAAACATAGCCTTCAAAAAGCTGAATTTTGTCTCTTCACTAGCATGAAGAAGCATTAGATAAAATGAAATGTCAAAGTGCTTATCTGAGTTCCAACTGATAACCTCTTCTAATGTTCCTTCATCAATAAAAAGGGGAACAGGATACGGAGCCGTTCCCTCATCAAGAAAATGTTTGTAAGTCTGAAAAGCAATGGGTAATGAAGTGTTTGGTGGTAATTTGTACCACATTAATAAACCTAAGAACCTCCTCCAGTCAATTTTGATATCATGCAATGCATCATGAATATTTCCTGCAAGCAATTCATAGAGTCTCAATCTTTCCTCTTCAATAAAGCTAAAATCCAGCCCTTTATTTCTCCAAATATCAAGTTGTCTTGCTATATCAGAGCGATTCACAGTAGAACCACCAGCCTGACTTAATAAACAAGCCAATCTCACATCTCCTTTGGACACAGCCAGTTGTACTGCCTCATCCAGTTGCCTCCCAGTCAATAGAACAAAAATATGTTGCAGATAATCAGAATCATTTAGAGAGCTTATTTGATTTTGAACATGATAGGAAACACTCTCTCGTAACCAATAACTAAACTCTGCCCTCCTTATTAAAGGGAGTGCTTCTCGGTCAACATCTTGTGAAATTTCCTTCATATCCTGCATCATATCTTCCTCATTGTCAGCACCCAAAGATTCTACTTGACCCTTTTCTTCTCTATCAGAAAAAAGAACTCTAATTAATTCCCAGGTCATTACTTGGTGCGTCAGACCCAAACGAGTAGAGGAAGATAACCCAGGAACACTCAGTTGCCTCTCAATAAGATCACAGTACTGATGAGAAATCTCAGACAGGACCGTACGATTAGCTTCAAGCTTTTGAAGTTTCAACCTGCAGGGACCAATTTCAACTTCTTTCATCACGTGGTTTATTCCTTTGTGAAACTTTAATGGAGATACCAAAGCATGTTCAAGAAGTTCCTCACTCACTTTTTTATTTTCATCCCTGACCACATTATCAAAAGCAACTTTCTCCAAATTGATGACAGATGATAACAGCCTGTGATCACCACTGCTTCCTACAGGTGCACCAGAGTGTACAAGAATGCCATTTGGTCCCCAACCAACTCGAAATGATTTACCCATAAATAGACCCGCATCAACTATATTGTGAGCATAGTTTCCAGATACTGGAGTTTCATGTTTGAGATCAAGATTAAAACCTTGTGATTTAACTGTCCTAAGAGGCACGCCCTTATGCTGCTGAACCATCAAAATGCCTCCAGGAGAGTTTGAATCAAAATTACCATGTTTATACTCAAGTAATGGAAATGGAGTTTTTCTTGTAACTGGTGGGGTGAAACGATGGTTAATTACGTGAGCAGAACTTTGTAAAGGCCGTACATACTGCTTGTCAGAAGATGATTTATGACTTAAGTCTTCTACCTCTTCGTCACCTGGAAACATCAATAATCTCATTTCTCTCATCTTAACAGGATCAAGCCTAAGATGAGAAGGAAGGGAATGAGAAAGCTCAACTTCATTGGTATTTGATGGCGATTCTTTCTCAACATCATATACCTCAGCATCATCCATGACGATGTCTTCCTCATCATCATCTCCAAACCCAAATCTGCTGAAGTGTTCAACTAAGAATTTCCACTTACCAGTTACTAGATCAAAGGAAATAAATTGCGCTTCCTGTCTCTCTGTAATTTGTTTTAATTTGTTCACTAGCACATCTTCCTTGCCCTCCATAGACTTCAATATTTCACTGTCCAATACCAAAACTACTTCAGCTGCCTTGTTAAGGCCCTGACCAACTGCAGGCTTATCATTTTCATCACTGTATACAACTATCTCATGCCTGCGAAAGTTGACGATTTCATTTATATGTAACCCCCTCACATCAGTTTCGTTAAGATACCTGACATATCCATAACCAAATCTCCCAACAGTGAAATCAGAAACACGGCCGCAATAACCAGGTTCAACAAGCTCCCAGGCCAGTAATTCCTTCAGAGATGGTTTGGTATAATAACCGCTTGATTTCAGTACAGGCAAAAAAGCTTCAGTTTCTGTCATGATATCAACGGACGGAGCAATGCAGGCTTTACAAACCCTTCTTCTCTTACAAGTATGCAGCACGAATGAATCAGATACGCCTCCAACGTCACATTCCATCACAAAGTAAGGCCAAAGCAAAATCTACCCATCGAAATTCTAACACAATTCCCTGACGTATTCTTTAAACAAAAAAAAAAAAAAAAAAGATTAAGCAAATATGCCTGCAAGGTAAACTGGATGTGGCATCTTACCATATGAAACCATCCCAAAGCAAGCAAATAATAGGGCAAAACATTATGAATTATACAGGATGAATTTACCTCTTAGGTTAACTTCCAAAACGTGTGAGAAAATAAAAGAAAAAAGTATGCAATATAGCTACACTACACAACGGATGTATTCGCATTTATTTCATAAATTTGAGTTTAAGAACACGAACACACAGATTATTTGATTCAGCAGCTATCGAGATCAACCTTAGTGAAAGTGCGGCACAGCATACAGAAGCGCAGAAAGAGAACGAATGAAAACCCTAATAGAGTTAAGCAACGCGTGACAGATAGCATAGTGCGTAAAGAAGAAGAGAAAGAAATGAAGTTGAGTAACTCTGAGATGAACTCACGTCGCAGTATGAGCAGTAGCGAGCAACCACGCCTGAGAGGGGAGAGAGGGAATGGTTTAGCGGGATTCGGATGGAAAGTTGAAGTTGGGCCTAGTTTTAATACCGTAAAGAAAAACCGGGAATGGCTTTTTACACTCCTGATTTAGTCAATCTTCCTTCTTAATTTTCCTAGTTAAAGGATAGAATAGATTAAATTTTAAGTACTTTATAATTAGTCACACTTCTTTCTTAATTTTCCTACTTAAAATATAGATTAAATTAAATTGTAATAATTTATAAATTCAATTTCTTTTAATTGAATTTTTATTAAACTTTTTTCTGAATATTTAAAATATTTATATTTTTTTTAAGTGAATTCTTTCTGTATGCTTTTTTTTCTTAGACATTTGTAAAAATATTAAGAGATATCATCTATCAATTAACGAAAAAGTTAAATAACAAAAATTTAATTAAAAATATAAATATTTTTAATATTCAGTACACACAAAAATATTCAAAACATAATCCAAATATCCAAATTTTATAAATACTTAAAATTTTATTAAATCTAACACCAATAATCCATATACTCCTTTTTTAACTCGAAAATATTTGTTTTTGTCTCACACAGTAGTTCTCTCGAAAATTGAATTTGGCAAAAAAAATATTGATTTTTTATAGTGGTTAACTCTTTTAATTAGTGTATAGTTAATAAGTCACAATTTGAATAGTTAACTATAATTTAGATAGTTAATTATTAAATTAGTTGTTAATCACAATTTTTGACCAACGATCAAACTATTCATGTGATGTGTGATTAAAACCAGATATTAAGTGCTAGTTCAAAGAGTAAATCATCGAGTTTGTCGGACCATTGACCAACTTAGATAGCCACTTTCCAATGAGTTTGGTCAATTATCAAACAAACCAACCGACATGCACCAACTCGAATGGTCAATCTCATCTCAAAGAGTAAACCAACAAATCAACCGGTCACCAAACAAACCGAGCAACCATACAACAATTTGGATCGTCAACCCACAACTCATAAAACCAGCTAGCAAGTCCGCACAACCAAGTAGACTGGTCAATCATACACTACTTTGAATAGTTAAGCACAAGCTCAAAAAACAAGTCACCGAACTGGATAATCACCAAATAAACCATTCAACCTTAAATTATATCGATTGAAATAAAGGATACCAAAACATATTAACCTTTAAAATAATTAACTTAAGATTAAAATATAACAACTTACAATTGAGTCATAATTAAATCGACGTTAATAAAAAATTTATCACAAAATATATAAATAAATGTTTGAGATAAGAAAATACCTTATCTATAACATCATTATTATCTATCAAATGTTAAATTGACTTTGACTTCATAAATTCTTATGCAAGTACCGTTAAATCATACAAAATACTCTCAGTGAAAAATAATTAGACTTGAGACAACAAAACATAGTTTGAACAATTTATCTTGACTTTTTTCTTTCTTTCAATAATTGCATAAATGATATTGATTTTTGAATTATTTAATATGAAATTCTTTTTGATGAGTAATTTAGAACAATAATTTCATTATACGTCATACCATCGATAAACTAATTATAACATTCTAAATCACAGCATCGTACTTAACTTTTGAATTTCATAACAGAAATTAAGAAACATCAATCTCAAAATGTAATTACGAATTCTGAAAATCTACTTTCCAAATATAATTATACTAATAATTTGGACTTTCCTTACTTTAATAGATTCTAGGAAAAAAATAAGTAATTTATTCCTGAAGATAAATTTTATGATTATCTATGAAATAAAATTCCATTTTATATTATAAAAATGTATAAATATGAAATATGAAATATAATAAATTTTCTGTTTTAAAACATATAATTCAAAATATAACAGGTTATATTGCAAATTTTATATTTTGAAATTCAAAAATTTTATATAGAGGTGCAGATTAAAATCATGGAAATACAGGAATAGTAGCTTAATATAACGAGGGTTGGGCCGTATTGGGCTCAGGCCCATGAAATTCTCACCGCTAAAGGGTTGTTCTTCTGTTTCCGATTCCTATAAACCCTCTGGAGTAGCAGTACCAGTGGCTGCTGCTGCTGCTGTCGTGTGCATTCATCCCGTTGAGTCGTCTCTTAAACGAAAATGATTTCTGCGATTTCGTGGGTGCCGAAAGGGGTTTCGAAGTCGGAGCCTATCGTCGCCGATCCTCCTCCGGAAGAGGAAATTCAAGAACTCATCGCCAACCACAAAAACGCAAGGTCCTTTAGGTTCCAACGAATTTTTCAAATCTCACTCACTAATAAAACCCTGACATTCACTTTTTAATTTTGTTTATGTATAGTAGTGATGACAGTGACAACGATGACGCCAACGATGAAGTAGTGGCGCAAGCATTAACAGTGGCGAATGCAGTTGGCAAAGCATCCACCGGAAACACTGACGATATAACGATTGCTTTAAAGGACCTTAACATGGACAATTACGATGACGAAGAAGAAGGTGTGTCTATCTTTCTATCATCGTGTAACTCTATATTCTTCTATATGATTATTGATGTACCTACTATGCTTGTCATTTTGTTTAGGAGTTGAGTTATTCAGTTCCGGAATTGGTGATCTTTATTATCCGAGTAACGACATGGATCCTTATATCAAAGATAAAAACGTAAGTTTCAACACTTGGTCACATCATGAACACGCTACTTCTTATAATCTTACGTTATTGCGATGCTTCAGGATGATGATTCCGATGATCTTGAAGACATGGTTATTAATCCGACTGATTCTATCATTGTTTTTGCATGTAATGAAGATGATGTGAGTCATATTGAGGTGAGTTAAATGTTTTTTGGCTTGTGAAGTCGAGTCACGGTATATTATACTGATACTCCTCTACTTTTGCTTACTGTTCAACAAGTGTACTTACCTCACGTTGCTTCCTGCACTGCAGGTTTGTGTACTCGAGGATGCACATTCCAATGAAAGGAACTTGTATTCTCACCATAACATCCTTATTCCTGCGTTTCCACTCTGCACAGCTTGGCTCGATTGCCCTCTTAAAGGAGGAGAAAGAGGTTTAAACCATTGGTCCTTTGCACGATATAACCCCTCATTGGTCCTTTGCAATTTCTGCTTAAAAATACTAGAGACATGCTTGATGTCTTTGCTTTATTTTATGAGCTTTATATAATTTCATTGTTATCACAGGGAACTTCATAGCTGTGGGTTCAATGGAACCCTCCATAGAAATTTGGGACCTTGACGTTGTAAGTGCATTGATTACACATAAATTTAAGGCTGCTGTATGAAAATTTCATACACAAAATGAGAAATATTTTTTGCCGAATACCTTTTAATTTTCATTTGTTCTCAGATTGATGCGGTGCAGCCATGTGTGGTTTTGGGTGGACTCGAAGAGAAAAAGAAAAAGGGAAAAAAGGTTTGTCGTGCATTCTTGTTAATGTCACTCCCCTTAGAATCGCGTGATTACCATAGTTTATGCTTCCAAGTCATTGTGTGGGTAATTGTTTCTGATAAAATTTAATTAAGTTTGTCTTTTTGTGATTCATGAATTTAACTTTTATTTGGGATTGTGAACAGCGTTTAGTAGGACTGAAATTACAGAGGTCTTTGCTCATATGAGGATTGAAACAACAACTTTCAAAATCCATGTTTTTTTCTTGTACTCTTTTGTAAGACTTAATTTAGAAAGTGCTCATGTCCCAACTGTGGTTAGACAGGCAATAAAATGATTTTGGAACTGATAGGAATATCCTTTCCATCATTAATTTTCCTTAAACGTACGTTTCAGATTTTTGAACTCAATATGTTTGGCCACTTCTTATTGAGATCTGATTTCCAGCTTTCATAAGCATTTCATTTTCTTATTCTTCAAACTGTTTTGTTGCAGAAATCAATCAAATACAAAAAGGACAGTCACACTGACTCGGTACTGGGTCTTGCTTGGAACAAGGAGTACAGGTCTGTAGAATTAAAACTGAATTATGCTTTTGTTTCCTTTGCTTGATGTTTTCCTTTATACACACACAGATTAAGTTGCTTCAAGAATGACTCAAAAGAGTTACTCTTCATCCTCCCTATTTGTTCAATATAACTGTTAAAGGTGATTCACTAGTTAAAACCACTATTTAAGCAAAATAAAGGGGGAGGGTGAGGGATAACTCTTTTGGATTTGCGCTTGGAATAACTTGGTTCCTTCTTATGCATAGATACACACACACATTTCTATGTATTTTTTGTACTCCCATCCTTGATACCTCTCTTGACATTTATTCTTAAAAAAAGGAATATACTAGCAAGTGCCAGTGCTGACATGAACGTAAAGATTTGGGATTTGGTTACTGGGAAGTGTGAACACACACTGGATCATCACAAGAACAAGGCAAGAAATTAGCTAGAGTATAATTTATTTTTTTATCATAAGGTTAATTCGTTTTATTGATGAAATGAACTTTTTGTTCTTCATGTTGACACACTTTTGTAGAATTGTAGAACTTTATGATTTAAAGCATCAATGGATTGAGGTGGTTTTCGCTGTACTATTATGTACTAAAGATGAAACAATTATGATAATATAGAACTTTGAATTAAATGAATTATTCAAAGAAGATATGTGTGGGTGAGAAACAAATTTACAAGTCTTTCTTGCGGCTTTGTTGAGCAATGCTCCACATTCTGTTAATAAGGGAAGAGATTTGTCTCTTTTTTGAATCATTTAATGCGTTTGGTTACTGGGATTTGGGATTTGGTTACTGGGAAGTGTGAACACACACTGGATCATCACAAGAACAAGGCAAGAAATTAGCTAGAGTATAATTTATTTTTTTATCATAAGGTTAATTCATTTTATTGATGAAATGAACTTTTTGTTCTTCATGTTGACACACTTTTGTAGAATTATAGAACTTTATGATTTAAAGCATCAATGGATTGAGGTGGTTTTCGCTGTACTATTATGTACTAAAGATGAAACAATTATGATAATATAGAACTTTGAATTAAATGAATTATTCAAAGAAGATATGTGTGGGTGAGAAACAAATTTACAAGTCTTTCTTGCGGCTTTGTTGAGCAATGCTCCACATTCTGTTAATAAGGGAAGAGATTTGTCTCTTTTTTGAATCATTTAATGCGTTTTTATTGAATAGTCGGTTACTACTTTAAAATAACCTGGTGTCTATTATTTAGCTCTTGTTCATTTATCATTACAGGTTCAAGCAGTTGCTTGGAATCATCATGCACCGCAGGTTCTTCTTAGTGGTTCTTTTGATCGTACTGTAGCCTTGGTAATTATCCAATATTCCTTGGTTACTCAGCATTTCTCTATTTTACTCTGCCGTTGATTGCTTTTTATACTGTGCCCTTTGGCTGTACTGTGATATGCTGAAAGAGCCTTTCAATGTACTACCTTGAAAATTTTGGTTTGTTCTAACGTTTATATCTATTACAATTTCAGAGGGATGCAAGGATGCCAAAACATTCTGGCTATTCGTGGTCAGTCTCAGCTGAAGTAGAGAGCTTGGCATGGGATCCGCACACCGAACACTATTTTGTGGTGTGCTATAGTTATTTCCAAGGCCCGAGTACTCCATTTTATCTTTTTTATAAAACATATTTTTGATAAAACATACTACCTCTTTTTTCACATTTTTGATAAAATATTTGCCAACATTCTTTAGCTACTGACATTCAAGTGTGTGTGTATGATTATTTAATTTATATCAACTAAAAAAGGGTTTTGGGGGGTCGAAGAGGGGCCAATTCTTATTCAGTTTTCGATTTTGATTTTGCGGATGAACAAGTATTAGTTAACTAATAGTGATTTAATTGTTCTGTTAGGTGAGTCTTGACGATGGTATTGTCAAGGGTTTTGATATTCGGAAAGCCAAACCTGATTCCTCGCCTGACGAGAGTCCAACTTTTTCACTTCATGCACATGACAAACCTGTTTCCTCAGTATCCTATAATCCATCAGCACCTAATGTATGTGTTTTTAAGATTTGATTTTGGTGACCAATGATTATTTATTTTAGTTTAACTGTGTCATATTGAACGACTTTTTCATGCAGCTTCTCGCTACTGGATCCATGGACAAAACGGTAATGGTGAAGTCATTTTTGTTAGTTTTCTGTATACTTTGCAGATTGGAATTCATCTTATCAAGCGCCTATTATTTGTCACAGGTAAAACTTTGGGATTTGTCGAACAACCAACCTTCCTTCGTAGCATCTAATTCTCCGAAAGCTGTACGTTTTTTTTCTACTCTTTTTCACTCATTTCTAATGCGAAAGTTTCTATGAATCATATTATATTTATTATTTTGGAACTGATGACTTCTCCTTTTTATGGTGTTTGTTAGGGGGCTATCTTTAAAATTTCTTTCTCAGAGGACGATCCCTTCTTGTTGGCTATCGGAGGCTCAAAGGGTAAATTGCAAGTAAGTGAAAAGGGGCGATGAACAATACTTTCTTGCTCTTTATTTGTTCTCTGATTCTGTGTGAACTAACTTTTGTAACTTATGCTTTGTAGCTATGGGACACCTTATCTGATTCTGGCGTCGCTAGAAGATATGGCAGCTACAAGAATAGATCGCCATCTGGGTCTTGAGATGATGTTGAGTTTGTCTTCCTGCACTGCTCAAGCTGTGTTGCACAAATCAATTTTGGTATTCAATGCAAAAAGTGTTTTCTTGTATTTCTAGTTTTGTTGTGTCCTAGTAACATATATGCACTCACCGATATGAATGGGTACGACTTAATTTTATTATGTGATTCCAACCCTTCACGATTTAGTTTGGGGATCTTTATTTTTTGGTGAAAAGCTTAGACATGCTTTGTTATACTTTTCGTTTTGATAATGTACATAAAGATGATTGTTTATGCAAATTCTTGAGATAAAATGATGTTGGATTAAATGTATTACAGGTTGAAATATTAACTCGAGCATTGTTAAAAAAAAGGTAATTAATGTTATGTTTTTAAAATAACGTTAACCAAGACAATAAAAAATCTTATACAGATAGCAATTATAATGAAAGGGGTACGGACAACTCAAACGGATTGCAGCGATTTCAACACATTCCACAAATATCAAAGGGATACATTCTCTGCAACGAGGTTGCAAGAACAATTTTTACTCAGAAGAAATGTTTTCTTGACATGATTTTCTGAATTGGTCTCTCACTACATAAGGCACCATAAGCAATCATGGACAATACATTTTAGTTCTACTGAGACATTTTCAAGGACAACTCATAGGATAGTTTATTCTTTTTGGTCACCCATTTCTAACACATTATTTATCAATATTTTGGTTACTAAAAACTTATATATGAGCATTTTCAAAATATTCAAGGCTGAGTACATGCTAATTTATTACGGTAGTTATAAAATAATATTTTTTAAAATTAAATCAATTGATGGTTCTATTATATAAATAAAAATGGTATATTTATGAAATTAAAATAAAATAAATATTATTTGTTGACATTCGGACGAAAAAGGTTAGTATTGTCATTTAACAATTATCGCTTAATCAAACCTTTTTTTGTTAATAATAAAGTTTATTATTGATTTGAGAAATACCTAAATATAAGCTCTTTTTATTTTTAATTCTAATGCATAATAAGTAGACATGTTGGTTATTTTTTATTTTCTTTAGTAATTGGTCAAATTTATAATATTTGGTACTACTTTTCCTGCGTGGCCTCATCTTTTGAGTTCAAATTTTATTATATGCATAATGTAAAATTGTGAATAATCTGTGAAACATCATTGTTGTACTTTTTTTATGATGTACAGTAATCTCATTTTTGTTTTAGTAATGTTTAAAAGGCATACTCATAATTCAGATTTGTTGTAATTATAAGTTTATTATGATTAATAAATTTCCATATTATTTATATATTGAAAATAATCATATTGTTGCATCAATTGCTATTATTATTTTTATCTGCATCAAATATATATACTATATATCTGTATGCGTATGATATATGTCCGTATCGTATCTAATTAATGTGTATAATAATATCTGATATGTGTATATCAGCTAATTATATAACCATATTAAATACGTATTATATCTGATATCGCACCTGCATAACCGATTAATTATTATCATGAAAGAAATTTATCTAAAATTTTTTTTTAAAAAAAATTCTAGCCCAGCAGAAAAAATATAAATGAGTATTTATTATTAAATAAAAGTATTTTCAGGAGATATTTTGTCCTCGTTAAACCAGGTTTCTTATCCTCTAATAGTTATCTGACTTCTTTCTTATTCATAATCCTCTAAAGAACCATTACCAATTTAAATTAAATCATAAATTTTGAGACACTATATCAAATTAAGGAATATAGTTTATTCGTCTTAATTTAAATGTGATTTTAAAACTTTAATACATGGATGGATGCATGCATCCATGAGAAATATATATGTAGTGAGATGACCAATTTTCATAAATGAGAAGATTAGTTTTAAGTGGATAATTAATATTTAATATTATGTAACTACATAAAATATCATACAGTTTTTCAAAAGTCTTAATTTTCAAAACATAAATTTAGAATAACTTATATTTTTATTGTAATAGTTTATCTTCTTAATCCAATTAATCCAATACTTGAAACGAAACCCATGTCTCATTTATTGTATAGTAAAATAAAACATTTTGTATTAATGATAGAGACATCTCTTATTATATAATTCTTAAATATGTAATTTTACCATTATTTATTACAAATTATGTTTTTCCTGTGTATTTTTTATTTTGAAGAATGAATTATATTTAAGAAAAATCTCGCAATGCTCCCGAGACTTTCTGCACGATACATAGTTACTAAGTTAAATGCTGTTTAAAGTTAAATTATTTGGTGTGATCCTTTAAAGTTTTAAGCAGCTTCCAGATTATTTAATCGACTAGTTCAATAAATGATAAAAAGAAAAGAGATTTATTTAATTTTAACTATAAATTTATTGATACTAATTGTATTATTTGCTTTTAATATCACCTATCAACAATTTCTTACCGGTAGCTAACATTGCAAATTTTGAAGCCAAAGGGAACCTTAAGAAGCTTACTACTACTATGTATGTACAGACATCAGTGTTAATAGTAGCCATATTAATTGGGCATGTTTGTGTTTAACATGTATAATTTTTTCAAGCATATTTAATGGTGATACAGCTACTTTATTATTATAGGATTGATAACATTCTCCACAATAACTTTAAATTGTATGAAGAATGTTGCCAGGGATTCAATTCCTATGTGTATGAAGAAAACTATATCAAAAGACACAATTTAACTTGGTGATCTTTATCTATCCAAAAAAAATTATTCTCCTATCATCAGCTGGGGGATATGTTTAGTGGAAAACCAAAAAAATATTATCTTCAAGACTTAAATCATAGGACATTTTGTAGGGATGGACACAGTAAGATATTGTCTGTTTTTGGCCAAACTCTCACGAATTTATTTTTGATACCATTCGAAAAAACCTCTTACCAATAAAAGTATCTTATGTGTATATAAACTTATGTTCATCTCTTTTTTTATCCTACTTAGAACTTTGTTTCTATCTTAACATACTCCACTGGTAGAAATCAAGCATAGTCCTACCGAGGGTTTGTAACTGCAGGATTGCTGTTTTGTTAGTTTTAAGTGTGTGCCTAATTTACCATTGTTGATATTTTGTGTACTTTTGAATGAATAGCATACTGTATGCTGGTGTGAGTGCAATGAGGGTTTCTCAAATGAATGGTCTGTAGGCAAATGAAAAAATAATGCATGAGGGAGGAGTTGACTATGAAACATGATATTGATTCCATTTTACAAGTAGCTATCTATTTTTGTTTTTCCATTATACAATCCAAATGTCCCTGTAATATGTTCATATTCAAACAATAAAACAAACAGAGATGCGCATCAATGTCTTATTTCTCGAAATGTAATTAACTAAAGTCTTAGTGAAATATGTTCAATGAGTAACTTCCTGTTGTGATGACAACTTAAAAATAGAAAAGAAAATAAGATCCAACAAGAATAGTCTCTACGCAACCATGACTCAAAGCAACTTAACACCAGCATCCCTTAGAGAATCAATAACCGCTTTAACCTTACCATGATATTTCTGTTCTCTCTTCAAGTGAATAGAAACAGCAGGAATGTCCTTGAGCAAAAGGCGTTCGGCCAGTATCTTCCCAATCTTTGCAGCTGCAGCCACATCGCGAGTAGTTTCCAAGCTTGATCTCAAGGCTTTCTCCTGTGAGCTTGCAGAAGAGGCTACAGTAGCAGTTGGGCTGTGAATCACCTGGGCACTCACATACTTGTTGGTAAAATGCATCTTCAGAACATAAGGTTTCAGAAAATTTATAATCCTGGGAGGCCTCGCTGGGGGTGGAATAACCATATCTGTCTTAAAACATAATCCTTACTGAAATAAGCATAACATTTTTAAAAAGAAAATCGCTTTTTCGTGTCATTTTTCTGACAAAAACAAATATAACTCAAGAAACCAACATCCATCCAAAAAAAATTATCATCTTTCAGCCAGAATGGAATATTGTATACGAAACAAGAAGCCAATCATTTCATTTCAATGTATCTACAAAATATATGTCAATTCCATATTTTGAATATCTGGCAAATGCAGAATTCAAAATATCAACTAAATATAATTTTTTTCCCTTTCACTCGGTCTCCACTCAACCTAATTTCAAAAACACGGCTGGAACTACCAAAACTGAGATTAGTTAAAAGTGTGTGAGGGCCCAAAATTTGCGGTATGAGAGGTAGCCTAAAAAAAAAGAAAAAGCAAGACTGACGAGACAAAGGTAGAAGACCAATTTGAGGCGTGCTAAAGATAAGGAACGAACAAGCGAAAGCGGATAACATTTAACTTCAAAAATGAAAAACTCTCGATTACGTTGGGAACTTTGATCAAACAGTTGGAGGGCAAGGGAGTGCACATTGCTTAACAGGTTATACAACAATTATAAGCAATGGAAGCAGACGCAGTAACACAAAGTTTGAATTGAAAAGGAAAACCTAGAAACATACCTGAGGGCTCAGAGAAATCAGATCCAAGTAAGAGACTTCAACAAAACACAACACAAGCTCCCGTTATGAAACTAATAGTTACATTACTACTCCCTTCTTTTAATTATTTGTTTTTATATTCAAATGGGTGATTTTGTCCGCATAAACAAATCAAATATAATAATAATAAGAATTATTTTTAGGGAATTGATCATAATAAAATAAACATTATATATAATACAAAAAATAATAATAAATACTCTTATATTTGGTTTTCTTTACTTAAATAAAAATAGTTTTTTTGTTTATAACATATTAAATATATTTAGTTACTAAAAGCTTTGTTTTATAGAAAACAATTACCAAGGAGAGGGATGAATTCGAGTAGATTTGAAAATAAATTTAATATTATTTTTTTAATAAATTTGAAAGTAATTAAAATTAAATTTAGAAATAAAGTTTGTGAAAGTTGATTTAGAATTTAATCTTGTGGTCAGATAAAAAATAAAAAATGTTTACAGTAAAAAGAATATAAAATTATATTTATTAATAATATATTTATTGGTAAAAAATATTTTAAAAAGGAAATAAATCAAAATTAATTTTAAAAATAAAATAAATTTGTATTTAAATAAAGTAAAATAATTATGTTTAAAATTTATTTAAAAAAATTATAATTTACCAGCAAGCAAAACACAAATTATATTATAGATGAGATACTCATCCCTGTAATCAAGTTCGGACATTGCAATGCAATGGGTCGGAATCGGATACATGGCTAGTAGAAGTGAATACAAGTCACTTTGAAATCCGGTAAGAGAATGTGACAAACATATAATTAAATATAAAATTAGAAAATAGATTGATACTTAAAACAACATTAGTCGGTTTAATTTCCAACATAATATACATTATTAAAGTAAGTTTTCTGCTATCCCAAGCTATATTGCACCATTCCCATGATTCCTCGTTCGATTTCAACAATTACGTTTTGTTCTTTTGAGGTGATTTGGGATAGATGATTTGAATGGATTTGAGGATAAAATTTTGTTGTTTTTTTGAGTGGATTTGTGGATAATTGAGAATAGATTTGGAAGTAAAGTTTGTGAGAATTAGTGTAGGATTTGATTGATGAGACAAATTTAAAAAATTTGTTTAATTGGTATAAATTAAAGATTATCAAAATGTTCCTTGTTATTATTAAAGTAATATAAAATGTTATTTGTTAATGTTATATTTTATTGTAAAAATGTTTATAAAGAGTAAAAATTAAAAATAATAATTATTAAAAAGTAAAAAAATATTATTTAGTAAAATGAATTTATTTTGAAATGTAGTTTTTATTTATAATAAAATTTTCTATGAATTTATTTGTTATCGACGTAAAATTAATTCATTTTGAAGAAGGTTACTACCAACACACAATCCACACATCAATTATTATTCAGGCCAAGTTTGTATCTGTCCTATATAAGCAAGGAAAATAAGAAAGTAAAATTCATTGGATTCTTTGTAATTCAACTATAATAAAAGAGTGTTCTCTCATTCAACTTCTCCAAAATTAATGTGTTTTGACTTACGTAAAGCCTAATCCATTTTACATTCTTATTTTCTTCTCTTAAAAACAGCAATTTAACTTTAACAACAGAGTGTTCTGGTTCCTCAACTTGGGGCCAAGCTCGGGCTCCATCAAAGCATCTAATCCACCTTTATCAATAACCACAATGAAGCTCTCGTCCTTAAACTGCACCATCCAAAACAAAATAATCGGTAAGAAAAAAGAAAGTCAAAGCAGCAAAACCAAAAGAGCGGGCGGGGGAGAGACTTGCATGGCGGTGATGTCCATGACGCGCCAACGCATGAGCGGGCGGTCGCGGACGTTGCGGCGAAGCATGTCGGAGATAACGACCTTGGAGAAGTCGAAATTCGTGATGGCAGTGTGGCCGGCGTCGTAGAGGAGCGGTGACCTGTCGCCAATGGTACGAAGCACCTGTCACCAATGGTTATGTTCACCAGAGAGGAGCAGTGACCCCAACCCTACGTGTGGACTCCGAAGAGGGCGACAATCATAGAGTTCTATTTGAATCGTTCATAAAGTATATATTAGCTTTACCATGTGTTTTAAGTTAATGATAATATTTATTTACAAAGTAAAATTAGTTTACTATTTAAATGGTACACTTTTCATAAATAAATAGGTGACAAAATTTACTGGATTAAAATAATTGCTTATAATTAATTTTTAGTGTCTGCAGAAATATTTTATTACATACTTGTATTCATAATGTTCTATATTTGTGTTCCTCGCATAAACTTTAGTCTTTATAGAAAAAATGATTTTACATTTCAAAAAGTATTCTTTATAATTGTTTCTCTAACATTTAAAAATCTCCAGATAAATAATATCTGGCTATTTTGAAATAATATGAGATGTGTCAGGTTAATATATTATACCTTAAATTGATATTATAATCAGTGCCTGCTTTTCCTTTCCTCAAACTAAGTTTTGCATGCATATTTTTTTTTTGACATTAAACTCTTTTACTATTAAGTTTTATATTTTAAATAGTAAACTATAAGAAAATAATTAAACAATAATCAATTTTAACATAAAAAAATATTTTGCTTTAATTTTTGTGACTTAAAAGTCTTTTATTGAATGAAAATGATTAAAATAAGTAATATATACTCACAAGTTACTTAAAGATTTTAAATTAAAAATGTATGTCTATATATGGGTTGACATGTCAAATTTACATCTCATCTCTCTATCAAAATATTAGTTTGAATATAAATCATGATGAAAGGATAGATTTTTGTGTTAGTCAAAATGCTAAAATTGAAAAAAGAAATTAAAAAGAATCTAAAACGCAAATGATCACGAAACCTAGCCAAAGTTAAAAAATCAAATGTGACCATTTTTAACTATTAGAATAAAATTGAGGCACTAATCTCCATATGCTAAACATTTATACCTTCTTATATTGGCTTGGTCTGGAGTGAAATGTTTCACAAATTTGGTGGCTTTCTTAATTTGTTTTACTTTATTTTTAGCGTACTCTGAAAATATTACAAAATGTATCAAATTCTGAAAATATAATAAAGCCTACAAAACTCTAACCAAACTTATGTAGTGATTGTGATTAGTTTGTTTTAAATAAATTTAAAAAATAAATTTAAACAGACCAATAAAACATTAATATCTACTATTCTTAAAAAAATTGTTATACAAAAGTTGTTAATATATAAAAGTCTTATTACGTCGTTCTATTTCAAGTCTTCAAATGAATTTCAAGGTTCTGATTAAGATTTGGTTAAGCAGTATTACTTTTTCTTTCACATCCTTATTATCATTTTTCTTTCACATTCTTGATAATAATATTGAGAGATAATTAAGAGGATTAGATAAAGCTTAATTTCAATTCAGTTTCTCGTTTTAAAAATGTTTAGAATGAGTTTTTATTTTCAAAATTTTGAGTCAAATAAGTTTTTTTTGTTAAATATAACTCAACATAATTAATAGAGCCATATCCGCCATTTCATTTCTGGCTGCATCTTCTGATGAAGTCTTTGGCATGTAGCCCTGACCCTGTGCTGCATATTCTCATTCTTAGGGTTAAGAGGACGTGATTCTCGCACTCTCCACTCCTTCTTCTTTTTTTTCTTTTCCTTTCCCTCTTAATACAAGACTCACACATTTTCCATACAGCAATACCTACCAAATTGGCATCTATCTTCACCCATAATTTGAAAGAATAAAAAGAAAATAGATAATACCGTGAAATATCGATATTCCATATTTATATATAATGATAAGATTTTATTAGATAATATAATTGAAATAAACAAAGTTTTTTAATAAAAAAACAATATTGATTGATTATATATTAATTTTTATTTTCTGATCTCATTCATAAAAAAATTATTTTCTTTTATATTCAAATATAAAAGAATAATTGATAAATGAATAGTTAACTTTTTTTTTCAATTTTTGAATAGGAAAGGGGAGTATTATCGAAAACTTTATATCTATAAAATAAATACATTTAAAAACACGCTCTTAACACTGTTTTTTAAGTAATTTTGTTGATAACATATTAAATATATTTCATTAATAAAGCTCTCCTTATAAAAACAAGTATCATGCAAAGTGAATGGAATACCAATAAGAACATACACAAGTTATGATATAAATTGTGAAATTAACATGATCACACATTTGACCTAAAATATATCAAAATAAAATAAAAAACAATAGTTACATCTTAAATTAACAAAATGCAAAACGTAAGCTAATTAAAGTTAAATAAATCTACAAGTGAAAAATAATAATATTTAGGATAGTGTGCTGCAACATAGTTCATTTCATATAAACAAAATATATCTCATTCATCTTAACTAGTCATATATTTACAATGAATTTAAGCACATATCAAATAATAATTATTTAATTCATATAAACAAATTATTTTTAGAAGAATTATTAAATATATCATAAAAAAGACTAACATTTAATTCATAATAAACTAACGATATTAATTCATATTCATAATTTTTTTAGTCTATTCAATTAATTATATTATGTGAAAGAAATACTTGTTATTTTAGGTTTTTCAAAATTTTGAGTTGTTATAGTTTATAAGTTGATATTTTTGTACCCCGCACACACTCTTAGATGCATATAAGGAATCCTTTAAACTTTTTATCATTTAATATTTTAGTTTTTGTGACTTCAAATAATATTTATTATATTTTATGAGGAATTCAAATATAAAGTCAAAAGTGTTTTATTGAGTGAAAATGACTAGAAAAAGTAATATATACTCACAAATCACTTAAAAAATTTTAAATCAAAAATGTATATCTGTATATGAGTTCACATGTCAAATTTACATCTCGTATCTCTATCAAAATCCGAGTTTGAATATAAATCACTATGAAAGGATAGATTTTTGTGTTAGTGAGAATGTTACAATTGAAAAAAATAAATTAAAAGGAATCCAAATAGCACGAAACCTAAAGTTAAAAAATCAGAAGGTTATAACTCTTCATCAATCTGAAAACAATCTCTGATACTTTTAAATTTCAACAAATCATTCGAATACAATTGAGACACTAATTTACATATGCTAAAAAAAATAGTAATATCAATAATTTGATTCAAATTCTATTGTCAATCACAACTCAATCTCAAAACAATCATTAGATTATTAACTCAATCTATATATATATATATATATATATATATATATATATATATATATATTAGTTTATTAATTTGTTACAGTACTAAAAGAAATTTTTAAATAATAATTAATTTTAGTGACAAAAAATATTAGTTATGATCAATTTAAATACTAATTTACAAATTAATAATTTTAAAATTGGTTTCTAAATAAAAGATTATAATTAATTGATTTTAAATTGATAACTAATATTAGTTACTAAAATTTTGATTGTAAAAAAGAATTATTCTTTAAATTAGTCAAATTTTTTTAGTAGACAAAAACTTGAAAGACAATGTTAATGACTAATTAAAAGATCAATTTATGTAGTTATAAATTTAGAAATTACTTTAGTTATCAATGATTTTTAATTTATAAATTGATATATGAATGAATTGATCACTACAATAACTAATTATTTTTTGTGTTAAAATTGATTATTATTTAACTATTTTATTGTAGTTTACTATTTAAAATATAAAACTTAATACAAGAGTTGAATGTCATAGGAGTGAAAAAGATAAAAAGAAAAAGAAAAATAAACATGCATGCAAAACTCACAGGAAAGAAAAAGTACTTATACATTGATAAAAAGATCAATTTAAGGTATAATATATTAACATGACACATCTCGTATTATTTCAAAATAGCGGTAGAGAATTTTAAATCTTAGAGACAAGTATAAAGAATACTTTTTAAACTGTAAAATCATTTTTTCTATAAAGATTAAAATTAATTAGATAAAAGGTTTTCAACAAGATCGAAATTCATTTATTTTATTAATATCAAAAACATGTTTAAGTCTATTATATATATATATAACCATGCAATAAAAAAATTAAATGTAATTTCCCAAATATTTTTTTAAGAGTGTGTTTACTTTGGGGAGATGATTTGGGGAAAAGTGAATGGATGAATTTGAGAGGATTTGATGATAAATTTTGTATTATTTATTTGAGTAGATTTGAAAGTAAGTGAGAGTAAATTTGAAAGTAAAATTTGTGAAATTAATGTAGAATAAAATTTAATTTTATTATGAGAAGTATTGAATGCGTGATTCAAATTTAGTATAAGAAACTATTTTATGTTGTTAATATATTTTTTTCCCTCTAAATAATACTAAACGAGAAAAAAAAACAGTTATTATTAAAAATCTCTTGTTTTGTTGTTACAGGTTGATTATGTTCATTAATGACACGGGACAGATTATTATTTACACGAATGATAAAAAATAATATTAATAATCTTACTATTATTAATAATCTTTCTATTTTGTATTTTATTATTATTGATAATTAATAAAAATATTGTTATTATTTTCTCTGTCTGTCAACAACTCACCTTTGTTTTCTCGTGCCCAAAATAACGGTTTCACACGTTCTACGCACGAACACATGCATAATAAAAACATGCATTCCCTCATTCCACATGCAAAACCCTAATTAACATTAACCTATTCCAATCATTCGATCAATCCATCCATAGAGAGACATGAAGAAAGCTCTCTTCAAGCCAAAGCCCAAAACGCCGGTGGAGCTGGTGCGCCATGCCAGAGAACTCATCATCTTCGTCGAATCCAAAACATGCACGCGTGAAAGTAAACGCGAAGAGAAGGTAACCGCTATTTCTTTCTTTGTTTAATTCATTGATGTCTTCCTTTCCAAATTCGTGCCTTCGTTGTCCGTTCATATTCCACCGTCTTGATTTGATTGAGTTTCTCATCGTTGCCAAAAATTACAGACATTGTGACGAAAATGATGATGTGTTTTTTAAATATGTATTTAAAATGAGTTGCAGCTATCAGAGCTAAGCAAAACGATACTGGAGATAAGGACGGCTTTGTATGGAAACGGTGAATCAGAGCCAAATCCCGACGCGTGTACTCAGATCACACGCGAGTTTTTCAGAGATGATACGTTTCGGATTTTCATCCTCTATCTGGCAAAACTAAAACTCGGGGTAACCATTCTTACCAGCGTATATAATTTATTTTTTATTTCTATTTTTTTACCAAATTTATAAGAATTAATTTATACAGGCTCGCCAAGATGCAACGCATGTAATTGCAAACTTGCAACGGCAACGAGTTAATTCGCAACTAATTGCTTCTCGGTATCTACAAGAAAACTTGGATCTTGTGGATATGCTCATTTGCGGGTACAATTTCTTGTATTTGCACGTCGAATTTTTCTGTGTTCATTTCTTGGTTGTTGCGCGTTGGATAAATGTTCAATTAACAAAACTTGATTTGATTAGTTATGACAAAGAGGGTGACGTTGCTTTGACGTATGGCGCGGTTGCAAGGGAGTGCATACGCCACCAGACTGTAGCGAAGTACGAATTTCAAATATATATCTTAATTAATTTCATATAAGATCGTAATATTATTCATTGATGTTATAATAGGTATCGTACTTAGTTGTTATATATTCCCGGATATTAAAAATATATACGGAAGGATTACCTTGAAATTTTACTTTCTTTTTAATTGTGTTTTTCAGACATGTGTTGGAATCAGATAACATGAAGAAGTTCTTTGAGTACATTCAACTACCAAATTTTGAGATAGCATCCGATGCTGTTGCAACTTTTAAAGTACGTTTATGATACGATATTTTCAAATTTTCCTTCCCACATTTTACCATGATTTTTTAACTAATAAAATTGTTTATGGTTCTATTTATTTTTCTGCTAAACGAATTTTTCATATTTCATACAATTCTTTTTGTAAATTTTGGATAAAAATTCACTTGCAAATTTTTTCTTAAATTTTCAAAATTTCAGGAAACATTTACAGAAAAACAAGGTTGTAAAACATAAAAGATTCGGATAATGTTCCATGTTTATGATACGACAGTAGAAAATGGAAACTACAATTAGATATAATCATTTAACAACTTACATAATAACTATAATAATATTTCATTCATAAATTTTGTCCAGTCATGTATATATATTATTATTATATTGTTAAAATCAAATATAGATCGTGTCAAAGTACCATTCTTGTTTATATATATAATGCATTTTACTGTTCTCCAAGTCTACACACTGCAATAATGGCCATAGATATAAGAATAAATAACATCTTAAGCCATCTAAGCTTATATATTGGTTTGAATGTATCTGTGCAAGAATTAACTCAGAATTTGGAGCTTTATATAGACAGGTTTGGGAAGCTAAAGTCGTATCACAAATAGAAATATGGTTTTAATTAAAATGTTGTTGTATCATATGTTATAATATAGGTTTTAGTACCATTATTTTGCTCTTTCCACAAATTCATTAAAATGAAATTAAACTGATCCATTTTCTTAACTGATAACACAGGAGTTATTGACAAGACATAAATCTACAGTTGCTGAATTTCTTTCAAAAAATTATGACTGGGTAAGTCCGTTACACAAGTTTACAAGTTCATTAGAATTTATGTCAGGCCCAGGGTATATGTTTTTATTCTTTGCAAATATTAGACAAATATAAAATATTCCCTGTTTTATCATCCAAACTCTAATTAAGAGTTTAG
Source organism: Vigna umbellata (assembly GCF_029865625.1). Taxonomy (NCBI): domain Eukaryota; kingdom Viridiplantae; phylum Streptophyta; class Magnoliopsida; order Fabales; family Fabaceae; genus Vigna; species Vigna umbellata. The sequence continues at coordinate 14,561,909 of NC_142165.1, read as the reverse complement.
TAGTTAATAACTTCAATCTGATTTATAGAGCTTCCATTTGTCATGAGTTCTGCACCTTATAGTTATATCAACCTGCTTGATTTTGTAAGGCATATGAGCCAAAAATTAATTCACTTGGAGTCTACTTGACTAAATAAAGTCATCTTCTTTTCACTGTCAACAAATTTATTATACCGAGTTATTTTGTTGTTCTATCCAAAATTTCAGTAGTGTTATATATAATTTTATGTTCTTATCAACATTTTAAGATATGTTAGTTAAACCTTTTTATTCTCTGCCTGTCAGTTCTTCAAAGATTACAACTCTCAGTTGCTTGAATCCACCAGTTATTTCACAAGACGGTACGCTATTAAGGTAATTATTTCTTCTGCGATTAATTCTTTATGTCCCAAGTTCATTTTTACTTCGTGCCATTTTTTTGGTTTGTATTTGAAATAAAATCAACTTTCTATTTTAATTGTTTGCACTAATCCATTACACTGTAAGAAACTTTATATATAAAGAAATTTGACTTTTGATAAGCAATTTAATTAAATGATAATTAGTTCATTACGCGAGACTTATGAGACTGAATAAGCTTAATTAAGCATAAATCATAACCAGTTTACTTATTGTTAATTTCGGGACTCTCCTAATCATAGTATATCAAATATGTTACAGTTATTGGGGGATATGCTATTGGATCGCTCGAATGCTGCTGTAATGGTTCGGTATGTGGGTTCATTGGATAATATGAGGATCCTCATGAACCTCCTAAGAGTATGCTTTCTCTTATACTCAGATATTAATTTTTCAGATCTGCAAAACGTAAAATAAAAGTACTTATGTTTTTGTTCAATCCTTTTGTTTTCTCTCCATTTTCAGGATTCAAACAAGACAATTCAATTTGACACCTTCCACGTTTTCAAGGTATGGAATGGAGGGAATGTTTATTTCTTACAGATTCTTGATTCTAAGTTGAGCTTTAAATTTAATTGCTGCAATTTCTGGGATTGACAGCTATTTGTTGCAAATCAAAATAAGCCCCCTGAAGTTGTGAGCATCCTTGTCACAAACAAACACAAGCTTTTGCAATTTTTGGAAAACTTCAATTGCGACAAAGGTATAAACATCTTGCATCACTTCAATGTATGGTATTTCTATTTTGAATCGGTGTCGTAAATTAACTCTGTACTTGATGTTTCAGCGGACGACCATTTTCAAGCAGATAAACAACAAGTGATTAGCGAGATAATTGCTCTTCAATACAAGGATCAACCATGCAAATCTTTGGACAATTGTGAAGTTCCATGTTGAATTGGAACACTTCGTCTCCGAAGTTTTAATCATGTTCTACTTTCTCCAAGTCCCACATTTTTTATGTGAAGTTTCTTCGGGTCGTAGTTCTTTTTTTTTTCTTTGGCACATGTGATATTATTCATTTGGAAGAATTAAATATAACTTCGACCTAAATTGAACGATTGATTTTGTCTAATTATTTGGATTATTCGTTTGTTTATCATTTGCTCAAAAGCAAACTTTATGGTAAGTTAAACTTTCTGAAGTTGAATGATTATAACATAGCTTCAAAGCCAAGCACACTATGCAGACATAAATCTACTGTATTATCTCGTGAACAACTACAATCAAAAGGAGTAGCCGCACTAGATCGACATCATAATATCACAAAATTTTAAACCAATCACAGTGTCCCATTTCCACCAAACGCATATATACAACATTGTCTTCCCTTCAAAGTCAAGCACCAACAACATAAAAGAAAGTAAGCACTAACGTTTTCACTTATTACGTGTTCAAAATCCATAATAGCAACCTTAACACATCATTACAAAACACAGCATTGTTATAACAAAAGAACTGAACCATGAACCATTATTTCTCTCCCTATCCATCACTTACTCTCTCCAATTCTCCCTCCATCAACGCCACCATGCTTTTTCTTTTCCTCTTCCTTCTATGTTCCCTTCCCCACATCGCATTCTCATCCCACTGCACGGTCGAAACAGCGACCAAAACGTTCCAAAAATGCATGAACCTCCCAACCCAACAAGCCTCCATAGCATGGACATTCCACCCTCACAACACAACCTTGGAACTTGTCTTCTTTGGAAGCTTCATTTCACCTTCTGGGTGGGTTGGATGGGGCATAAACCCCACATCGCCGGAAATGACAGGAACACGTGCATTAATAGCCTTCCCTGACCCAAACTCAGGCCAAATAGTTCTTCTACCTTACATCTTAGACCCCACAGTCAAGCTTCAAAAATCTCCACTTCTCTCTCGCCCTCTTGACATCCACCTCCTCTCCTCCACCGCCTCCATGTACGGCGGAAAACTGGCCACCGTGCACAACGGCGCCACCATCCAAATCTACGGCACCATGAAACTGCAAACGAACAAAACGAAGATCCACCTTGTTTGGAACAGGGGACTTTACGTGCAGGGCTACTCCCCCACCATTCATCCAACCACCTCCACCGACCTGTCTTCCATTGCCACCTTTGACGTGTTGTCGGGATCCTCTGCTCCTCAGCACACGGATCTCACTATGCTGAGAGTGATCCATGGCACCCTCAACGCCATCTCCTGGGGCCTTCTCTTACCCATCGGAGCCATCACCGCACGCTACCTTCGCCACATTCAAGCACTCGGACCCGCATGGTTCTATGCTCATGCAGGTCACTATCATTTTTCCATTTCAATTTCACCATTCCTATTTTCAATTTCAGCACTCTCTTCTTTAAATAACATCACAACAAGGTCAACAAAGATTGTCGTACACGTCGAGATAAATAAAGAAAAGAAAATACAAACAACTCACGAGTGCTAATCAGATGTTTAAAGTAAAATAAAAATAAGACTACCCTTTTACAGGAAGGATTCAAAAATAATTTCTTTGTGTAAATAGAAGCGGAAGACTGCATTTTTTTCCAGTTGCAATTCTGAATTTTGTACACTCCAACCTTGACTTCAACACCCATTTGCATTTCATGTTTTTTTTTCGTCATGAAATATATGATTTGTGACAGAAACTTGTTTGATGGAGAAATGCATGTATAATGAGAATCAATGTAGAGTGAGAATAATATGCATGATGATGCAGGAGTTCAACTGTTTGGTTTCGTTCTGGGGACGGTGGGGTTTGGCATCGGAATCCGGCTGGGGCAACTGTCGCCGGGAGTGGAGTACAGGCTTCACCGGAAGCTTGGAATCGGAGTGTTCTGCTTAGGGGCGTTGCAGACTCTGGCACTGTTGTTTAGGCCAAACACAAGGAACAAGTTCAGAAAGTACTGGAAATCGTACCACCACTTTGTAGGGTACTCGTGTGTGGTGCTTGGGTTTGTGAATGTCTTTCAAGGATTTGAGGTGATGGGTGCAAGCAGGTCCTACGCCAAGTTGACCTATTGCCTAGGACTCTCTACTCTCATTGGCCTTTGCATTGCTTTGGAGGTCAATTCTTGGGTCGTTTTCTGCAGAAAATCCAAGGAAGATAAGATGAGGAGAGAAGGGTTCATTGCAACTTCTCACAAAGGAACTTCATCTGCCATTCACAATTAACATTACTCTTTCATTTCAACTTTTTACTCAATTTTTTCTATCCAAATCCAATGATTTTGATTCATACATACATACACACCTTTGCCATTTTCTGTTTGATTCATGCAGTTTCATTAATTTCCCCTTCTGTTGTTATATAAACAAGATTTAGTGTCTTTTTAGATGGGCTTGATTTCTAAGTTACTTCAACCCAAACCAATTACACATACATTTACATCATACAAGAATTAAATAGTTATAAAAAATATAATTTTTTGTTTTTCTCCCTTGATAAATCATCTTTAAAAAATTTCAACCAGCTAGTATTGCTTTTAAGAGTAATTTTACTTTATAATATCAAAGCCAATTTAAAACGTAAATTAAGCTTTCTTATAATCCATTCTTGTACAGTTAGAATAAAGTTATACATTGTACCACTCAATTATTATTATTTCTTAAATTTTACTATCAATTTTGTTTCCCATACACCTTATCTTTGGATTTTTTTTTTCACCTTTTTCACGTATGTTGTATCTTAAATCTAATAAAATTTGCTTACAAGTTTTAATAAAGTAGCATTTTTTTTTTTGCAAAACCACGTTTTTGTATTACCAATTTCATAGAAAAATGTGTAAAAATTTAGAAACCATGATGGTAAAATGTATGAAAAAAAACTTGAATGATAAATATGTTAAAAAATTGAAAACTAAAGAGTATCTTAAAAAGATGATAATTTGGTAACCAAGTACCAGAAAGAATAATAAAAAGACTGGTTTTTCTTTTAAAGGATAAATATTAATAGTTTATATTTAGATTGAAAAAAAATATTTTGACAAACTTTTCATATTATTTTTTATTTTTCAATTAAAAAAAAACATATCAAATGATCGTAAGTGGGTCAACCTCCTCTTATGGTAATGGATTCAAATTTTCTCTTGATCACTTCTGCCTCCATTACAAGTTAACTTAATATCTACAAAAGCTGTACCAACCATTTCAACTCCTTTTATTTGGAATTTGTATTTTATTCGATATTCGTTGCTCCCCACTATCCAATTACATGACCTTTTTTTTTTTTAATTTCCCAAAAGATTTAAAAAGAAATAGGAAAAATGAAAGGATATGGTGTGCTTAAAAATATAGAAATTGGATAATAAAAAAAGTGGGTAAGAGTAAGGGAGAAGAAAATAGGAGTTACTAATATAGAAGGTTTTAACTTTATTCCACTCCATCTCTTCTCACTTCTGTTGGCTGCCTTTAATATTATTTTTCAAAATCAGCCAACACAAATGCCACCATAAATCTTTCTTTAACTTTTCCTTATAAATATACTTGTTTTCAATGATGCTTTCGAATAAAGTTTTTGTTTGACATGCAAACACTAGAATCTAGCAAAGTCTTCTGCTTTTCATGTCTCTTCTCTTCATCTAAACAACAAATGTATTCTGTAAAAAATGATAAGAACATTATTATAATGATAAAACTAACTCTCGTAAGATTTTTTTTCTATACACAACTGCAAGTGGATTGACTTTTATATGGCAAAATATGCACTGAGATAGCCAAAATGATAAGAACATCTCTCCAAAGGGAAAAAAGCAAAGTTAAGAAAATAACTATTGAGTAACTTTTCAAGTGTTCTTGAATGGAAAGCAGTCTATTTTCTAAAATGGGATGAGCCGAAAGAAAGTATAGTTGAAACAAACAAGGCATATACATGTTTGCTGATTTAAAAATACTTTAATTTTGTGATACACCAGAAAGTTTTCCGACCGGAAGTCTTTTAAAGGATAAATTTTTCACAACAGTGAAAAGGTTAATGTACTAAATGCAATGAACGTGTAAAGATACAGCGATTTTGATATTAAAGATACTTTGAATGGATCATGAAACCATTAACAAGTTAAATTATCCAAGATTAGATGACCAACAAAATCAAACTCCTTACATAACTTACATAAATACAATCAACATAAACAGTCAGCTATTGTTGGTTGTCCAACTTTGTATTTAGTTAACACCAAAGCATTGACAGTAATACTATGTAATAAACCTCAAATATAACGTCTTACATTGCCAAGAGAGTTCGTCTGTATTTAATTTTCTGAAGTTGTTTCATTCAGTGCATTGCTTTATCAATGATGCTTACAATTAGTACAACTCAATCTTAAACAATATCTTTAAAGCTTAATGAAACACTAAAATAGGGAAATGGGGAAAAAGAGATCCATCTGTGAGATTTAGCAGCTAGAATGTGTAGCATAAAATATTCCCATTTAGAAAAAGAATCAGAGCATATGGTAACTTATTCACGGGACCCTAGATGGGTATCCCTTCAATGTTTCACACTAGTAATAAGAAAAAAAACCTCAGATACAATCTGCTAAAAGCAAGCCAAAATGATGGATGATGAAGAAACAAACAATTCCTGAGAAGAACGAACCCACAACTTTTGCAAGACATCAAAGACAAAAAAAAAAAAAAAAAAAAAAATCTACCCCAAAAAAAGAAAGAAAATGAAAAAAAAAATGCTGTCCATCTTTTTATATTGCTGCCTCACAAGTGGTGCATGATACACTTCCGCTATATCCCGCAATCAGATTTTACATCTCACTCAAATCCCAAAACCTAAACAGTAACTCAAAAAACTCAAGCCTTAACATTCCCTTGTAATCTATCTCTATATCTGAACCCTCAAAACAGGTACTCCAGTTAGCTCTAGAAAACCAAACATCTTGCTTCTTAAACCCAAATACAGTAACAACAGTGGTGTGCAAAATTCACAATTCACCTGCTTCACTGGATTATCTTCACCTACAAGTTCGTGTCATCAAAATGATCTTCCTATGTCGCGATTCCTGAACCAAAACATACAACTTTATCAGTGTTGGCATACAAAATCAATTATTCAAAGGAGACATGTATCAAACTTAATTTCCATCCACTTTACATGAAAAAAATGGAGCACTACAATATACGCATTGGAACTTTGTAAAGCAGTGTATTGTAAAGAAGTTTTACTGAAAGACAAATTCATATGTTTCTGCACTTTAGTTACTTATAAAGACTTGAGAAATTGAGGATCTAAGTCAGAAAAAAATTGAACTGAGTATATCGTGACAAAAAGAAAAATAATGTTCAACAGATTCTCCACTGCTAGAAAGAACTTGGGTGCCCTCTTGTCTAGCTATTAAACTCCAGAATTAAGGCGAGAAGGATGAAAGTAAAGCACCAGGAGAATAAGAGACAACAAGACATTCGATTCCCATAAGAAAATGTATTGCACGCAACAGAATGTTAAGAGTCATGATTGCATACTCTAAGATCTAAACACATTCAGCAAAACATTCAAAATCAATCTTACAACTCAGAAGAAGGACATTGAAGAACTAGTTCTGGTCTGATGAAAAGAGCCAAAATACTGTTGAAAAGAGCCCAGAACATTTATTTTATCTATCTATCTACCTATATCTTTGTGTTAGTGTTTCTATATATATATATATATATATATATATATATATATATATATATATATATATATATATATATATATGAAAATAATCTAACACTTCGGTGGAATTATGGTCAACATGTTTAAAACTTAACCAACTGTTAACTCACAAATACAGCCCTCAACCATACAGATTTTGAATCCTAGAATCCATACCAGACTGTTTATTTTGAAAGACAAGATGAAATTGGACACGAGCCATTAATGATCATCTCCAGTAAATCCCTCGCATTTATGGAGTTATACTGTTCAGAAACAAATTCGGATCGCAAATGAAGTACTGCTTTAGTTTAACAAATAATTTTACTAAAAAAAACTTGTGCACTTGTACAGCATAGAAGTCTGTGCAAGGTTCAGCCTAGCCTCTAGCAGACTCAAATTCTACTAGTACAATAAACATGTAGATCACCGATGAAAATTTCATAATTTATAAGAAAACCACCAACTTGCTCACTTTTCTCATCCCTCAAACGGGGGTGGGGACCTTTTTATTATACCGTTAGGTATTATTGAAACTACATCTGTAGTCTGACATCAATGACCCAAGCAATGCTAAAAAATTTCATATTGTGCCCAAGTAATGCTAATAAAAAGTCAGATTGGGGAATAATGACAACCATATGCACATTTCTATGAAGCTTAACATTAATTGTTTAAGTAATAGCCATCTTTCTATTTGGAGCTTACCTTCTGATTTGTATGGGACCTCTCAATTTTCACAGCCTAAAAGTTATATTTCCTACAAGACTAGGATAAAACCCTCCCATTACAACACACCCTCTCACTTTGGGTTGTAATCCCCTTCTCTAGCTAGTTAGTTTTTTCTGATCAAAAGGACCCCTTTTATAACAAAGGTTCATGATTCCGTTCATAAATGACGCTTAAACATCAAATATTCCACCACTTCACCTACATTCACCGCCTCTTGGAATGTATGTCTTGACCTACTTGTATTCATGTCAGAAATTTGGATTGATATTCCCAACAAAATATGATGACATCACCTAGTCAATGTCATTAAAATTTTGGCATCTCATGTAACAGATGTTAGGAATGGAACAAAAGTATACTAAACTCAAACATGAATAACTCTATAATTAGTCAGTGTACATCCTTTCTATAGGAATAACCACATAAAAATAAAATAATGATCGTCCTTGGATGTCATTAAAACAAGTTGACCTAATTGTATAAATCTAAGTAAATAAGAAAAGCAACAAAATCTAGTTGAAAAATAGAGAAAGAACTGATTAGTGTTCCATAGTAATAGCAAACTTAGCAAAGAGAAAATACATTAATCAAAGATCAATTAAATAAGGTTCTGACATTCACTAAAAATCCAAACATATCAATAAGAAGAAAATCAAAAAAAATTGTAAGTCTTACCCCTATTTGGCTGCCTCTTATTAACAGTATAACCACCAACATAACCTGGAGAACTCTTGGTAGAAACATCAGAAGCTGCTCCACCAAGTCCATAACCGAAGGGACCAGATCCATCTCTCTCAGAATTTGAAGAGCGCCAAGTGGGGTCCCCATAAACAGAACTATTATTGTAAAAGTCTGCAAAAGCCCCATCAACACCACCATTTGATGCAGAGTACGAAGATGTTGGTGCAAAAGTGGTACCAGTGTTTCTTCCATACCCTCCAGTCCCCAAGCCATAATTATTGTCACCACTTCCATAACCCAGGTTGCCACTACTTTGTGACATGTTGTTCCCTCCTCCCTGCGCAGAAATTGCTGAAGAACCACCCCAGTTGACTCCAGTGTTGCCAAATGTATTCCCACCAATACTTCCACTCCCTGATCCAATATAAGCATTGGAATTTGCAGAATTTGTTCCATAACTAAGGCCACCATTACCCCACAAATTTCGAGTCACAGAACTGAAGAAAGAATTGTTTCCTCCATTACCACTTTCAAATCCAACAGGACTGCCAAACCTATTGGAGTTGCCAATAAAATAAGGATTTACTCCCCGCCCATAGCTAAGATTGCTATTGAAATTTGCATTCCCCCCAAATCCAGCATTCAAACCAGGCTCAAAATTCATGCTCATTCCATAACCTGATCCAAAAGGAGCAAATCCACTTCTACCACTGGCAACAGGACTGAATCTACCATCCGCTCGAAGTCCATAGCCTCCAACAGTACTTGGACTATACCCCTGAGTGAAGCCATTTAAGAAACTATTGACCCTACTGAGACCATAGTTATATCCACCGAGTGGGGTGCGGCTTGGTCCTGGTGATAATTCCTTAGGAACTGCTCGCTTGACCTCAACCATTTTACCATTCAATTCATGAAATGTCTTTAGTAAGACTTTGTCAACAGCCTCCTCAGAATCATAAGTGATAAATCCAAAACCTCTTGGCCTCTGAGTGTTGTGATCATACATAACTACAACGTCTGTTATAGTCCCAAACTGATCAAAGTACTTTTTGAAATCACTCTCCGTCACTGTTGATGCTAAACCTCCAACAAATATCTTTCTAGTGCGACCAGGACCTGGTGAACCATGGATGCTGCCACTGTTTCTACTCAGTATGTTCTGATCATCCCTGGGAACAGCTTTCTTTGCCTCAACCTAGCGATAGACGAAACAGTATTGAAGATGACCATAGATCAGAAAATAAAAAAGTGCTGAAGATCTATAATCCTTACAACAGATGCATGGAGACGGGAACAATAACAAAAGAAAAAAAAGATTTAACTACTGCTCCATTTTAAAATCTTGCTAAGAAATTTTTGAGATTGCAAATTTAGCTAATCAGGGTACATTTCGATAGAAAAAAAAATGCTACTTTCCGATGTTTCATAATTCAAAAAGTGAACCATCTCAAAATGCAAGTTTTGGACTTAAGAGGGGGGAAATAACAAGAATTACCATCCTTCCGTCAATGTTGTGCTTCTCTTTTATGACTATTTCAGCGACAGCAGGATCGGAAAAAACAACAAAACCAAATCCTCTGGCTCTACCTGTTGTCCGATCCTTCATTATCACTGCTTCCACAACCTCCCCATAAGTACTGAAATACTCCCTGAGTCGCTCCTCATTTGTGTCCCATGATATTCCACCGATAAATAACTTGCCATTATCTGATTGCATTTTATCTACAGGCAAAAGACGCTTCAAGCAATAAGCATTTCAGCTCAAAAACTTACAAATGCAAGTGGAAGCAGCAGCATTGGGAATGGACAAAGCAACCTTCTTTAGCACCTAACAATAGGGCATAAGAAAAGGCATGTTCTTGACGGATCCATTCCAATTCCATACACAACAATATGCAAAAGCATAACTTTATTTCTTTCTTTTTTTACTCACAAAACAATATACAAAAAAAATCCTAGTTTGGGATGAAATGCAAATAAATCCGGGTAGGATAAAATCAAAGCACGATAGCATTATCGTTTATCAAATTGTTCAAATACAGATAGTCCCTAGCGTAGCCAAAAAGAAGAAGCATTATAAACAATACCTTAAATTAAGGCAAACTGAGAGACTGTATTAACGATGCAAAAATAGATATTGTCGGATTCAGTTACAAAACATCGGATCCTTCATCAACAATCATCAAGCAGTGAATCAAAGGCTAAGCAATCCTGGAAAAAAAAAACCACAAAAAATTTCAATAATCAAAGATCCAAAGGCAGACCCAATTGAAGAAAGATCAAAACTTCAATCGAGATTCCTTCGAAACCCACCGATTGAAGACGACCCAGATGGCAAATCTTAAGATCTGAGGGGAGGCACAATGAGAATAAGAACAGAGGGCAGGTTCATTATCTGGCTATGCCTCCCCACCCTTTTTTTTCTTCTTCTTCTTTTTCAATTATTAATAATTTGATTAACAAATGAAAATTCAGTTGCCAAACCGATTGCAAAATTTTATAAAGAAAACAAAACTATGGAGAGAGAAAGAGAAAAACACATCGGAAGTTTATAAGGAGAAAGCCGAGAGAGAAGCTGCGAGATGTGGTATGACCATTATATAGGGCCTCGCAAATGAATGATGATGATTTTCTTTCTTTCTCTTTTTTTTTTTTTTTCCTGTTTATTATTTATTTTCCCAGTTTTATTTAAAAAAAAATAGTAAATAGCAAAAATGGGAATCTAGTATTTTTTTTTTCACTCCATCCTCTTTGAATAAAATAATATTTTAAATTATAAGAAACTTTGCTCAAGAAATTTGTGAGATAGTTTTTCCTTTGTCTGACTACTTTTTGAATTTATATAATTGCTTGATTGACTAAATATGCCTGTATTAGTAGATACTTTTTAATGTTAATATAATGTTGTGAATTTTTTTAATTTATTTATCTTCATATTGGATTAGAATTTTAAAAGATTATTTAATGTTTAAAAAAATTGAAATTGTAATCAAGATTTTATAGCTTGAATTTTAAAGTCATTTCAATTTTTATTAAAGATTTGAAATTGCCCATGTAATTATAGTTCTTATAATTAATTTTATAAAAATTGAAATAACAAATTTAATCATTTGAAAGTTAAATAAAACAATACAACAAAACCTTATAATGTTTAACTTAAAAATAATAAAATTAATACTACTTTTTAAACTCTAATAACATTTTCCTTTGCTCTTTCCTTTATTATTTTGTCGTGAATACTCATTTGAATTACTAATCAAGTGATTTCGTAGTAATATCTATCATATTAATAAAGAAATCAATTTAACAAGAATACCGAATACCTATCATAAATAATAATAAAAGTAATTGCAAAGTCAAGAAAAAAAAGTACACATAATATAAGTCCATTAAAAAGAGAGAACAGAAGAAAAAGATTAGATAAAAAATTAGGGTTGCAAAACATACTAGCGCGATTTCTTTTAGGCCCAAAATAGGCATATCCGGTTGAAAAGCAATATTTTTTTTTAATATATATATATATATTAAAAATATATTTAATTATATAAATATCGTCTAAAATTTTAATTGACTGGTAAATATATTTAATAAAATAAATTAAAATATGTTAAATTATTTTATTATAATTAATAATTAAAATTTAATTTTTAAATGATATATTATTGCATCTTTTAAATAATATAATACAGAAAAATTAATCTTTTAAATTATTTTTAATTAGAAAAACAGGTTGGTTGTGTTGCTTTAGTCTGACAATTTAACGGGTTTGCACAAAATAGACTAAAATGGATAAGTAAATTGAAAATTTGAGTCCAGTTAGTCAAATTTTGACAAGCTGACATGATAATCCGTAGGCTAAACTCCACTTTATCTTGGTATAATGTAAAAGTAATGATTTGGTATAACAATAAAAAAACAGTTAAAGATTAATAGTTTATTATATTAATGGAATAAATGACGGAAGTGTTTATTTATATTCAAGATATAAATAATATTACATAACAATAAAGATTAAAAAAATACAAAAAATGAACTGAGTTATTTGAAATAAGTCTATATAATTGATGTAATTCGTTTTACAATTTTCACAACAGATTGCGAGCAATCTTACATTATTCTATTACATTATTATATGTGGCTACATTTATATTTTGTGATTTTTTTTAAGATTAAATATATTTGTTATCAAACTATTTTTGATGTTTTGTATTTAAATTAAATTATATATTTTGTTGTCTATATAATATGGTTATTTTAAGAAGAGAGTTCTCAAACATAAGATCAATCATATTATTAATCTAAAACTTTAATTCTATCACATATTATTAATCTAAAGTATTAAGACAATTTATGGATTTTAATTCTTATAAAATGATAACATTTTCATTTTTACCTATGACTTAGACTCATATATTAATTATTTAAATCTTTTTTTAAAGTCTCTTTCACATTAGTGTATTATTTTTAAACAGAAATATTTTCAACCATAAATATCTATTTTTTATTGTCATTCATTTTAATAGGATATATGTACTTAAAATTTTTATCAATAAAACTTTCGATAAAAAATTATATTATATTCTTATAAGTAGGTCAGATCAGTTTTAATATTATCGATGGGTCTTTTGAAATGAAATTTAGTAAAAGGATACAAGATTAATCAAATCTGAAATTTAAAATAGTGAATTTATGAATCTTAATCTTTATATAATATTAAAATTTTCATTTTTATATATTTATATATATTGGACTTAAACTTAAATATTAACCATACACTTGATAAAAATCAAATCGTCTTCAACAAACATAAGCTGTTTTTTATTTAACAGAATTTCAAAATAGACAGTAATATAACTCTCGTATATACAATTTGACATACAAAATTAAACCGTCTAATGATTTGAAATTCTAATAAGTTTACTATCATATTTTAATAAGCATATATATATATATATATATATATATATATATATATATATATATATATATATATATATATATATTTGATTATAATTCAACCTGGTAAAAAAAATCTTCAAAATGTATATAGTTATGTCAAAACTATTAATTAATTATTAATTAGTTTTAAACATAAAATATTATATTTAAATATAATAAATAGTTTGTTGGAATTTTGACAAAGGCGCCACGGGGAACTAGATTTATAATAATATTGTGCCTTTAAAGTGTAAAGCTTATAGGAAAACATACTATCATTTATATTATGTATAATTTAAATATATCATCATTTTAATTCTAGAGATGTAAAGCACATTTTATTATTTTTATTAGAAAAGTAAGTAATATAAACGATACAACATTATAAATTAGAATTAATATATATGTATATATATAATAAATTATAAGTTTAAGTAAAATGTAATTTTATTTTATTAAATTATCTGTCTAAAAAAACATCTTGATTTAAAAGGTTGTTTTATTTCATTATATTAATTAATATGTATTTTTAATTAAACTAACCATATTTAATAACAAAAAGTAAAAAAGATATTATTTGAAACTAACAAATATTACTTCAATAACTAAAATTATTATTTTTTAAAATTAAAAACATATTTAAACCTATGCATTATTTCATAATATATAATTTAGTTTCAAATGTCTCTTCATTTCACCTTATAGTTTATATATTCACATTTTTTAAATGAATTTTGAATTTCAAAGATAAATTATTTATTAAAATTCACCTCCCCACCAATGCAATGGAAGGATTTTAACATTTCGATCATAACTATACCAATTATGTGATCAAATTGCATACAATCACTTATGTTATAAATTGTATTTTCTCTATCCTTGAAATTATGTATTCGTGTAATCTTTTAAGAAGATTTGGGACACGTGTTATGTGAGTTTTACATTAAACAAAAAATATATTTTTCTTCTAAATTAAATATTTATTTTGAAATTAAAATTTGTTTTTATTTTAAATTTGGATACTTGGTATCTAAATTTTTAAAATAAATAAATATAATTTTTCTAATTTAATTGTATTAATTTTTTAATATGTTAAATATGTTTTAGAATGATATTTAAATTATTTGTATTGTTTTGACAAGTTTAAATTCAAATGTAATTTGAAAAAAAATTATATTTATTTATTTTTTAAAAATTTGAAGATCAACATAGGCCAAAACTTGAGATAAAGATAAATTTTAATTTTACATATAGTTTGAAAACTAAAAAAATATTTAACCTATTTATTTTTTTATTACGGACGAAAATAAACACGAATATTAAATAATATAATTTAATATACATATATACATATAATTTTATAAAAATGGTATTAAAAAATATATATGGCAGTTAATTGTAAGTTGGGAATTATTTGAAAGTGAAGATATTAAATAAATAAATAACTTATCTTTTACACACAAGACGAAATATGGTGCTTAAAATAAGTTAGATTAAAAGATAAATAACTTATCTTTATATAATAATTCAGAAGTAGTTAAATAAAATGTCTAGTTTTCTCAATTATTTAAATCAATATTTATTTATTTTAGTTAACTTTAAGAGTAATTAATGTTTATGAAATGTCACTAAAATAATACTCTATTAATTAAACCAAAATTTAAGATTTTTTTTAGATTAAAATTTACAAAAAATATATTTTTATTATAAGAAAAAATAATTCTTAATTTTTTTTAAACTTATATTTTTTTGTATGATAACATGATATCTTAGTTTTTTTTAGGTATGATAATGAAAATTGGTTTAACCCATTTTGTCTTATCTCACGTTTAACTTTCAAAAATCAAATTTGGGTGAAACGACCCACGAAAATATTACAGACTAGTTTTGTTGACGCGCTTTGCACGATGATTGGTCGTAAATCTGAGTCAGTCTGCATCAATAAAATCTAAAAGAAATTATATATAAATATTGCAATTTTGTATTAATGTTCTACACATTTGTTGCACTATATAACATTATAACATTTTTAAAATCTTCAATTTATTTATTCTTATAAAACCTCATATAATAATATATTATTTACACTTTAACTTAATGTGTTTATTATTATAACGAATGATTTTTAATTTATTGTCAATATATTCCAACGAAGAAATACTGTAAAACCCATATATTAAATACTGGATAACTCGGCAATAAAGATGTTCTTGGTAAATCCCTGCCATACTAAAATATTTATCATTTATTATTTGAATAAATTATAATTTAATGCTACTTTTTATTTTAATAGTAGTAGATCAGACAGATTATAACCTTTTTTTTTTCTAAATATGATTCTTGCTATAATAAAAATCAAATGAAATAAATTTCCCTGTTAAAAAAATTAAGATGATTTAAATAATATGTTACACCTACCTGTCTTTTTTTATCCTCATGAGCCAGCAAAAGATATATATTAAACTTTCTTGTTTTCATTAGCAAATGTTCAGTCATTCAGAAAAATGTGACAACAATGTCAATTGAAAAAGGTCATACGAACGTTCCCATGCAATTGTCTTGTTGACTTTGTTGTAACACACATAATTTTTTTATATTCATTTAATATTATTTATCTTTATTTTTTAATTAAAAAAATATAAAAAATTATATTTTTATAATGTATATTAAATAAATCTAAATTTGTTTCATTCTATTATTACTTTTTATTGTAATATGAATGGATTATATTTTGTTTTTGGTGTGATGAAAAGATGATAAAAAATCATTTGATATTGGTAAATTAATGACATGTGGCATGCAGGATTTTTGTTTCAAAAGATAGTGATAAAATGAACGGTGTCCATGAATTGAGATTATGATATTTGTAGGGTGGACAAAACATGAAAGCAGATGAGAAACGCAGAGAATATAAGAATATATTGGAAACAAAGAAAACTGAGAATACCTTAAAGTGAGAAAACTCTTAAAAGTACACAGCATTAAAAAAATATGCAGAATGCCTGCGTTTTCGGTTCAATCATGAACCTCGCAAGGTGGAACAATGAAAGGAATTATTCTTTCAAAATTTACAATTTCATCACTGGTCACCCTTCCCATCCATTCACAATTCAGGCCAATTTTTATAATGAAAGAAAATTCTCAAAGGGCTCTAATAAATTGGTTTGGCCAAATATGTCAGAAACTGAAAGTACACTATCAATGAAGTTCGGTGTTATTAACTTTTTGGTTATAATGCAGTAATGCACCGTTTCATGTTGCAGTGATACTTATATGCTTCCAGGCTAAATTCTGATTCTAGTAGCATATATGAGTAATCCGTTCCATACTTGGCTGGACTAAGTTATTACGGATTTGGTTTCCGTATCATTCTAAAATATTTATTTATAATGAAAGTAGTTTATATTATGTGTATATAAACTTGTGTTCATCTCTTGTCGATCCGATTTAAGACTTTTGTTTGTATCACAGTATGAGATACAAAATCTTCTTATGATTTTCTTCAGATTATTTTTTCCAACATCAATCATGGTGTCATAACTAAATACAATAGTTTTTTATAATGATAAGATATTGTCGGTTTTGAACTAAAGTATCATGTTGCTATAATACTTATGTTTCCAGACTAAATTCCCATTCTTTTAGTGTGTCCGAGAAACTTGTTAAATTTCATAAATATATCAGTTTTTTATAATAAGAAAATATTATCCGAGTCAAGCTCTCACGAATTCTGGTACGATTTTAAAAAACTTCTTACTAATAAAAAAGATAGTTTATGTGTATAAATTTATATCCATGTTTTATCTTATGTTAGACTTTTGTTTCTATCACAATAGGTACCGAATCATCCTATAACTCTATGGAGAAAAATCTCACATTACAATTATTTTTTCCAACATCAATCACGGTGACATAACTAAATATAATAGTTTTGACATGTGTGATTAAGCCATTGAGGAGAAGCTTTGGCTCAGTGATTCACCTTGTGCCACTGTTGATACTGTAACTAAGTTGACAGGCAGTAATGAATTATGAAGAAAACGTGCTTTCTTTACTTTGGGGAAGACAAAAAGACAGACAAAACTGATCAGTGGGTTGATGTCTACATGCCTGTCAGTGTCAAGCACCATCACTGTGTCATTGTCCAATATGCAAATCATGCAAAACGAAACTGCAAATATTGTGGAATCTCACATGGTCTAGTTACGTCAATATTTTTATTTATTTATAGATATAATGGCAGAGTTCCTTCCTGATCCTGTCATGTCAAGTTTAACCAGGAGTGTTCTATACTCTTATGACAAGCTGAAGCGATTGAACTGAACCCCAATCATTTTGTCAACTCTTCAGAGTTCAATATCTATGATATTATCCTTTGTGATTTTGATGATATACATAATATATGTTTTTGAATGAATGCTAAGTATAGTAGCCTATTGAATTGCATTTAGCACGTTCTTTGTTCAGTGCCTTTTCTGTCTTTCTTTCACACCCTCTTTTCCTTTTTACTTGTTATTTTCAATGGAATTTGATAAAAGGAAAAAGTGAATCGAGTCTCCAATTCTCCATTGCTTTTTCTTATCCACATTCAAAGACATCAACAGTAAAGTTCACATGCTACATTTACTTGGACAGTTGACTAGGAGTTCCCGGTTTTCTCTTCAGTTTTCTACTTCCAAACAAAGTTATGCGGTGAAAGATCTTGAGCAACCTGCTGGCATACCTTCTTTGTGAAGAAAAATTTACAGAACTGATGCAACTAGTCGCTTGTCCAATTGGGTTCCTCCTTTTGCTCAGTGATCGAGTTTCTAATCCACACGGCTTTATCTTCTGGCTTTTGGCCAAATTTGGTTCTGCTTTTGTTACAATGTTGTGCAATTGAAGGGTTCTTTTCAAGGACATGAGTTCTTGTTCTAGATTTTGAATCCTGAAGCTTGTGGACTCATATTCAGTGGTTGAGAACTTGAAATTCTGCATCACACTGTCTTTCTGCAGCAGGAAGCTCAAGGGCCTGGTAGTGAGCTCAGGTTTATCAGTGTATGGACTCTCTCCTGGATTCTGGCTTGCAGAATATGGACACCTAGAACTTGATAAGCTTCCTGACACGTCTCCACAATGTGCATATCTGAATGAATCTGAGCATTCTTTGAAAGCTTTGTGTGTGTTCAATTGTTGAAGAAAAAGTGCTTGGACAATTAGACGTAGAGGCATCAACTCGTTTTGAACAGCTTCAATGCACGCCTCTTGTGATAGCCTTTGACAGTCCAGATACTTGCACACTGCTCCCTTATCATCTTCGGATATACTCGGATGTGTCTACAGTGAAAAAGCTGAATATGTTAAAGCTGAAATTGTTTATTCTTTGTTAATGATTTCATTTTGTTTTTGGCCTAAGATGGGTGATGAGCTATGACTAACTTGCCAAGCCTGCAAATAGTATTTGCTTATCACTTCTCCTTTTCTATGTATCGTGATTATTGTACCGATGACGAATTATAGGATTCTTTGAAATAATATATCAAAATTATCTTTAAACCTTTTAACATGGTATCATAATCATATTAGATTCTGTCCTAGCGAAATTTGTGTGAACATATTGTTCTACTCGTTTTTGAGCCCATATCGGACCACCTGTTAATGTTTAGTCTCGAGCGCGATATGTATATATCTTGGCAATGTCTAGTCTCGAACTCGATATGTATATATCTTGGCGTGATGGGAGTTTGTTGGAAGTCCTATATCAACTAGAAATAAGATCAATTTATAGTATACAATTGGATGCAAATTTTACCTTACAAGTCGGTTTTGTGGGTTTGAGTTAGACCTAAAGTCTTGGGATTATGAACTAGGCAATGTAATTGAACTCAAATGTCACTTTTTTTAAGAAGCTTTTGAAGAATGCTGAAAGCTTGCTTACCTTGAGAAAGCTGTTGGTTGTTCTGTAAAGTGGGTAATGGTTCTGTCTATAAGATGGTGGCACCTTTTCAATGAGTTCCATGAATCTCTTCGGTTCCATATCTGGATCTGCTGCAACATTGAATAGATATGCATCCCACAGTTCTGCAACCCTGAAATTGCCAGCTTCTGGGGCATGGTTTACATTTGAGTTAGATGCTACATATGATGAAATTATGCTTTCCATAGTCTCCAACTCCATGCTAGAGGACTTTAACTCTTCTCCACTTTCAGGAACAAGAAAATCCTCCACTTGGGAGAAGTGCAGAAGTGATGTAATCTGTTCTTGTAACTTAGCCTTGCTTTCAGTCCTCAAACCCAACTCAAGAGATCTAGAAAGCAAAGCAAAATAAAACCCCACTGGAATCACTTTCCTAGCCTTATCACCCACTGGAAGAAGATCAACAACACCTTGTAGAATCACTGAAGGTTTGCTATTCAGGCCACCTTCCCCAATCTCATCACATGAACTCTCCCAAAATTGGCGTGTTTTTTTAGAGAGCACCCACTTATTTGCAAAGAAAACAATGATTGGACTCACATACTTCTCCTTCATTCCTTGTTTCCTCAAAGACCCTATAACCCTTTTGAAAAAGTCAAAGGGTAGAGCAATCAGATCCCTCATCCACAGGTCTTGGCTCACAACATCCTTCATTATTTCACAGCTCCAAGCCTGGGAAGCCAACTCCTCCACTGTCACAACTGGGGTGTCTCTTCTTCTTTCTGGATCAAGCACCTCCATGCATGCCATGAAGGCAAGAGATTCAATGCAGCGACTCACTATTAACAGATATTCAGACCAAGGGAGCAGCATCTGGCACCTCTGAAGTGCAATTAGGGTGTCATCCCAACTTTGCAACACCACTTGATTGAGATAAAGATCAAACCTTTCACAAAGGTTGCCCGAACAATGATCTTCTGTCATTTCAAGAAACTCTGCTGCACACCTGAGTGCCACAACATTAAAAGGGTCAATCAATGTGGAGGATCCATAAACGAACATGGCTATCATCTCAAAGGTTTCTGGTCCTCCAGGAAATGTTTCCGGAAGCTCAACCTCAGATGCATCGGTTAAATGCTTCTTGAAGTATCCACTCTTCGAAGTCAAAGGAAACTGTAACAACAAACACAACATACAAATGAATAACTAAGGCAGTTAGCTATGTGAAACACTGTTAGATTCCAATTCAGTCAAACTTACTTTATGCAGGTTGAACATCTTATCTTTAACTCGAACACGGACAGAAACAGGTAAACCAGTCTGTTGGCTCCTGTGACAAAAATCAAAGTGCATGAGACAAACTTCAGACATATAACAACACGTGGAAATGGAGTGATTCATGATATGTATATATATATGTCTTACCATGTGATGACCTTGATCTTGAGCAAGGCTCCAATGTTAGGTGAAGAGAAAGGACTTGAAGAAACAGAACAATCTTTTGGACTCACAACCTCCATGTTAGTGCTACTACTGACAAAAACTACACAAAAACATCTGACTGTGAAAATTATCTGTTGAGGAACTGAAGCAGGAGCGTTCAGATGTTAAGGAAATAAAAGTGGTGATGAATGGAGGTGAGATTTGAGGAGTTTGTCCCGAACACATTCTTGCAGGCATGTACTATATTATTCAGCTTGGTGCAGTCAAAGTCAACATGCACACGAGTGGAACTTAGAAATCCAAATTTTAAGGCTTCAAAAACGTTCTTGAATGTTGAGAACTTGAATTCTTGTGCTGCAACTTGGCGGCCTCGGCCAATAGAATATGGTGACTTTTCATGCATCCTAACATCATAAACTTGCACTTCAAGTTTATGTATGTACAACAATAAAGTAACTCAAGGGTAGTATATTAAATCAAATCAGATAAAACATTTAGCACATGAATTAACTGGATGAAATTGGAAGCTTCTGATACGGGAAACTATGTTAGAAATTTAGAAGAAAAATTCAATCTTTCCGAATTTAGTACTTATCTGATTAAAATAGCATTGCCTATGTATGCAATCAGTATGAAAAAACAGTATTTTGTAATTTGATCTGATATTATGTTAGCATAATGAAGACAATATCAAAGGGGGTAGAAGTTTTGAGGGTGGATTGTCTTTGTCAAGATGAAGACTAAATTGAAGGTTGATGATGATGCATTTGGGGAAATGATGGAGGAAACAGTTGACACAAGTTACGTTGGATTTGGTTTAGGTTTGATAAAGAAGGTACAAATTGGTTTATTGGGAAAAAGAAATGTAGGGGTATGAAATAAATAAGGAAGAAAATGATTGGATTAAAAAAAGGGAAAGGGATGAAGATGATTAAGTGCATGTCAAGTTTTGTGGTTCCTTTATGTGGCTATGGTAACGCCCAAGACGGCACGGCTACTCAAAATTAGGGTGCATGCTTCGGTTTTTGGGTTTACCTTGCTTTCAACCGTCCCAATATTATACCTTTTCACACTCTTCCAAAACCCTATCATGTCTTGCAAAATGCATATTATTTTGGGTTTTGTTTCTAGTCATAGTATAGTTCTTTTATATTTTAGTTTAAACTAAATACACACTGTATTCAAATGACACTGAGATAATAATCTTTTGAGCTTCTCGGATAGATTTATCGAGAAGATACCACATCAATAAAACTTGAGTCCAATAAGATAAAAAATGAATACTATTTTTAATCAAAAACTTTAAGATAATGAATTAATGAATTTAGGATTAATGAATCTTCATCTTTATATGATGTTCTATTTTCTTTCATTCCTGACAGATCAATTTACTCTTAAAATTCTAACAATTGACCATGATATTTTTAACAACTTTTTGACAATAAATTATGTGTCACTATTTTATTGATCTGCATATTTTGAAACGGATCAATCACAAGTTATCACATAGATTGTTGTAAAAAAGTTGTTAAAAAGATATTTTCCTTCTAACAATATAGTTACTATAGTGTTTTCTGCATAATGTGCTTGTTTTAGTTCAGATTGGTGAAGTTTGTATATGAGTATTAATTGATTGCTTATGCTCAACTATAGTAAACAAATCTTTATTTGATTTGTGCTTTTTTACGAGGTTAAAGGAGATTGTGACTTGTACCATGTTAATCTTTTCTCTTAGTTGTCATTGATGATCACTTTGTATTTTGTTGGTGTGATTTCGACATCATTGTAATTTGACAACATAGCTGCAAGTCATACATTTGATTTTGTTTTGTATTATTTCTCACTAGCTGTAAATGCTAATACATAATTGCCAACTTGGGTGGGTGTTAGAATTAATGTTAAGATGATGGATTAGTTTAGTTAATCTCTCAACCATCGATATATATTTTCAATTTCATATGATGTGAATTAATATTTTATTGTATATCCATGACGGCTAATATATTTTAATTATAACATTTTTTCTGGTACTCAATAATTTTTTTTTGAGTTTTCTTGAACTTAATAAAGTTTTTTCCTTATACAGAAAGTTAGTAATTAAACTCCATTCAACAAGTGTTGAAGATCTAAGTATATCATAATTTGTTAACTATACAATTATTTTATTGAGCATTTTCCTATTTGTTAATGAGTGGCTTGTATTGAAAAGTGATTCTTGCATGTGTGTGATTCTTATGGTGTTTTTAATATAATTGAGTCTTACATCAAAGAGGTTGGCAAGCTAATCCCACAGGAATTTCATGAAGTTGTATTTTTGTTTTTTATTCTTAGAAATGAAGCAATCATTTACCAAAGTTATTCATACATATGCACAACTGGAATTTTTAATTAATATTCCACATCTCTCCTCTCTCTCTCATATATATATATATATATATATATATATATATATATATATATATATATATATATATGTATGTATATGTATGTATGTATATGTATGTATGTATATGTATGTATGTATATATATGTATGTATAGACATTGAGTGCACCCCTGATTTCGTAAAAGTATATAAATAGCTGTTATCTGTTTCTCCTCTGTTCTTGTAATTTGAACACTATGTTTAGGAATTTTCAAGTGTTGTTCCTTTGCAACTCTTTGCACGTGATTTTATTATATATTTAGATCTTTTATATGTATGATGGGAGTGATAACTTTGTATTTTTTACATAGAGATATACATACTGCCTATCATTTTTGCAGCTGGTAAATATCAAGATACTAATATGATGATACCAAGGCATGTTAATTTGTCGAGGCTTTGACCACGAACTATTTGGGTACAAAAAATTGATATGAAAAAATGTCCGTGGAACCAAAATACAAACAAAAGTTTCATGAGCAGGTCCAGATTTTCTTTAAAGTAAAAAACTTATTTAAAATAAAAATGATAAAATATTTTTAAAAAATTATACCCATTAAAAATATTTATAAGTCTAGTTTCATTTCAACTTGCATCATTTCAAGTTGCTCGAAATAGATTTAGATTAGGTCAGATTACATGTTGGGACAAAATAAGTTGGATTGAGTTCGGATTATGCTAAATCTAATTTCAGGTAGATTAGGTCAAGTTAGGATAAGCTTGACTCATGTTGGGTCAAGCTAGATTTGACTCATGTTGGGTCAAACTAGAGTTGACTCATATTGAGTTAGATCCATATTGATCAAGTCAAGTTTCGTATGAATCAAATTAAGTTCGACAAGAATCGAGTCTATCTAAGTTAATCCTAGGTTAGTATGGTTCAGGTTGAGTCGGACCAAGTCAAGTAGATCAAGTTGAGGTCAAGTTAAATCTACATTAAACAAAGGTTAATTAAGAACGTGTTCTCCTTAATTGAATTGAGACCATATTAATTGAGTCAAGTTGAGCGTGCATCAAAAATGAAGTCAAGTCAGACACATCTCAAACTGGATTGAATAGATTTTGTATTGGGACAGACCGAACTGAACCCACATTAAACTAAGTTAAATTTGACTCACATCAAGTTGAATCATTAAGTTTAAGTCAAGTTGAACCTACATTAACATTTGTTTTAACATAAGTATGTATTTTTGTATGTCAGACTTTTATACCTCTAATATCTAAAAAATAATAAATTAATGTTTCTTAGATTTTGTAAATTAAATTGATTTTTTTAATTTATTAGTTCATTTTGACTCGTTAATTTACTTTTTTAAGTTGAAAGAGAAAACAAAAAATAGTTTAAAAAATTAATTTTTTGTATTATATTATTTGAAAGATACAAATATATAAGAATATTACAACAAATTATCTATACTTACAAAATTATGTTTCAATTATTAATTATGACAAGGTAATTTAATATATAAAAATAATAATTATATTAATTATTTTAATTAGATACATTAATTAATTAAACTTAACTTTTTACATAATTAAATATGCTTTTAAAACTAAAAATACCATTATATATGTAAAAAAAATCTAACGAGCTAACCTCTACTAGGATGGGCTAAGGTTTTATCCTCTTTTTCTCAATGGACCAACGGTCTATCACAGATGCTTTTTTCCTACACCTCCACAAAATTCTCTCCTACAATCCTATATAAAGATAATTCCACTTTTGCCTTTTCTTGATTATATACAATCTGAAAGTCATTTTTAAAAATAAAAAATAAAATCTAAGTTTTAGAATTCAGAAGTCAAAAAATAATTTCCAAATTATATAATTTAGAAACTGTCTTTTTTGGTTTAACAAGTTTAGATTACATAATTTAAAAATAAAAAATAACTTTCAAATTATATAATTAGAAAACTATTTCTTTTTGTCATTTTCTATTTTCAGATTAAAAAATTTAAAAATTATTTTTAGTTTTCCAATTATACAACCTAAAAAGAAAAGATTTCTTTTATAAGCGATGCAGGAGGTACAAACTGCCTAAATCAGATTAGACCAATGATCCTATTTGTCACCCTTAAATAGTTTTATGCACTTTATTTTAACACAGAAGAAGATCTGTTAGCAGAAGGGTATATCAGATTCTTCTGATTCTATTTTCAATCAAATTAAATATAAAAGGAAAATACCAATTGATTTGATTGAGTTTTAACTTAAAACAAAAAACTAATATTTTTGTGATTTAAATTAGATTAGATTTTTATTTTACAAGTTGTTGATTAAAATTTTCAACCTTCAAAAGTTATCAGATAAAGAGACTTATTATAATTTATCAGAGTTATTATCACATTCATCATTTTAATTTCTTGTATATAAATAAAAAAATTACATAACCTTACCACTACGGCACAAATTATTATATATTTATAAGTATAAATATATTATACATACCATACAATAAAATTGTTATGATTAACTATAAACATATAATATTATATTAGGATGAATTTTCAATTTTCAATATGAAATTCAAATCTAACAATCTAGTTGATAATTGTCTGCTTATGATCCAAATGAGCTTGACGACCCATTTTATGACACCCTTCTAACGATTTCAGTGTTGAAGCAAGTAAAACAGAACATGACAGAAACAAATAAGGGAATCCACTGAAAAAGCTGCAACTGGGTTGATTGGCACTTTCAGTCTGTACAATACAGATACAGTGAAACTGGAAAGGAAATGCATCTACTGACCAACTATCAGTATGTAATACGAACATACTTTGATTGGAAGTGAAAAGTTGTTGAATTGGACAAAAGGGTCAGACAATATCAATTTAATGGCGTCGATTCTTCATCATTGTTGAGTTCATAAAAGAAAGGATCCTTAAGGAGATCTGTGGCAGAAGGTCTTGCCCTTGGCTGTGCTATGCACTTCTCAATGAATTCCTTCACCTCTGGTTCTGTGACTTTGCTCAAAGCCTGAGGCTTAATTCCCTTAGTGACCTTTTTGTAGATCTTCGCCACACTGTCACATTCGCTGTAGGGTATCTCCATTGTAACCATTTCAAGCAAACACATTCCAAAAGAGTATATGTCCACCATCTCAGTGTAATCTTCCTCATACAGCTCCGGTGCCATGTATTCAGGTGTTCCTAAAATAGAATGTGCAGCATGGTTCCGTCCCACTATTGCAGCCAATCCAAGATCACCAATTTTCACCTACAAAAAGATGAAAAACCAAGGATCTTTTCACTTTTATGCTCACGTTGTAGTTTCAAAAGTTACTTTCTAGTAATCAATTTCGCATCTAGAGTCTACTAAATTATAAAAAATTGATTCTCAACAAGTATTCTAAAGTTAGATAACAAAACCAGTTGACGAATTAATTTGCATTTTCTTTTTCTGTTCTCCTTTTGTTAACCATGTATGTATGGTTAACTTTGTTCGATCACCTTTGGAAAGCAGAATGCATCTGAAATTTACAATATCTAAGCCGGGAAACCAAACATGCACAAAAGTTAAACCGAATTTTCATCTAACCTGTGAAAAGAAATGAACTGCATTTAAGTTTGGCATGACTGTGTTTCATTTCTTGATATGATTTCAATAGCATGAGAATGAATAATAAGCAAAAGCAAGTAACCTGGCCAATGTTGCCGTTAACGAAGATGTTGCTGCAATTGAGATCCCTGTGAATGATGCATGGATCATGAGTATGAAGATACTCCAACCCTTCAAGGACCTGTTTGGACCACTTCTTGAAAGCCTTAATGGAGACATGGCGGTGCTTCTTGCGGTAATCCCTGAGGTTCCCGGAAGTGCAAATCTCGGTGATGAAATTGATGTTGTGGCGTTCCTCATCCTTCCACACACTGTAACAGACGATGATGTACTTGTTGCTGAGGGTTCTGAGCAACTCAACCTCAGAATGAAGGCGATTGATGAGAACAGGGTCTTCGCTGAAATTCCTGAGCCGAACCTGATTCCACGCCACCTCAATTCCTTCCTCTTGATCAAAAGCTCTGTAAACCTTCTTCACAGCACCACAACCGAGAAGATCGTTGTAACGCCCGAACCTTCCCGTCGGATCAATCTCCACGAACGCCTCCACTTCGGTGTCGCAACTGTTCGACTTCTCTGCAGGCATTTTCAATCTCTCTCCTACACTAAACTAAACAAATTGAAAATTAATCACGAAAGTGAATCATTACACCATTAGCTTCAATAATTTTTAACAACCCTACTTCATTACATCAGCTACCTTACATATATTCTATATTTCTTGGATTGTACAATTTCTGTTACTGCAATGCATGAAAATTAAAGTAGAATAGTGATTTTAAGCGCAAATTGGAAAGGTTACCTTAACAGGTAGCGGTAGGAGAATTGAGAATGTGGGACCTCAAATTGAAACCCTGAAAATGGAAGTGTAGAGATTAAATAGCCGAGAGACGATTGTGGTGGAATTTGTTAGAAGTGGAAATGAATGTATGAGGTGGCAAATGTAGAGGTTCACAAACACAATCCCCTTTCCCTGACACAAAATCGTGATCAAGAGAATCACTGCATCTGAATTCTGAAGGTGTTTTCTTACATTCACGAGGAAGAATGGGGAACACTGCACTCACAGCTAAAGTTTCAGACGAAGCCCGTGCTCAATTGCACCTACAAATTACCAACACTACTTCATTATCTCTTTCTTCCAATCTCTTTCCAAACATCATTACCTCACGATTCTTCCAAATTATCTGTTTTCAAATACCACTCGCCGTCTGCAAAGTGTATGAAAAAAAATGGGGTCAATTAGCTTAAAAGTTGAATCAACGTTGATCTGAAATGTTTAGATCCATTGATTTCTTGTTCTTTCTATATAGCAAAGTTATAGTCTTGGAAGTTTCTTGAGGTGTGTTAATACTTTTTGAAAGTCTACGCACCCTCAAAGTACAATAACCATCACTTTTTTTTTCGTTATACATTTATATAATCTGCTGGCAAAATACCATTGGTTCATCCGTACGGTTTATTAAGGATCAATTGACAAAAATGCTCATCAATGTAATTTTTTGACAGATTTATCAACTTAGTGAGTGACGAACAAACTACTGAAAGGATGGATGAACAAGCAACTGACTTTATCAATGGTCATTTGATAAATGGAACACACCCAGGCCTCTCACAGTCAATGGCTCCCATGGCTTTCTTTGTTGCGATTGGTTGTTTTTGTTTATTTAGAAAGTAAATGAAATTGAAGAACTGAAAAGAGATTTTTGTCATTGCACATTCATCATAACGCAAGCTCAAGTCTCGTACGATAATAACCATCATCTGATTATTACTCTAAAGGGTCATACCATAAAAATACTTATCAAAGTGCCATTTACATCAGTTCATCAGTTCCATGTGAGATTTGGCTACATGACTGGCAACTACACAGATGCATGGTGAAACCAGAAAAAACCTACTTTAATCAAAGAACGTGAAGAAATTATTCAAAAAGAACGAAACCAATCAAATAAACAAAAAGGTCAATAGTAACTTCGTAGTTAATCCAATATACGCGATGCCTTCTGAAGAACTTTTACAAAGAAGATTTTGCACATAGAAAACCAGTAATCGAAGAGTAAGGCTACTAAAAGAATAAACAATCAAGCCGAGGTTACAAAATTCAGTATGCAACGTCTAGATTATTCTCAGATTGTTCTTTCTCTCCAAATGTATACAAGAGTACAATTTAAACACATTATCAAGGGGGAGGATTGGAGTCTTCTCTAACAGATGGAGACATGGAAACCGTGCTCCCATCTCTATCAACCCTTGACACACTTCTACCAACAGTTCTAGGAGTAGACAAAGCAGGAGTAGAACCACGGTAACTTGCTCGAAGCGTTTCATCAACAGAGGACGAGGACTTGGCAAATGCATTCCTTACAAACTTCTGTGCAGCAGGAGACAGCATACGCATGCTTGGGCTAGCACTCCCGCCTCTAACCCGTGATGCCAATGGGGGCTTATGAAACATCTTTGACCTTTCCCTGAGCTTCCGTGCAGCCTCCCTGGAAAGAGCGTGTGCCTTAGCATCTCGCACCGGTGCAGAAGGAATCTTGTAATGAGGTCCATCAGCACTACCACCAATATCAAGCGGTGTATCCTCCTGGTCCAACCTCAATGGAGTCCCCTCAATTTCTCCCCAAGTGATAAAGGGGGATTCATCTACACCAGGTGCAGGGGATGGTGTCTTAACATAGCTATAACCATTATCAGCTTTTTTCTCAGATTCCAAATAAAATGGATTCGGAGTCTTCCTCAAATCCTCCAAATCATACTTCTGCAACCTATCCCCATCTCTGAGAGACATAGGGGCCGGTGTAGCACCGGCAACAGGCGTATAAAGCACCTCCACAGTACCATCATCTTTCGGCCTAGAATCCATCATTTTACCATGAAACCTAGTGTTCCCACGATTGATCTCTTTAGTGGCAGCTTTAATTCTAACAGCCATCTCCTCCTCAGTCAGGGGAACCTCACCACGATCAGCGGGATGATACATCAACAAATTCTTGGCAGTGTAATTCCACCCTTCAAGGGTACTCGGAGGCTGATAAGAAGTTCCATATCCATCGGTAATTCTATCCCTCTTCACATCCTCAATTCCCTTCACATCCTCGTTCAAATACCCAAACTTGTCTTTCCTCTTCCTATTCACTTTCTCTAAAATCTTGGAAAAGCTATGATTGTCCTCACTGGTATACCTCCTAAGAAATTGATCGAGACCAAGCGAAGTATCAACTCCACCGTCATTATTCTCCCCCTCTTTAACCTCCGGGATTAAACCAGGCGTTTGTGGGGGCTTTCCGTCAAATTCATCCAAAGGTGTGAAATTTCTAACGAAGGTGGAACCGGGGGTGTGGGAGGCGGTTCTAGAAGTATCGTTGGGATTGGTTACCTTTGATGCGCCAGCGCGGCGCTCGAGGATCTTCAATTGAGCCTCGCGAATGACGACGGGGTCGCCGGTTTTTATGGCTTCGAGCCAGTCGAGGCGGTCGCGGAGCTTCGAGATGTCGGGGAAGTAGTCGCGCTCGATGATCTTCTCCAACGCCTCCACGTAAGTGTCCTCGTCCAGAACCCTAGAGTTCTTCGCACTCGACGACGACGACGATGTTGGATCATTAGGGTTTTGCACCGACACCTGCGAAATCGAAGGAGAAGGCGACGACAAGTGGAGCGGCGAGTGTCCTGGGGATTGAAGCATTTTGCTGAGGGTAAAGTAGAGCGATTGATTGAAGGAATTTGGGATTGCAAGTTCAAAAGTTGAAGCTTTTAGGGTTAGGATTTGACGGTATTGGGTAGAAGATGATTTTCTGGTTCAACACAGAGACGAAGCAATACGGGAACTTGGAACAAATTTCCCAAACCGTGTTTTTCGTTTTATGAACACATCAATCAATATTTATCTTTTCAATCTTCAAAACAAAAATCTTGGTTTTAATCTTTTTCATAAATATATTTAAATTGATTTTAATATCCAAATTTATATTTATCGTAATATAAATATATTATCTTTTGTTATCTAAATTATTTGCCAACATGCAATTAATTTATTAAACTTTATGGTACAATAATAAAAAAAAATCACTAACAGAATTATCATAAATATCAAAGTTAAATAGTATAAAGTACAATTAAATCTAGGTTGTGTAAGTTTTTTGTACAATAAAAGTATAAATTGCCATATAAATTATTTTTAATTTCATTTTAAAAACATTGCGAATGATTTCAGTAGATAAAAGATTTTGTTATTGGTAAATATTCTTAATATAAATAGAAGATATTTAAATATTACTAACAGAAATTTGAATAAGATTTTGACATGGAATAGAATGTGATTATATAACGTTTTCTCCTACTCTGAACACAATAAAAACTGTTATTAATTAATTAGAGTTTTAATATTTCCAATAACTCTTTTATTGTTGTTACCAGAATTAAAGAAGGAGTAACTTCATAAATTTTTATTTTAAAAATGAAACTAACATAATCAAACATTATTATCTAACTTCTATAATTAGTACGGATAATTAATGGGGAAGGATACTTAATAAAATTATCCCAATTTTATGAATAAAATTTAAACTTATAATATGAAAATTATTAAAAAAATTCTTTACAAGAAAATATCAACTACAAAAAAAAAAGGAAATATAATTATATAAAATTTTAGATAAAAGATTACACAGGAATGACTAAAAACAAAAAAGAGTTAACAAAAACCATAAACAGTAGAGTTTTTCTTCTTGTACTCCCGTAATTTCTAATTGCACTCTCTCATGATTTTTCAATTCCATTTTCGAATAATCTTTCTGAAATT